>NW_001914833.1:136786-139528 GCF_000226545.1 Podospora anserina S mat+
AATGACGGTTGGGGACGGTTACAAGGTCACACATATAAGCGAATCGTATTTTTAGTCTGACGTAATAAATCACATGTAAACATTGTTGCTATAACAACCCCCCCTTTCCCTTCTCCTCCGCGGCATCCATTACCAATGCCCAGAACCATGAGCGACTCCATAGATTGCGCTCGAATCCATTTTTCTGTTTCGAAATCTCCACCTTGCCGAGTATCAAAATTAGTAATGCAGCTTGTTGTACGGGGCTGTCACGGACTGAATAGTGCATCTTCACGATACAGGTAGTTGTTCCGGCACCGGGGCCTCCCTGTTGCTACCTAATCTTTTTCCGGTAATTCTTTTCGCCCAAGAAAGCACGTCTTTTCTTTGCAGAAAAGCCATCTCGAGTGGTACCTATCTTACCAAGCGTGGCAAAACAGTAAGCTAGCGCCAAACAGAAGAAAAAAATCCCATGTTATTGTTCCAGGACCACGTTTCTAAATTCCGAAAATTCCGACAGGGCGGGATGACGAAATCGTCGATAAGGCGAGCACATGGTGGAGTTTAGATAAAGTCGGTGGATAGCGATCTATCGTGGGTATCCAGTCAGAGGTGAATCGTGACGGCGCCAGCAAAATCGAGTCAAGGATTTGCCTCCGACGCCAAAAGACCGAGTCTCGGGAAGTGGGGCCCAACTCGACATGGTTGTTTCAACATTTTCAACATGACTTTTGATTAAGGTAAGATCTTTGTAAAGAGGATCAAGGTTTGTAGATTAGACGGCCCAAGCTCTATAAAGACTCGGTGGCCAACATTAGGTAAGCTATGTGTAGGGTAGTCCCTATATCTTGTGGACATCAACTTGAATTTCACCAGATATCAAAAGATGGAAACGAATGAGGGTTGATATTGTTGAAATCAATAGTCAGTTAGACGCAAAATGATCTGAGTTCACCTTCCGTCTTGACGGCTACCTCCCGTCCCAGATTACATTACAGGATTTGATTCTTTTGAGTAATTTGTATTGGCCTTTTGGGTAATGCGAGTTGCGCTTGAGGGAGACGGCGGCCCAAGGACAAAGCCATGGAAACGAGGGTTGGTCAATGTTGGGGATATGATTATGAAGGACAGACTCAAGGGGATATGACTGAACGGGCAGTAACTGTATGATGGGTTGCTGGTTGGGGTGTTGCTGTTCGGGGTGGATACTGTGTAGGTGAGGCATTGCATAGTATCGGGGATGAGGTTGGATGAGATCAAAGCGCAGGCGGGTAACGATGCCGTGAAAGTTGATGTTAAGCTGGAGCCTAGAGCTTATTGCGGTTTAGGTTTAGGGCGTGTGCAACATTGGTATAGCGATGTGTGTTGTCGGCACAGGGGTGTGATGACAGCCAACACCAGCTGCAGATTCTGACCAGGGTGCCAACTCGTCCGCTGCCTTGGGTCAATGTTACCACCTCAATAAGCGCACGTATGGGATGTCACTTCGTCGACCAGGTTTCTGGGCTCGGCAGGCAAAGTCGTCTTATAAAAACCAAATCAACATCCCGTTTTCTCACCACACACAAACACAAACACCAACACCAACATCAACATTAACATCAACATCAGCATCAACAGACAAGATGCACCTTCATCACCTCGCCCTCCTCGGGGCCATCCCCCTATCACTGGCTCACCCATCCCCGTCAACCCCCTCCATCACCGAACTCTTCGCCTACCCCCCCACAAACCCCATCTTCCTCGAAAACCTCCTCCCCCTCCCGGACTCCCGCCTCTTACTCTCCTCCTTCTCCCCCTCCCTCCTCCTTTTCTCTCCCAACTCCCCCACAACCCCAACCGCCCTCACCCCCTTCCCAAACTGCACCTCCTACACAGGCCTAACCTCCCTCTCCCCCACCACCTACGCCGTCACAGGCGGCGTCATGGCCGGCCTCGGTTTCGACCCCACCACAACCGCCCTCCACATCTTCTCCCTCCCCCCCAACTCCACCACCCCCACCCTCCTGAACTCCATCCCCCTCAACTACCCCCTCCCCAACGGCCTCCTCGCCCTCCCTTCCAACAAAAGCATCATCCTCTCAGCCGACTCCCTCACCGGCTCCATCCTCCGGATCGACACAACAACCAACACCGTCACCACAATCCTCCAATCCCCCCAGCTCCTCGGCGGCACAGTCTTCCCCCTCGGCATCAACGGCCTCGCCGCCCGGCCCCTGTTCGACGGATACCTCTACTTCACCGTTTCCGGCCAGGGGTATTTCGGGAGGATCAAGCTCTCCAACCAGGGGTACATCCCCTCGGGCAGCCAGATCCAAGTGCTGGCCCAGATTCAGGACCCCGGGTGGGTCAACGCGTTTGACGATCTCGATTTCGACCACACCGGCAAGAGCGCCTACATCGCCTGGCAGAGGGGGAGGGTCGTCAAGGTTACTCAGGGCGCATGGGGACAGCAGTGGACGCAGGAGGCTATCGTCAATGGGACCGAGGATGTGACGCTGAAGGGTGTTACGGCGGTGAAATTCGCGAAGGGCTGGTCGGGGAGGAAGGTCTTGTTTGCTACCACCGGGGGACTGGAGGGGGAGAATGATCAGGTGGGAGGGCAGGTGGTGAGGATTGATCTCTAGGGCTGCCGACGGCAAAGAACGATAGAAACAGAGGGACAAAGTCAGAAATAATGCATGTTGCCACAAGTCTTCTATCACCATGACCAGATATATATATATACATATATATATATATAAATATATGCATATATAGCCC
>NW_001914833.1:139547-147087 GCF_000226545.1 Podospora anserina S mat+
GGCACCCCTGATTTTGACAAGGAGCGTACGATTTTTGGAAGTCCAATTTTATTCACCGTTATGAATTTGTGGTGTATACTTGAGTCCTTCCTAGCGAGCCGTCCAGTGTCTCGCCCTTGAAGAAGTGATCTCAACCTGCTCCTCCTCCTCCTCCTCCCCATCCTCCAGCACGGGCGAGCAAGCAAACGCGCTCCCGCTCCCGGCGGCAATACCCGGACTAGGCACCAAGACCGGCAACTGCACCCCCGGCGGCGGGGCAAACATGCCCATGCCTATGCCCATGCCCATGCCCATGCCCATCCCCACCGGCATCCCCATCATACCCATCTGATTGACATCCATACCTCCAATCCCCGGCGGCCGCTGCGGCAAAGGCGACACCACCGCCCCATTGATCCCATTAGCCCCCTGGTTATTGTTCCCAAAACCACCTGCAGTAAAAGCAGCCATCTGTGGCGCCGGACTCGCCGTCCCCTCCCCTCCCCCCTCCCCAACATCAGAACTACTCCAAACCGAAAAGGCACTCCCCTTCCTACCGTGACCTATCGATCCGGCGTGCAGGTGCCCACCGAACGGTGACTCCGACGGTCCCCTCTCCGACTTTGGACTCCCCTCCCTCGAGCTGACTTGTGAGCCCCCGCCGCCGGCACCAAACGCCCGGTTTCTCGCCTTCATGTAAGCAGCCACACTCAGCGAATTCTCGTCGTCCCCCAGCAGCGCCAGCTGCGCCAGACCCGGACTGTTGATCGTGAGTGAGTTTCTTCCCGTGTCGCTCCCTATCGCGGGGGGGAGCGTCAGGGACATGATCGAGTTACGGTTCGAGTACTCTGACCGCTCCGTGATGGGCGTCAAGTTTGGTTCTCGGCAGACGATGCGCCCGCTCTTGCTGCGGCCTAACCCCCCAGCCGGGCCAAAATACCCGCCGTTGGCATAAGAAAACAAATTCTCGGCACTGAGGTCGGCCTGCTGGCCGTTGGAGTTGTTGCCGCTGCTGCTGTTGTTGTGATGCCCGTAGCCCCCTTGCGGCATGGGGGCAGAGTAAAAGCCAAACTCTTGGCCATACCACCCGTCCGAGTCGTTGGCGAGCGCCTCAGCATTGGCTTCGGCAATGATGGCATCATCGTCAAAGTCGTAGTCGTCTTGGTAGCCGCCGCCATAGTCGTCATAGTCCTTCTCGTAGTCATCAAAGCTGACCTCTTTTTCGTAGTCGTCCAGGATTGCGTCGAGGTTGTTGGCTGACTCGGCCGAGTCAGTTGGAGATGTTACGGTGAGCTCAGCTTCGGGTGTTGGTGACGAGTTGCGACGGAATTTCCCCGAGGCCGCAGCCTTCTGAGCGGCTTCGGCGAGGGCAGCTTGGTATGCCAAGTCTTGGCCCGGGAAAGGCGACATTTCTGGTGGCTGAGGAGCCAGTTGGAATGCGGGTAATGGTTCCGCAGCTACCTTGTGTTCGGACTCAACGACCGGCTGCTGAGCCGCGGCGCTGATGGAGGTGTGGCCAGTGGACGCCGCAGCCCCTAAAGCCCCTGACGGATCCGATGTCGTGTCAGAGGTGCGGTTGGAAGCCCCAAGCTGCGCAGCACGCATGGCTTCCTGGGCTTGCGCAAAGGCACCAGGTATTGGACGCCCGTATTTGTCTGTATCGTTATTGTCAAAGATGGACTCGTCAATGACAAATCCATCACCGGTAAAATCCAGCTCATCAGCCAGCCCGTCGTCAAAGTAAATGTCATCGTCAAGCCTCCTCCTCTCCGGTGCTGGGTTCGGAGCGATTTCGGCTTCGGGCACAGGTTCGGGTTGAGACTCCGGCACAGATTCGAGCGCAGGTTCCGGGACAGCCTCAGGGGCGGACTCAACAACCGACAGGCTGGTGGGCCGATGAGTAGGCTGTTCCAACGTCGCACCTCCAGGCTCATCCCCTGGCTGAATGCTCAACCCGTCCATGGCCTCCTCCAACTTTGGCAAGGTCGAAGGGTCCGGAAAGGCGGGCGTCAGCAGACCTGGTGTCGTGTCCTTGGTCATGGCGTAGCCAATAACTGTCCCATTGCCATCTCGTGGAGTCGGCAGCTGCATCCCTGCCGGGCTATGAGGGCTGGCCACCGCCGAGGCTGGGTTCGAGCGCTGAAAGACAAATCCGGCAAAGTTCTCCTGGTCATTGTCCGGATCGCCAGCGGCTTCGGGGTCCTCTTCTTCTTCTTCTTCTTCAATGTCATAATCCATACTCACACACGGTATGTCCTCTTCGAACCCGTCATCGTCCATCATGGCGTCATAGTCAAAATCCTCGTCAAAGTCATCGAATCGCGAGTCGCGCTGGCCCAGTCCTATATCGTCAGCGGGCTTCTTCTCCTGTTCACGCATACGATGGCGCTCTTCCAAAAGCTTTTCCTGTTTGGCAGCTCCAATCATGTCAAAACTGAACCTCGACGAGGTGCTCTTCATGTGTTTTGGAATGGCAGACCGCACCGAGCTCTTCATGGAGAGCTTGGAGATGGAAAACGAGCGTGAGGCGGTGGTCCTGACCGATGCTTTCGAGTCCAATGGAGCACCAGCACCGATGGTAGTGGCCGCCGAGGTGGCCGACGACGAAGTCCGGGTGGACATGGCAGGCTCATCTTTGGGAGGTACGGGTGGCACTGCTTCTTCAGAAGCTGGAGGGAGCGTCCAGCCCCCATCAGCACTGCGCGTGCTTTCTGGGATGACCTCCTCTTGAAGGCGGTGACCGACATCACCAGGATCTGTCCGCGCACCCGGCGTGTCCGCAATCGCGGGCGTTTCTACCTGTGAAGCTGTGGTCGAAGCACTTAAAGCACCTTCGGTACTAGGGGTTACTCTTTTCGGGCGTGGGGCGCTGAAATCGTGGATTCTGGTGCCCCTGATGCTCACGTCTGGTGTTGGCGTCTTCACCACCGCTTGTGACTCTGGTGGCTGATTGCTTGTTTTTCTCCTCAGCAATAATGATGACATGGAATTTCGCAAAAATGGTAGACTCTTCCTCCCCTTGGGAGCAGGTTCCGAAGGCGCTCCCGACGGCTGTGTAAGAGCGGTGTCACTAGACCCGCGGGCCCCGGACGGCCGAGCAGAGGATCCTCCTGATCCCAGCTGAAGATCTGTCGGAGCAAAGAAGGATGACGATTTGGAAGACTTGGACGGTTTGACGGCTGTCAGAGCTGGCCGGGCAGCAAGACCGGTGTTGATGGGCGGCGGCGGGGCCTTTGTTCTCGAGAATCGTTTTTCCGGCAGCGAGGTAGCCAAAGACGACTGAGCATTATCCGGTGCCGTCGACTCCTGCATGGTCCTCCTAAGCTGATGCAGGGCTACTCCTCCCAAGAATCCGGTGCTGTTTCCATCGAAGGCTGAGCGAGCGGGAGGCGACTGGGTGCTGTTGTTGACAGGTGTGCGACCGAGGTCGGGGTCGGCCGAGGAGACTCGCGCAAGCGGCTGTAGGGTGTTGTTGTCAGCGTCATGGTGGTGGCCAGCAGCGGCTTCCCATGTCGCAATCTGGTCGGGGGTGGGCTCGGAGGGGTTGGACGGGGCTCGTCGGTGGAATCGCAGGTGTGACAGCATTTTCTACTTCTTCAAGACACAACAAGACCTGGCAAAGCAGGCGGGGGTCTAAAACATTGAATCGCGACAGCGTAACGCGATCCCAGCTCGGATCGCGGACTGGTGGAGGGAGGGGGGGTATCGTGTATCGTGGGTGGCGCCACTGTAGGAGAGAGACAGTGTTTGACGTTGGAACTTGTGTATGTATACAATTCAACACATTTGAGAGCAAAAGAAGCGAGCGACAGGCGAATTGAAGAAGAAGAAGAAGAAGAAGAAGGAAGATCAGTTTTGGTGAAGATGGGTTGATGCGACGGAACAAACTCATGGAATCCTTGGCGGTCCACTTGGTAGTGTCTGTCAACGGCCGAGGGGTCAGTGCGTTTAGTGGGTTGGTGGGGGGGACTTTGTTATCAACGACGGCTTCTGTCGAGTGCTATGGTGCTATGGTGCTATGGTACGGTTGACCATTTCCAGTTGAAGGATGTGTTCATCTGGAAGTGTATTTTATTGGGTAGCTAGGTAGGTAGGTATCTCCCTATCATTCATGGTGGTACTGACACAGCACACCTTGAGCTTTGGAGCTCTCTGCCAAGCTCCAGGGCATCAGATACGGAGCTCAACAGTGCGGTTCATCCCAAGATACAAGTCCCGGACTAAAGACGAACAAGAGGTTTTATCTCGCGGTGGGGATGCAGCTTATGCAGCAGATGACGGGGGTTAATATTGTGACTTGTTATGCGCCAACGCTATACAAGACCGGGTTAGGGATGAGCGAGGAAAAGGCCTTGCTGTTAGGGGGTTTACGCAGGCGTGATATGTCTTGGCTTCTTTTGTCACTTGGGTATGCTATCGACAGAGTTGGGAGGAGGAAACTATTGATGAGCATGGCGTTTGGAATGGGAGTGGTTTTGGTCGGGGAGGGGCATTAGCAACAGCAGCGGATTCACATCTAGGAACGATCACGACAAGTGGCTTGTCTGTTTCTATTTGAACGGTGCTTTACCTGGGGATGGATGGCGTGCGTGTGGGTGTGCCCTCCGGAAATTCTACCGTTGAGCATCAGAGCCAAGAGTTCGGCGTGGGCGGCGGCGGCCGTCTTTATGGGGAATTGGATCGTGGTAGAGGTGACACCGGTTGGGATCGCTAACGATGGGCTGGACGTTTTCATCTGACACGGGCCGGGTTCAACGCGGTCAAGGGCATTGTTATCTGGCTGTTTTACCCCGAGACGGGAGGACATGCCGCTGGAGGCCGTTGATCTTGTTTTACTGGTCCGGCTCAGCGTGTCACGACCGAGGACAGCGATGCGTGGTTCGGCAGGCCGCAGTGGGACAGGGTGAGGGTAGCTGAGGAAGCTGTCAGGGTCAGTAGACTCAACAGAGAAGGGGAGAGACAGCCTCTCCTGTCCTCTTGAGTGTGTATCTCTCGAGACCCGGATGAGCTGTCAGTCTCAAAAGACCAGACGAACTTCTTGACTCTCCAAACATGAAACACGCCCAAACGGGAATAGCGGCACACACCCCACGAAGCTTGGCACAGGCTAAAAGACAACGTCACAGGCCAGTCCCGGTCTCGTGTGTCAGGGTGGGTGTGTGGTGTGTAAGTGCCGTTCCAAGAATTTGACCCAAAGGGAAGAGGGAAGACGGGAGAAAAGAGGTCGTCATTTTTGCCTCTTTCTCCCTGTCTTTCGAGTTACTCAAAAGCAAGCTTCTGCTCTTGTTATTATCTGTGTCCTCGTCGCACCCGAAGTTGCGCACAACCGCTGCGGACCACAACACAATGCCCCACCTTCTTGCCTCTGTGCGTTGAGCATTCTCGTATCGCTTCTGCTTCCACTTGATCGGCCATCATCTTTTTCGATTCGATACCACTTTCTTTTTCATTTTTCGACTACTGTTTTTGCTCTTTCTTCTACAGAGGCCGCAAAACATGGCCGACCAGCCAGTAGCCCCCGCCCGAGCCAGCACCCTCGAGATGGAACGAATCCGCTACGACCCCGAATGGGAGATCCCCACCAACTACCCCCCTCGCAAAAAGCCCGAGAACCCCCTCCTCGCAAAGATCAAGTCGACCTTTACCACCACCACTCCCTCAACCCTCCCGCCACCAGCAGCATCAGCACCAGCCGTCGTCAACATCGACTCAAAAGAAACCTCCCTCCCCCCATCCACCTCCCACTCGGCCAACGGCGTCCCCCTTCCCCCGGGTAAACAACACCCCGGCCTCCTAAACAGGTACCTCCCCCCAGAAAAGCGCTGCTTTGGTCATCTCACCCGCCGTACCTTCCTCCTGCTCCTCCTCGCCATCCTTTTCATCCTGGCCCTCGCCCTTGGTCTAGGCCTCGGCTTAGGTCTCCGACACCGTCAGTCCGAATCCATCCCCCTCCCCTGGACCTCGGCCGGAAAGGGGGTACAAACCGGCTCCCTGACCTTTTACGACCCCTCCTCTGCCGCCGGAGCATGCGGGTGGTACAGCTCCGATAACGACTCTGTTGTTGCTGTTTCGCATGCTCTATTCGATGCTGGGTTGGATGCCTCGGGGACGAAAAACTCGAATGGGAACGTGCTCTGTGGACGGATGATACGAGTTTGGGAGGAGGGAAAGGAGGGGGATAAGAAGGTGGTGGAGGTTGTGGATCGGTGTACCGGTTGTGAGGTTAGGGATTTGGATTTGGGGGATGGGGTTTTTGGGGGGGTTACCGGGCAGGGGCAGGATAGGGGGCGGGTGAGGGGGGGGTGGGAGTGGGTTTAAACTTTTTTTGTTCCTCTCTTATTCTTCCTTCTGTTCTTGTGTTGGTGGAGTATGGAGTTTTGGAGGAGAGGGGGATAATGGATGGGTTGGGTTATTGGGACAGCGTATTTCTTTCTTTTCTTTTGTTTGTTTTTTTGCTATGTAATAACACTAGGGACTGGATTGGCAAGGGGTACTTCGGGGAGAAAATCAATGGACAGCACACAAGGGAAACAGGACTTGGAAGGTATGGGAAATGATACCGCACACGGGTTGGCGATGGGAAGAAAAGAGCAGGTTGCAATGGTCGCCTACATAAGGCAGTCGACGGACAGTTCTAGCGGCTGCTGAATATATCATTTACGCTCTGGCAGCAATGTGACTTTTGGCAGAAGTGTGAAATGCGTTAATGTGTCAATGCGGTAATTGACTGTCCTAGGAACCTGGCTTCTCTTTACCGCGGACATAATTCCTCCCTTTTCCATTCATGAAGAGAGAACCTTTACGGAACCCCTTATTCATCTCATCAGTGCCTCCCTCCCTCCCTATTTACTTACCTCTCCTATAAAATAACAAAAGGCTTTAAAAGAAAAATAATAAGCGTTTACATTATTTTTGAAGGCCTTTAAAAAATCTTTTACAGCCCTTAAACTGTATTTTAAGCCTTTTTAACTATCTTTTAAGACCTCTTAACTAAATTTTCTTTTAACTTGTTTTAACTATGTTTTAACGTCTTTTAACTATGTTTTAACGTCCTCTAACTATTTTAACGTCTTTTAACTGTATGTTAGAGCTTATTAAATATCTTTTACCCCTTAAATAGCCATGCTTTGCAATATACTTAAATTCTATATCAAGGGAGGGGGGGGGGGGATGCCCCAACACCCCATTGTGCGCTGCTGCCCAGTGCACGAGAACCCCGAAGGGTTCCGGGGTGAGCACGAGCTGCCCCCACACACCCAAGCCAAACACAAGAGCCTGGTCAAGAAGTGGCTTTGTCAGGACCCTGGCCTGCTCGGTATACCGCACGGCATAAACGGCCGCCAATGGCTCTGATGGATAGGAAGGCATGGTTGGCCTTTAAGCAATACGGGGCTTATTACAATCGCTTTGGTTACTTTGAGACCCACCCACTTTCAAGGCAAGGCACGGGAGGGTGCTGGTTCCACAAATGGGTGCCAAAGGCCCCAACTCGGGCCTCAAAGATTGGAGTGAAAAAAAACGCGGTCGGCAAGGGCCGGCTGGCCAATGGCCCCCCCCTTGT
>NW_001914833.1:147237-391852 GCF_000226545.1 Podospora anserina S mat+
CCACCCCCACCCATAAAAAACATTACTATAAATTTGTTTTTTGTAAGGTTGGACATGTACAAATAACCCGTTTTTTTTGTTCCATGTCCATTGAATTCGGTCCACCCCACCCTTTTTTTTTCTTTCAAGTCGCCTTTTGTTTGGGTTTCGTGGTGTGTCGGGGTCACCCCAAATACCAATCCTTTCTTGTCCAGGGATAAACCCAAACCAAACCAAACCAAACCAAACCAAACCAAACCAAACGCCCATTATCCAATTCCCTTGAAGCAAAAAAAAAAACAAGAAAAAAAAAACCCAAGAAACAATTTCCAATCTGATATCTTTGTAAAACCGACAGACAAAGACTTCATAAGCGTCATTTGATGATGCCACATGTTGGCTTGAACAGGTGGAAAAAAAAAAAAACAAAGGCGCCTGACTGGTTCAAGCTTCTTCTTGTGCCGAAATATTGCCCCTTCCCCCCGGAAATGCTCAATGCGTGCGCGACGAATGATATAAAGAAACAATGAGATGTGTAAACATGTACAAAATCGAAGTGAAAAATAAAAAATGGGTTGACAATCTGGTGTGTGTGTTGGATGGCCTTCTCAGCCATGGTTTCTTCTTCCGTAAGCAAAACCGCGTGGTTGACAAGTGTAAACGTTGTATATAGCGCAAGTGATAATCCCCGGTCTTTCTTCACCTCGCAGGATCCAATCTGCTTCTTGTTGTTGCTCTGGGTATCTTCCACCCCGTTGATGCAAAAAAAGAAGGTCATTGATTGAGGATCCGGCAAGAAAAAGAAAAAAAGGCTACTCCAACCAGAGAAACGTATCCCCGTCGATCGATCAATTGACTGATGAAATGAGTGAACCCATATCGGGAGGGAGGGGGGGTAAAAGCCTAGAGCGATGGCTTCTTGAATTGTGAAAGTGAGAGAGAAATAGACCGAAAAATGCCGAGCAGTAAACCGCCCCGGCTGGGAAAAGGATGGAAAAGCACGGTTATACACCCTGCGCTTCCGTAAAGAAAAGGACTTTTTTTGGTGTTAGGTTTGTTCTTTTTTTTTTTTTGGGTGGGAAAGGGGTTGTTGTTGTTGTTGTTGTTGTTGTTGTTGTTGTTGTTGTTGTTGTGTAGTGTAAGGTGGTGATAAAACGAGATAGCAAAACCCATCTATCGCGGTACGCTAAGGCGGTCGAAGAAAACAACGCAAAAGGAACAAGATAGCCGACACTGATCTAGTGCCCCCCAACCGGAAAGGCAAGGTCAAATGGCATGTCGTGCAAGTCATCACGGGTGTGCATCATGGCGGGCGGGAGCATGTCGTTGACAAACATGCCGGCCTGGGTGAGAGTGGCCGTCGACGAGACTGGAGAAGTGTAGTTGGAGGTGTCGATGCTCATCATCGAAGAGGACGGCATGCCCTGCTGGAGCTGATGTCCCTGCGATGGACCACAGTCCGCAAAACCGGCCGAAGAGATTGGCAGGCCATGAAAAGAGGCGGCAAAGACCGAGGTGTCGAGCGGATACAGATCGGAGAGCTGCGATCCAAGCTCGCCTTGGAGACCCTGTGACGAAAGATCCTGACCGAATCCCCCACCAAGTCCGGCGTAGACGGCCATGTTGCTGTAGGCGTCCATGCCGAGAAGGTTGGGTGGCACACCATAAGCCTGCGCGCCGAGTTCATTGTCAATGTCCTCTTGTTCGACCTGGCCCACCGAGTCGCTCCCGTCAGGACCGAGGGCACCCTCCTGGTCCATCGGCACTGTCACCTCCATCATCCACAGCTTGAGCTCCGACATGGGGGGCCAATCGCCGCCGCCCTTGCCGCCGCGCTTCTCTTCCTCCATCTTGGCGGCCGAGCTGGCGCCTTTGGCACCATTCTTGGAACCAGCACCCTTCCGTGCCTTGACCTTGAAGTGGGTGCGTCTCAAGTGAGCAGCAGCATTGTAATAAGCGCCGTACTGCTTAAAGGCCGAACATTGCTTGCAATCCGACAGAGGCTTGGCGGCCGTCTCTGCGTGCGGGATGCCGAGCAGGCCAGGGTCCTGGCAAATCCACTTCTTGACCATGCTCTTGTGTTTGGCTTCGGTGTGACGGCGCAGCTCGTGCTCACCCCGGAACCCTTCGGGGTTCCGTTGCACTGGTGGCAGCGACCTTGGGGTGCTTGGGGCGCTCATACTTGGTCTTGGTGATGACGGCCTTGGGGTCCTTCTTGTTGGTGGCCGATGCGGGTTGTTCCTTCTTGACGACATCTGGCTTTGGCTGAAGTTGACGAGACTTGGCGTTGACGTTCTGGCGAGCAAGAGATTCTTTGGCGCGGACCTTGAGGGAATTATTTGACTTGGTGCTGTCTCTGGAGACCGAACGCTCCATGCCGAGGTCATCGTTCATGTACCCCGCATTGAGTTCCTGGATGGCCGCCGACGAGATGGAGTGAGAGCTCGACTGGGAGGAGGGCGACTTCTTCATCTGATGTTGGTGAAGCATCGAGTCGATGGGCGCAGAAGAAGGATAGGCACCGACAAAGTGGGCGCTGGGGCCGGTTCCCATGTGAAGGTCTGTGGCCGACCTCTTTCCAAGCAACGAAGGTTGATGATACGGCGGCTGACTCGGGCCAAAGCTGTCTTGTCGAGCTTGTCCATTGGTGGAATGCTGTGACCGAATGCGGACCATCTCAAGTTGGGACAGGATGGCTGCGTTGTTGTCGTTGAAGTTGCTGTTGCATCTTGACATGGCCGTGGTTCCGACAGATGGGCCCGAGGTCAAAGAACCACAAGCCGATGGCATGCCTGAGTCGGGATAATGTGATGCCTCTTGGGGCGACAACATTCTGGAGGAAGGGATGGCGATGGGCGAGACGCTGGAAAGGTCTCCTCCCATATCCCGCATCGAGAGAAAATCGGCAACATCCATCTCTCTGCCCGTTGGTGTTGGTTGGAGCTGGGAATGTGACTGGAAGAAGGCGTTGACGGGCTGCTGCATCTGACCCTGACCAAGATACTGCTCAAGCATGGCCGAACTGGGACCCGACAGACTGCCGCTGGGGACACCTGGTTGAATGGACATATTTGAGCTGGACCTCCCCATGCCCGTGCCAGAGGATGGACCGGCATTGTGTGTGGTCTTGGAACGCTTCATGGGACGGCTCTGGTCCTGGCACCATTGGTGAGCATGAGCAAAAGAGTGGGTTGGGTCTCGGAGTTTCGTTACTTACCTGTGACTGGACGTGATCCAGCTGAAGGGAAACACTGTCAGCAGCAGCAATGCCGGGGGCAGCCGTCACACTGCGGGGTATCGTGTTGCTTCTTGATCGTCCATTGTCGGCGAGAACTGGTCGTGACGGAGCGATCTGGTAGTTGCCGGGGACAGACTCAAAGTCGAGGGCGGCAGCTGTGGCCGAGGACCGGGACGTCCGGGCTCTGCTGAGCTGGCTCATGATCTCTTGCTTCTCGTGCTCTTTTTGTCGAAGCAATGCTTCTAACCTTTGGACCTGGCTCATTCTGGTCGCCTTTCAGCGTGTCAAGAGTAGGTGAGGCGAGGAGAGGTAGGGCGGACCGAGTGGGAAGAGAATAAAGTCGGCCGGCGACAAGTGGATGTACGTATGTAGATATGTATGTATGGTATGGTATGGTATGGTATGGTTGGTTGGTTGGTTGTATGTGTGTGTATGTGTGTGTGTGTGTTGGAAGTAAAAGACTCGGGATGAGTCAAAAGATGGAATGGGAAGTTGCAGATACAAATGTAAGTTGTTGTAAGTCAATGTCAATGTATAATAATAATGATTGAAGAAGGGAAAAGATTGGCGCAACGAGGAGCGAGCAAATGATATTTATCGAGCAGATGCTCACGAGGCTTCGTTGGATATGGCACGCAACGACGAGACCTACCAGGTGCCGAGGGGGTCTGGGGTCAGCTAGCTTAGTGTCGATTTCGAAACGGAGTTTCTTGGAGGGCATGAGGTGGAGGAGGGGGGAGGATGGGAGTATACAATATGATCAGGTAGACATGGGCATGCAG
Source organism: Podospora anserina S mat+ (assembly GCF_000226545.1). Classification (NCBI taxonomy): domain Eukaryota; kingdom Fungi; phylum Ascomycota; class Sordariomycetes; order Sordariales; family Podosporaceae; genus Podospora; species Podospora anserina. Next base: position 151,237 of record NW_001914833.1, read on the forward strand.
GTGGTGTGGCCTACCACGATACTTGATACCAGGTACCTCGATAGAGATCCAGAATGGTGACGACTTGTTGGACCAGGGATCAACGGTATGCTTGGTCACACCAAATGTGAGCTGGGAAAGGGAGATCTTCTCCCCGATTAGCGGGCTGCTCGTTCTGTTTCTGGGCATTGTCACCCCCCCCCCGCCCCCCCAAAAAAAAAAAGCAATCTCACCCCAAGCAAACGGGCCCAGGATGTGACGGGATGGATCTGCCACCTCACCTCACGACGATAAACTCCTGGAATTGCAAGTCCCGTCGATTGCTTATTCATGATGATAATAATTCCAACTCATCTCTGCAGGTGAGATGGATGGATGGATGGATGAATGGATTAGATGGATGGATGGAATCCTCAAAGAAGACTGGAAGGAAGAAGGCTGCTTCCATCCCCCGGCAACTTCCACGACAGGTTCTCTTGCGTAGACTAGTGGTGGGAGGTGTGCGCCCGGTTGCGGAGGGGAACAGTCATATTCCCCATCTCCCAATCGTTATCGAAGCCATATTCTGGCTGGGCTCTGTCCCGCGGGTGCATCCCATCGTTTTCGCGGGGGCGGCTCAGCAGCCAGTATCCAGTAGGGGCAAATAACCCGAGGGGGGAAGAGACGGAAACAGACGAGAGAGAGATAGTGAAGAGAAAAAGATGAATCATCAAGGAGGGGAAGGAAGGGGAGGGAGAGGTGATGTGTTGGCTGCCCGGTGGTGGCCGTAAGGGTTCCTGTCGCGGCAAGTTGCACCCAACGGTCCAGTCACAGTTAGCGGTCGTGTGCTGGCTAGCGCGCCAGGGAACCGCTGAAGCACACCCGTCGAGCCACGGCTCCACTGGCTCTCAGGGCAGTTCCAGGTTCCATTCTCTAATATCGTCACCACTGTCGCTGTCGTGCTACTGCTGCACAGAAGGGCTTTCCAGCTTCTCAACCCCCACAGCTTCGACGAGGTTGAATATTCTCCGATACCTGTTGTCTACTGCATGTCCCCCGCCTCCTCTCTCCCAAATTGCAGATGCCGTCGTGGGTCCACACGAGATCCATGAGTCGATCCTTGGGCACCGTTGCAACTTCTCAGTTCGGTCACCTACATTTCACACATCATATTATATCTGATCGATGTAGGAGACAAGGAGAGAAGAGAAGATTTCTCTGCTTCTGCCACTAGAACAGAATCGGGCTCGGTCGACCACTCTCAAAGAGTCGAGATGCATGTGTCGCCTGTGGCACGCTCTGCTGTCAGCGAATCCCGCCCATCCCTCGCTGCTGAGCCAAGCATCCGGTGGGCGTCACGATCGTCCTGATTGGCCCAAAAAGTGAGGCAAGCACTGCTGGGATGTCTCTACTGGATGAAAACGTCCGGCCAGGGCGGGCCTTTTCGGGCACATCCTCATCATGTACTATTCACGTAACCCAAGCCACAACTGACAAGACTGACAAGACTGAGAAGACCAGATGTGGCTGCATCAATATCTCCTCCCTCGGGTCAATTGGTGTGGTGGTGTTGGGCTCCAATCCCCCCCTCCCCCCCCCGGGCAGTTGTGGCTTGTGGGTGTGCATGACCTCTCTGAGGTGGATGAGCTGGCATCGTGGCATTCCAATGCCTGAGCGATTGACACGTTTCTAGCTTCCAAGATAGCCGAGCCTCACCGCGGCGGCGAAGCACTGTGGCACTCCTTCACCTTTCCTGCCCGACATCATACCTAGCATTGACGTCGTCACCGAAGCCCACCCTACAGACATGTACCTGCAGCAACCCCTCCGGAATCAGGGACTCGCGATACGAGATGCCACGAAGCTGCCCGGCTTTGCTTCTTGCTTCTTGCTTCTTGCTTGTTGCTTGCTTGCTGCGAGTCATCGTCGACTCCGCCAGAAATCTGCAGATAAGCCCAAAGACCACAATTGTTCTGTTTCCCCTCCGAAGCGCGGGATAATTAACAAAAGATGCCGGTCGCCGCATTCCGGACTCCGCCCCGCAAGGCTCTATAAAACACAAACACGCCCGGGTCCCTGCTGGGGACTGTCAGATGACTCAATAATGCTCAATGCTTCCAGATAACCTGGGGAAGCACCAAACACGGCGGAGAAAAGAGGCTCTGCCGAGTGGAGAGCAGCAGTGCTGCCGGCAGGTGAAACAGCGTCGTGCTATGGCGGGACAACCTTTGAATGACATCCATGACAGCCCGGGCGGGAGAGAAGTAGACGGCTAGCGGCATACCTCCTCGTTGACCGCTTTGTATCGTCTGCGATATGTCTTGCCTCGGTAATGTCCCAAATAAGCCACCTGGCGCTTGCTGGCATATTGAAGCCCTCACCGGTCACGGATGCTCTCTCGGCGCGCGATATTAAAAAATAAGATACCGCAAGATGCGGAGTGACCCACCCACGGCCGAACGGCGCCGGCCCTCAAAGTCCGAAAACTGGACCCCATCAAGCCCCGTCTTGGCGTTCCGGTTCAGAGCTTCTCCAGGGTGACAACAGAGGACCCAATCATGTCGTGCCACTTCACGATGGTTGCCTGCCATTTCCGACCCTCCCTCAGCGCGTATCGATAGAGCATTCTGGACCAGATGAGGGGGCGAGTGGTTCTCGAATGATGTCGACTGCCGAGATTGCTGCCGACAAAAGCACTGCTGGGGATGCCCGGTCCGTTCAGACACTTGATCAATTCGGCTGCGCTGTCACCTGGACGGCATGAACCAGTTGTCAAAAATACAGTTGACTCATGAGGGGAACACCGGGAAGCGCGCTTGATTTCAAAATCCAAAGCTGGCATTTCGATGCTGGGACTTACACAAGGTAAATGCTTGAGCTCGGTCAGCGAGACTGCCAATTCCACCGCAACAGCCGACCCTCTGGCGGTGAGAATTCCCTCCATTCGCAAAGCGATAATCGTAAGAGTCACAGGTTATGAGGAGACAGAATTTGTCACCAAACTTCCAGAATTTGAGAGGGGCCATGGGATGAACGTTGGTGAAGAAGCACAAGATGGCGGGCAAAAACATCCCGCCGATGACATAATCTTGGCACCCCCGGTTCAGTGCTCCGATAAGGCTCCTTATCGGGCGCAACAGTGCTGTGGCAGCGCGATGCCAACAGCTGTCATCAACGGGAGCAAGTGGCATCAACGAGAGGCCCTTCAATAGCAGCAACAACAACAGCAACAACAGCAACAACAACAACAACAACAAAAGAAATTATTTCTGAATGTGAGCCCGAGGCTGGGGCTGCCACTGTCATTGCGACAACATCACACACAATGCGCCGGCTCAATCTGGTTCTCCTGGCTTCGCTGCAGCTCTGCAGAGCTCGACAGCCCAGCTTTAGCATTCACGAGGATCTGCTGGCCCATCCACAGGTATGTCATTGGTCATTGTTAGCCGTCAAATAGCAACACCAGCTCACAATTCGACTGTTTTTGTTTTCCTTTTTATAAGTTCGAGATTGTCTTTTCCGATCAATTCATTTCCGAAGCCGACGCTCTCGCTCTCCTCGACACACAATCATCGTCCTCCCCAGCTCCCTCTCCAACCCCATCATCCCAGACCGAGCTCGCCAGCCCGTCCACAGAGACAGATGCCAGCAATGGCCAACAACAAAACCCCGAAGACACCGACGATGATTCCAACCCGGTCTCCGAGACGTACGAGCTGATCAACTCTGCCCCGTGGAAATATCTCTGCACCGTACCCGTCCTCGCTCCCCCTCCAACACTCAACCAAACCGCCACCGAGCTCGCCAAGGCCGAAGAAGCTCGGGAAATGTCCCGTGCCTCGGCCAGGGGATGGGAGCTCATGAGTGGTCTTGACGGACATTGTCTCTACTTTATGAGTGGTTGGTGGAGCTATTCTTTCTGCTACGGCAAAGACGTTGTTCAGTTCCATGCTCTGCCACGAGGCACCGAAGGGGGCCCGCCTGTCCGGGATGACAGCAGCCAGGAGTATGTGCTGGGAAGGGCGCTACCCGCTTCCGAGCAACCAAAGGACGGGCAAGAAAAGGGCTTGGCCCCTCCCAACTCGGAGCTACAGGTCAAGGGCGACCAACGATACCTCGTCCAGAAGTTCGAGGGTGGTACCATTTGCGATCTCACCAACAAACCACGCACCATTGAGGTGCAGTATCACTGCCATCCCGGCGTGGCAGGGGACAGGATTAGCTGGATCAAAGAGGTTACGATTTGCACCTACCTCATGGTGGTGCAGACCCCACGACTCTGCGATGATGTGGCTTTTCTCCCACCAAAGGTCACCAAAAGACATCCCGTTACCTGCAAGCAAATCGTCAGCAGCGAAGAGGAGGAGTCGGCATGGAGATATCAGAAGCAGGTCGAGGCCGGCGGTGTGCTCGAGGGCGCTGGCGAGAGAGCCAGGCTCAAGGTTGGCCGCCCTAATGGTGGAGCCGACAGCAACCCCTTTTCGGGCATGACCATCGGGGGCGTGGTGGTGGGGGGACAAAAGATCCTGGGAGGAAAAGTGAATGCCGATGGAACCCCGGCGTTTAAGCTCATGCCTCCCCGACACGTATCCGCCCTCTCTACGCCCAAGGCGGCGACCGTGACCCATGTTTTGCTCGCCAAAGAGAAGGAAGGGGCCCCTATTGAAAGGCTCAGTCCGGAAAAGCTAGAGGAGCTGGGGATCAAGGATGCGTTCTTGGACGAGATGGAGGCCCAGTTGGAGGCGGTATCCGGCGGTGAGGGGTGGAGAGTAGAAGTAGTGGACGCGCCTGGCCAGGAGCGACAGTATGTGGTCTATCAAATGCTCGACAACGGCGCCGACGCAATCGACCTGGAGAAGAAGCACACTTTGCCTCCTGGTGGTGCCGAAGACCAAAAGACCAAGGGCGAGAGGCAGAAGACGGCGACCAAGAAGCAAAAGCCAAAGGCCAAGAAGACCGCCGGGCAACAGGAAAAGACGGAAGGCAAAAAACCGCGTCTCGATGACGACGAGGAAGGGTCCAAAGAGGAGTTCAAGGATGAGCTGTAAGGTACCCGTTATGTATATTGGCACTAGTTGCATATATTGACAGTCATCAAACTACTTTTCTTTCTGGAACAGCTGCCGCCGGGGGAGTCCGCATTATGGGGCTTGCCTCGGTTTGTTCAAAGTGCCCGGAATCTGCTCCGGCGCCTCCCTCCTACATTACATAACCCATCATTGCAAGAGCCTCATCAACCAACCACCCATTCAGAAGACTGCCGGGAAGAAAACAAGTGTTTTATGGGGCATTTGCCACTGGCCAGGGGTAATATGTAGCCATGTCCCCACCTTTGCAGGACTAATTCTTGCTCCTGCAGGTGGCGATGTGAAGTCTTTTTTTCTTCTTTTTTTCACAGCGCGCGCTGGACGCATGTATAATGACGACCAGCTTTTCACAATCACTTTGTCCCTTCTTTCTTTTCCCTCTTCTCTCTCTCTTTTTGCTTGATGACCACCAACAGCACCTTCAAGCCGATTCTGCGCGACTGAGTTGTCAGACTCCGGACTGGGACAAGCATCCGTTGGGTTTGCGGTGATCATCGCCGTTGGGTTGGAAGCGAGCGAAAGGGGGTGTCTTGGCATCCGTCATACCCTTCCCTCTTCCCATCCCGCGCTCCTGCCGCCTATCTTTTCGAGCAAGGGGTCTCTTCCAAGCACACGGACCCTTTTCTCTAATTGTTTTTCGAGAATCCGGACTCCCGAGACATCGTAACGACAAGGAAGCATCATCACCGGCCCGGCAAGAGGATACTTAACAGTTGCTGTCAAGAGTGGGAAGCCATCCGGTTGGCTCACTGTCTTATCTTTGAGATTGAGTGGGAAAAAAAGAAAAGAAATAAAAAGTTGGGATGAACGGATAGACACGTTGGCATATTACGCGATATTACATCAGACGAACGCTTATATTGAGCCCTGGCCCTGGTCAACGGAAACGGCAGTTGAAACGGGAATCACAGGGGGTTAGGTGGGAAGAAATGGACACACATATGGATCATATCAAAACGGAGGACGAGGAAGACCAGGGGCACGGGCTACCGCACCCGACTCCGTCATCGCAGGCACGACAGACACCGGCACCAACAAAACGACAGCCTAGCTTGACTGAGTCCAGCCGAGGGGGTAGGAGGACAGCATCAAGCTTGACGGCCAACAGAAAGGTTTGCGACCATTGCAGGACGAGACGGATAAAATGCGATTACCAATTCCCTTGCCAGCAGTGCCTCAATGCCGCCTTGGTGTGCAAAAGGGACCAGGTCCCACGGAAAAGAGGTCCCAAGCCAGGTCATGGTCGAGTCCTTGACAGGATACGGTCAAAAGAGGAGGAAGTGCTGGGGATAGCGTCGAGGGAGAGCAGCGTCGAGTATGTTTTATTCAGCACGATGGGCATTTCGTAAACTGACCCCGGACGAGAAACAGCTTTGAGACCACCCCGAGCAGTCTCGGCACCCCTCAGTCCACGCCTCCTGACACGCCCTTTCCGAATCCGTCTGCTGACGCCCAACATGGCCGCTCTGGACGGCAGAGATACCATCATCTCATCCCGCTGTGTGTTGAGGTTTACACGGCTCACCTGTACCCTCTCCTCCCTGTAGTTCACCTACCCACGCTGCAGAGCTACTGCTGTCAACCCTCGGTTCCGCCATCTCAGAGGACGCTACTGCTCGCCTTATCGGCTCTCACGTCCCTTCATGTTGCATCTCTTCCACCACCCTCCCGGCCCCCATCAGGGAGTAATACCGACTGGATCAGCGCAGCAAAGTCGTTTCTGGAAGAATGCTTGGCCACACGCCAGGCATACGACTATGTTGCTCACCTCCAGCTGAACGATATTTTGACGTCGTTTCTGCTGTCCAGACTTTACATTGAAATGGGGAACAGCCGAAAAGCCTGGGTGTATCTGCGAGAAACAGGTGCTCTGGCGGCCGAGTTTGGTCTGGATCGGGAAGATGGATATGCAGGTTCGGAAGGAGAAGATGACCTGGCGAGGAGGAGGCTGTTCTGGGCAGTTCTGATTTCCGAGAGGTAAGTTTCGTGACCACTACGGGACGAGGACGTCTGCTGACAGGAACAGGGAATTTGCCATCCTGAGAAACAAGCCCATCACGAGCTTCAGACGGAAACCAGAACTGCCAACTTTTGGATACCGGTATGAAGATCCGGGTGTCCATGCTGGCTTGCTACAGCTGGCGGAGGTATACAAGCCGGTTGGTGAGGACTTTGTCGCTGCGTGGAACGACACCTCCCCCCAAAACGAAGACTCGCCGGCCGCTCACAACATGAAAGCCGCAAAGCTGCTGGAGCTCCAACGCCGTCTGTCACAGGTGACAGAGTCAGGGGAGGAGGCGACAGAAATGCAAAGGGTGCATCTCACGATTACTCGTCAGTGGCTGAAGCTGGTTACTTGGCAACTGTCGTTCCGCGCCCACCTGCTGTCGTTCGGCAACGTCCACGAAAGCATGCGGTTCACTTATCCGCTCATCATCGCCCACGAGACGTTGTCGTTTTTGAACTCGCTGCCGCCAGGGCGCTGCTACAGTAGGATTTCGACCATGGAAAAGATTTACGAGATTGGCATCTGGTGGCTCAATGTCGTCGGGGCTGTGGATAACCTCGAGCTTGGGAGGCACGGTGCCAAGACAGATGATAACCTTCTGGACGCTTTTGTCAGGGTTCTCAGCGTCGGCGAACAGAGCAGGGTACTGTTTGCAGAACGGCTCAAGATGTTTGCCGCTGCTGGCGACAAGTCAGACCTCAGTTACATGGTGGGCAGGAAGTTCTCCCAAGAGGTGAGGGAGCAAGGACACAAAGAGATCAAGACGGAGGAGCCGGAGCCGAGATCTGTGCCGCGAACAGCACACAGCAGCAGTAGATACCACCACGGCGGGCCGTCGCTGGCGGTGGACACGCCCTCACCGGCGACCAATGGGCCTCCAACGGCACCTCACACCAACGAGACACCGCCGCCGCCGTGGTTCCAGGGGTACAATAACAGTGCCATCACCACGCCTACCAGCTCTGGGTGGGCGTCGACGACGTCAGAGGTGAACAGTCCGGAGATTTTGTTCAGTCCTGACATTGTCAGTCCCGGGCCGGGAGCGACGAGCTTTGGGTATTTTCGCTTTCCGGGGCCGAAGCCAGGGGAGGGGGCTTGACATGGGTGTTTGCTAGATCATAATGTTTGTATATGAACCCGCCAAAAAAATACAAAGTAGAGGAAGCGATTTCCATTCATCACGAACACTTGTCCAATTCTGATTAACCCCAACCCCCGATTGACAAAGTGGAAACATCACGCGGGAACAAAGACATGACGAAAAGAAGATGTATATATATAATATTAAAAAAATGACCAATAAACCAAAACAATGCATGCATGCTATGTACTGTATCCGAGTTCTTTCGTTCCTGCACCTTTTCTTACCCCTCCCCCCCCCAGCCCCTTCTTTTTGTTCCTTTTCCTCTGGGTATATCTACCTCCCTCAAAACTACTGCAACATCTGCTGCATAGCATTAACTCTATACCCCTCCCTCCGTCCCATCAACTCCTCATGCGTCCCCTTATCCACCACCTCGCCCCCCTCCACCACAAAAATCACATCCGCCTTCTTCACGGTGTGCAGCCTGTGCGTAATAGCCAGCACGGTCGTCCCCCGCGCGACTTTATCCAACCCCTCCTGCAGCGCCGCTTCAGAGGCAGCATCCAAAGCCGAAGTGCTCTCGTCAAGCAGCAACAACCTCGGCTTGCGAACCAACGCTCTCGCGATGGCAAGTCTCTGCCTCTGCCCACCGGACAAGCGACCGGCGGAGGCGCCGCACTGGGTGTCGTACCCCTCCGGCATGGCCATGATCACGTCGTGGATGTTGGCTAGCTTGCACGCCTCCTCGATCTCCTCCTGGGTGGGGACGTGGTCGGGTTTGGAGCCGAGGGAGACGTTGAACCGGATGGTGCCGTCGAACAAGGCCGGGTCTTGCGGGACAATGGCGATGGAGTCTTTGATGGAGGCGACGGAAGAGGTGACGTCTACGTTGTCGAGCAGGATTGAGCCCGACGAGGGGGAGTAGAGGTTCTGGACGAGGGACATGATTGTTGATTTTCCTGCTCCGGACGGGCCGACGAGGCCGACGAATTGACCGGGGGTGATGGTGAAGGAGACGTTCTTGAGGGTCCGGTGGTCTGGGCGGGAGGGGTAGGAGAAGGTGACGTTGGTGAAGGTGATTTTCATGCCTGGTTCACCACCAGTAGCGGCCTTGGCTGCCGAGGAGAGGGCAGACTCCGGGTCGGAAGAGGGGCCGGGCTTGCCGTGCGGGCCACGCTTGGAGTCGATCTCGTTGTTTGTTCCCAGTGCCAAAACGTTCATGATGCGGGAGAAGGCGGTGCGGGCGCGGGAGAACTCGGGGGCGAGGGTGAACATTTGGCCCCAGAGCTGGGCGCTGACGAGCATGGAGACGACGATGATGAAGAATTGGGTTTGGTTGGCCTCGCCCGACATGATCTTTTGCGAACCCCACCAGTAGGCGAAGGCGTAGATCAAAAAGGACATGCTGTTGCTGATGGCGAGCCAGACGTTGGTGAAGGCTGCCGCGCGGACCATTTCGTCGCGGGTGTTCTTCAGGAGACGGGCGTACGAGCCCATGACCTCCTTTTCGAGGGACAAGGCGGCGACGGTCTTGATGGATTGGACGGCTTCGACGGCCACACCGGTTGCCTTGGCGTAGGAGGCCGCGTGGCGCTCTTCGTAGCGGGCGAGCTGGCGGAGTTGCATGAAGCCCGCCCCGAGGAGGATCGGGACGACGGAGAGACAGACGATGGCAATCTTCCACTGGATGATGTGCGAGAGGATGATGGCGACGAAGAAGTTGACGATGATGGCAAAGACGGTGCCGATGGTGCTACCCGAGAAACCACCGATGGCGGCGCTGTCTTTGGTGATGATGTCAAGCAGGGAAGTAGGGTTGCGGCCGCCGGATTGATGCCATTCGACACCCTGCTCCATTAGGCTTCTGAAACTGAGCACGCGGATGGCATACAGCATTCTCTCGGCAATGAGACCAAAGCAGGACCACGCAAAGAAGTTGGCCAGGAGCTCAATGCAGGCCAACATGAAGAGCAAACCACCAAAGAACTTTCCGAGGTCGAGGATGTCCTCGGGCGAGTTCTCGCACGGGTTGAGAGCACCAACGGTGAAACCAAAGATGAGACCAGATCCGGAGAAAGTACCACCGACAATGACAGCCGCGAAGACAGCCAGAAGCAACCAGGGGAAAGAAGGCTTGACAAGACGGGCCAGACCAGCAAACACGGATCCCCAGCCGGCCTCCTTCTCCTTCTCCTCCTTGTCACTGGCCGCCTTTTCAGCAGCAGACTCATCCCTGCTGGAGATGGAAGCAGCAAGAACCTTGGCTGTCTCCTCCTCTTCCTCGTCAACGACAACAACATCCTTCTTCTCGCTGATCTCAGCAACAGCCGAAGCAGCAGCCTCCTGGTTACCCAAGCTCTGCAGCTTGGCCATGGCAAAGAACTTGCCATCTTCTCTCGCCATCAGCTCGTCGTACACCCCCTCCTCCACAACCTCACCCGCCTCCAGAACAACAATCTTGTCCGCATTACGAACGGTACTCAACCTATGAGCAATGGAAATTACCGTCCTCCCCTCGGCAGCCCGCTCAACAGCAAGCTGGATCTTTTTCTCAGAAGTCGAATCCAGCGCTGCAGTGGCCTCGTCCAGCAGCAAAATCTTGGGATCTCTAATCAAGGCACGCGCGAGCGCCACTCGCTGTCTTTGGCCACCAGACACCAAAGACCCCTTGGGCCCAGCAAAAGTACCGTAGCCCTTTTCCAGATTGGAGATGAAGTTGTGCGCGTCAGCCTGGACGGCAGCCTCCTTGACAAGACGGATGACTTCCTGCACCGCAGGGTTGGCAACGCTACTGTCGTCAACGGCATCCTTGCCCTTCTTGGCCAGCTCGGCGAGCTCGCCACCTTCTACCACCGCCTTGAGAGCTTGGTGTTCTGGCTTGGGGGAGTTGACCAGACCGAGAGCGATGTTCTCAAGGATGGAGCGGTCGAGAAGAGAAGGTTCTTGCTGGACGAGAGAGATAAAACTGCGGAGGTGGGACACGTTCAGTGTCTTGATGTCTGTGCCGTCCAGGGTGATGACACCAGAATCGGGATCCTGCAGACGGGCGACGAGGGCGGCGATGGTGGATTTACCGCTTCCCGAAAGACCGACGAGGGCGGTGTGCTTGCCTGCCGGGAGGACAAGGTTGACGTTGCGGAGGACTGGCTGCTCGGCGCGGGAGGGGTAGGCAAAGGAGACGTTTTCGAGCTGTATGTGGCCGGTGGTGGTCTCAACCGGCAAAAAGGCGCCTTCGGAGGAAGTGCCGTCGATGGTGGAGGGGGCGTTGATGTCGGCCATCAGACGAGAAAAGGCAGTGGAGGCGCTGCCGAGGATGGGGAGGATGGGGGCGATGTTGCCGAGACAGACGCAGGCTTTCAGGGAGTGTTAGTTGTTGACAGTCAGTAAAAAAGGGAGAGAGAGAGAAAAACATACCATCAACCAACAAGAACACCACAGTATAAATCTGACCAACAGTTTCGGTTCCCTCGCCCCTGATGGTATCAACAACCATGCGACTACCCTGCCAGAAGGCCAGAGCATTGGCGCTGTACGCAATAAAGTACAGCATACCAGCCTGCATGGCAGCAGCAATGCCCTTTTTGACACCAGCACCTCTAGCCACGGCGACATGCTCGGCAAACTTCTTTTCCAGTCTGCCAGCCATACCGAACGACTGCACGACACCGACGTGCTGAAGCGCCTCACCGGCAATGTTGCTGGCGGCAGTCTGGGAAGAAGCACTGATGACCATGAACTTGGTGACAAAAAAGCCACCGCCCATCGCCATGAGCAAGAACGCCGGGATGAGCGAGACCAAAATCCCGGCCAACTTTGCCTGCTTGATGAACGCGACGACGTAGCAGGCGAAGAAGAAACTGGTCGAGGCGATCAAAACGCCCACCTTTTCGGAAGTACCGGCCTGGACAGCAGTCATGTCGCCCTGTAGTCTGGTCGAGACCTCACCGCTGGCGGCAGATCGCGCGTCGAAGAACCCGGGGGGCTGTCTCAGCAAAGCCTGGACATACTGCCCTCTGAGTCTCTGAGCGAGACGCTGGGAGAAGAGAGACCAGGACAGGACGTAAACGTAGATGCAAACCAAGGCAGCAATGGCAATATACACCAGCTTGAGGACCTTGTCGTTGATGGAAGCCTCATAGGCGAAAGGGTCGTTGACGCCGTTGATGGAGGTGGAAGTGGAGGTGAGGTCAGAGTCGCCGGCCGCACAGGTGGCATCGTTCATGTTGTCGACGAGCTCACCAAAGATGATGCCCATCAGGGGGAAGGGGATACCGGCACCGGCGGCGGAGATGACGCCGGTGATGAGAAGACAGACGTCGATCCATGTTGGCGACGCGGAAGCAAAGATCTTGAGCCAGACGAGGAGGCCACCTTGGGGCTGGAGAGATGTTAGGGATCGAGTCAAATGTAAACAATGAGTGAAGCTATTCAGGGGCCGAAAAGGGGGATTTAGGGGCAGACACAGAAAAGACTTACGGCTTGTTCGGCAGCTGCCGGCGCATCAGAAGCACTTCCAGTGGTGGTAGGGGCAAGTGCCTTCTCCTTATCAGCGGCCGCATCACTCGCTGCAGCGCTGTGCGGACGCTTCTCTCCGGAAGCCTCGACCGCCATTGTACCTGCTTTTTTACCGTGTTGCTTCCACGGCGGGGGGGGCAGGTTCTCTTGGCGAAATCAGGCCACTTTTTCTGGACAAGAGAGAGAAGAGATTGTGCGTGGGAAGAGATCACAATCTGAAAGGGGACATGGGAAGAGAAACACAACACAGGCCAAAAAGAAGTTATGGCGGGATGAATACCCCCGTCTCCCGGGGGCGTTGATCTTTTCCCTGGGGGAAACACATTTCAGGCAATTTTTTTTTTGGTCTCCTTACTACCTTATTCTGGTGACCAATTCACTGTATGTTTCCCCCACTCACCCCAGTCACTTCAGCGGCCGAAACAGTGAGGTGACCTTCCCCCAGCAAAACGACAGCGGAAGCTTCCGGTTCTACCCACCACCCATTGACCCCGATTCCGGCCTTGGCGAGGGCGGATCTGATTAGGTGAACGGCCGGATCTGATAAAAAATTTGTTGCGCTGGGCGGCCCCCACCTGATAGTCTTCGATGTGACCCTCGAGTTGCGTCCTTTTTAATTACCTTGGTATGCGGTCGTCCTGCATGGTTCCTGCTTTGCTGTCCCTTGATCGGATGAAGTAGGCATCACGGTATGTATCTTGTGAAAAGATTACTTATTTGTGGGAGATTTGAACGGAATTGCACCAGATCACCGCCGGTCTTCGAGGTCTTCATCCGACTTTCTTGTGTGACCAGGGGCAAGGGGAGCTGACCCAGTTTAAAGTTATCTGATCCGAAGAATCTCCACTGTTCGGCTCCATGCAAACGAGCCATTTTAACGCTCGCCATCCCAGCCACCGAACACCCCTGTAAACATTCTTTCTTGCCCACCATCCGAACTCCTGCTGCTGCTTTTTCTCGCAACATTGGTCTTTTGGTTTTCTGTCTGCTGTATTACCGTTGATCCCCACCATCTTCAATGTCGACAGAGGTACAATGGCGTAACTCGTGTGTAATGATGGTCCGTAACACCACCCAAGCTGGGGGCAACGACCTCGTCAAACATCTTTGAACATCCCTCCCGAAGCACAAAACTTCCCCAAGTCTTGGCCCGGAGATATCGCCGCTTTGGGATTCCGGTGGAGCATTACGTTATGGACATGGATGAACCGACAACAGCCCACCCTGCTAGTTTCCACCTGTGCATTATCACGATCATCTGATAAAAATTCTTCGTCTATGGCTCCATCACCCTTTCTCCACGGATCATCGACTCGGCCACACTGTCGTCATGTCCGAGAAAGGCCGTCGGACACGGTCACCGAGCGGTAGCTTCACGGGTGAAAGGGTCGTCTGGAGTTGCCCACGGTGAACTGGCACATTGTGGATTCCGCTTGTGCCTGACAGCGAGCCACGGCATTGTCTCATCTGAACCTCGAATTCGGATCGAGACACGGCAGAGGAGACACAAGTGTGGTGGTGTCTGCTGTGCGTGAAACGTTTCTCAGAGAGGGGAGATGGGCCTGGAATGCCCTCTCAATGCAACCACCTTCGTACTCGTATGCTTCTCCGTGTTGGCGCCATCAACTGTCAAAGCTGTCAATTTTGGAGCCTTCATCGGCCATCTACCGGTGACAAGCTTCTTCTAGCACAGATCTAGAAGTGCGTGTCTATTATGGTCTAACCTCAACGTCTGGTTGTTGTTGTTGTTGTTGTTGTTGTTGTTGTTGTTGTTGTTGTTGAACCTGTTGTTGGCGCTGCTGCTGCTGCTGCTGCTGTTGCTTCCTCTCCTCCTCCCACTCCGCCCACACCTCCCCCAACTTTCTCCCATCAACCTTGACTCCATACACACCCTGCGGCAGCTTCACCATGAGCGGTACCTCCACGTCCTCTTTGGTCCCCAACACGGCCGCCTCGTGAACCACCTGGGCTATATCCGCGGGGACTCTCCTGAAGCCCTTTCTGAAGTACACGTTTTCCGATGTGGGCGTCGCTTCGAGGTAGATGGGCAGTCCGATAGTGTTTCCGAGGTCAACAATGGCCTGGACAAGAGCAGAGCCAGCTCCCTTGCCTTGGTGCTTGGGGTCAACGGCAAAAGCGTGGATGTCTGTTGCGGTGATGATATTAGCGAGATGCTTAACGTGATGGGAAAGCCACAGGCAGCAAAATGAGGTCCCCGAAAGACCACCCCAGACTAAAAGCGCCACTTGGATGCGCTGCAACGCTCAACGTGCCCTCCCAGGAAACAATACAGCACGTGGTCTCTGCAGGAAGCACAAGAGTCTCTCTCGCAAGAAAATTCCAGCAATGGAAATATCAAGCGAGCTGCTGCTGTGTTCACATGGCATTTTTGTCCAGAAATCGAGATCAGATAGAAAAAGAAAAAAAAAACACTCACAAACATACGGCCTCCCCCCCATAATCCTCTCCCTCGCACTCCAAAGCCCGTCCAGCACCCTCTCCGCCCGTGTCCTCTGCTCCCCGTGAAGCCACCCAATCTCTGGCATCTTGCGCTCCTCTTCTGTTCTAGGCTTGACAAACACGTCGCAGAGGGCCATGCCGATGATCTCACCCGTCTCCGAGTCGACACACTTGTAGGTGTACTGCGTCTCGGAGGTGTGCCACCATTGCAGGGTGCCGTTGGTGTGCGCCTCGCGAAACTCCTCGGACGTGACGCCCGAGGGGAAGAGGATGTCGAGCAATAAAGAGCCGGAGGGGTCGGTGGTGAAGGCGGCAAAGTAGGCGTCGTAGCAGGGCCGGATGTCGGGGATGAGGGCTGGGAGGACGAGGTAAGGCATTTTGGGCGGTTTGTCTCTCTTACCGTAATATGTGGAGGAATGTATAAGAGGTATAAACATGAGGTGAAGTATAAGACTAACAAACACCAAGACAGAACAACAACACCCTCAACTCAACACACCGCGACAAAAGCAGACAAGAAGCACAAGATATATCACCCCCCCCCCCCCCCTGGGACCATCGAGGCCCTCACTCGTCTTACTCGTCTCACCTCTCTCTACCTACCCCATTCCTCACCATCAAAAAAACCGCAACCGCCGCATATCCTGTGTGCACATTACCTTGATGCAACCTCACCCTCACCGAACCGCAGATCCCTTTTCGCACCTCACAAAACGTAAGCGGCGTTTGCAAATTCATCTACTATAACCCACAACGGCATATTGCCGCCCTGACAAGTAAAATGTACAGTGCCAATCACTTCACCTTTCCAGGTCCCCTAGTGACGGGCAATGCCGCAAAACTACCGCATCTCGGAGGTAAGATGCTGCATCGCCAACAGAGAAGCCGCGTCAACATAGCCGATATGAATGCCTACCTACCTCCTCCGCCGCCGCGCGCGGGATGATGAAGATGTGATGATCGCTACGTTAGGTAGGTACCTCCTGATGGTACGCTTGCGGGGATACTCCATAGGTGGAATCCCTTCCGGTTTGTTGAGATCTCACCTACTCACCCACAAAGTGACAGTGGGACTGGATCTCGCAACAACACAACAACAACAACCAAGCAGCTGTAGGGGTGGTAACGTAGCCGTGACTGCTGTAAGAGAATCCCTCCTTCCTAAAGCATCATCAAACTCCAGAATCAGGGCACGCGTGATGATGATGATCATCATCATCTCAAAAAAAATGGCAAATCCTTCGGGCAGATCCCGATCAGAAGGATCGTCTCTTTTCTCCGTGGCTTGAGTTGACCCGTGACACCGCCCCGGGAAGAAGGGGCGGCTTTGCGGCCTTGGAAGAGAGTTAAATAGTAGCGAGACTCTCTCTGGATATCTTGACTGAGAAGCAAGCCAAGCACCATGTCTGTTGTCGTCAGTGGCTACCGGCCGTGGTTGCACAATCTCAATTTCTAGGGACTCGCATGGAGGGGGGGGGGGGGGAGCTCATGACTTCAAGATTTGTCTTGCTCTCCATGCTCCCCAGTCATCGGCCTCAAAAACGCTGGCTTGTCATTCTTGACGACTCAATGCTCGGTGTTAACATCACCGCTGTGACAAAACCCGCGTCGTGTTGGCCCGAAGCCGAAACCGGAGCAACCCCCCAAGGTGCGGCTCATAGCGGGCGGCAATAAGGACGCCTCCTTGGCTCAGAGGAAAAGCCAGCCCCTTTCATTTACACAACCACAACTCCAAGTTGCCCAAACACTCACCGCACCTTGAACCTCTTCCAGTATCGCAGTCCTGCAGGAATCTCAAGATCAGCACTCCCCCTCCTCAAAACCAACTCCGACAAACCCGCCATCTCAAAAATCTCGCTCAAAACTTCAACCCTCGGCATTGACGTCCCTCGATGGAGCCACAACCCCACCCAATGACACGATGCCCAGTAAAGTTATCTGATCCGTCCCTCGTCCAGGGACCCCCTGTTGACCAAATCCACTCCACACGCTCTCCTGAACCCCTGTCAAGATATTGAATCGGGGGTTTCAGCAACGGCTTTTTTTCTGATGTTTTTTTCCCCTCACCCCACCTCCCTTCACACCCTTTCTTGATCACCACCACCTACCACCACCACCTACCGCATGTTCTGGGAGCACAGGACTTCTGCCACCACCACCACTACTCTACTCACCCATCCAATGAGCAATAGCAAGCCACACCTTCCCCTACCCACTGCATTGGTCAATGGTTCGGGGCCACATCCAAATGAGGGAATGCCCTTCATGAGAAACGCTCGGCCGACTGTCTTCCGCAGCGTGACATCACATACTACATACACACACACCATCACCTTGAACCCCTTTTTGCCTGTTTTTGTTTGTTATAGGTTAATACCGTACGTACGTACATACACACCTGTATCCTTCTCGTACCGCATCGCACATCTTTGCCTGCAGCAAGGCAACAATGGGATGGGATGGGATATCCCTCTCGCCACATGCCCGGCCACGCCATCTTCACAGATCCGTACCCACTTGTTCGCAGAGAGCAAAAGCCCATGAACCTGGTCACACACATGGCCAAGTCTCGCTTGCGGAGACAAAAGGGAGCTAGAGGCCGGCGAGGAAGCCATCTCGGTGCATCGGTCGAGTCGATACCGCACCCTCCTTCCCGTCTTGCATCCAGGAAAGTAGTTGCTAGTCCCGACCACCGGCGTGTCATCTTGCCGTATTCAAGGGCTCGAGAATCACGAGCCAATGTCCAACAAACCTGAACCTAGCCCCAGACCCTTCAAGAGCGGGGTTTTTTTTTTCTTGTCGTAAGGTCTAGTAGTGAAGACCCGGGAATGGGGTATCATTCCGGCTAGTATCCAGCACCCATACATATCCAAACATGGATGGGTTGGATTCGCTAGTCTAGCAGATGCAGGTTCACCAAAGTGAAAAGTTGCCGGTCGTACCTGGTCTTTCCCTCTCCTGCTTTCTTTCCTTTTTCCTGTCCTCTGTATCAAGAACTGCAAGAAGAGTGTCACCCCGATTATTGTACCTCTCTTGTCAGCATTCTCCCTCGAACAAAAAGTAGCAGAAAGGGATATCCCGCTGCCCACCCCCATGCGTTGATCCTGTCCTGTAAGGTCACTACACGCTACCACGACACGGCAAAGAACCTCTCGACACAAGATAGAAAGCGGGAATTAACCGACAGTCGTGTCCCTTCCCGTAGCCAGCTCGGCAAAACATACCAGACAATATGCATCTCGCCCAGCACGCACCCGGCATCCTGGGTGGCCTCCGCCGCGATGCCATGCAGCTCGACACCCAGACCATTCCTCTAGACTCTGTTACCAGGACGCTACCAGTACCCGAATCAGAGTCTGCTCTCGACGCCCTTCTTCTCGCCTGGGGTGCTCTCCTCCAAAGACAACGAGGCGACGACGACAGAGTAGAACAGTTCTCCTGGGGCCACAAGTCGCAAAGCTCACCATCAGAGATCTCCACCCGCTTTTCCCTCAGGGCTCTCGGTCTCGAATTGACCAGGTCACGATCAGAGTCTGTATCAACCTTCCTCCAGGCCGTCAAGACCTCAACCGAGAACATCGCCCGCCCAGGGCTCCTCTACCTCTTCTTCAACGACGAGAAGGAGACCTCCTTTCCCCAAAAAGAGACGGCTGGACCATCTGTATGTACTCCACCGTTTGCCCCCCCGCCCCTGAAACACGACTGACTGACAATCCCCAGCAATTCGACTTCCAACTCCGTGTCTCCAAGCATGCTTCTGCCCTCACCCTCGAGGGCGTTTACCCTACCACCGAAAAGCCCGACTCCCTCAACTCCCGGCAGGCCGGAGACAGACTCGACACCCTAATTCAACTTGTTAATATCATCACCACTCAGCCCGAAGCCCCCATCTCGGCCCTCCTCGAGCCCCTCGGCCGTGACCTCGACCAAATATGGGCCTGGAACGCCGAAATGCCCCCTCTGATCGACCGGACGATGCAAGACATCATCTCTGAGCAGGCCGCCGCTCGCCCGGACAAGATTGCGCTTTCCTCGTGGGATGGCCAATGGACCTACGCCGAGCTCGAGCTCATGTCTACCCGCCTGGCGCATCACCTCGTTTCTCAGGGCATCACAGTTGGTGTTAATGTACCGCTATGCTTCGAAAAGTGCCGGTGGACCATCGTCGCTTTGTTGGCCATCATGAAGGCTGGTGGCGCATTTGCCTTGACGGACCCAACATCTCAGCCAGAGGGCAGACTGCGCGCCATGGTGGAGCAAACCGGCGGCAAGCTGGTCGTTGCCTCCGCCGCTCAGACTGAGCTGGCGAAGCGTCTTGTTCCTGAAGATGGCAGCCAGGTGGTAACGGTGAACGAGGAGCTGTTCCAGTCTTTCTCCACCATCGAGGGCGAGCTCCCCCCATTGCCCACTATCCCGACTGTCACCTCTCCTCTCTACATCCAGTTCACCTCTGGCAGCACAGGCAAGCCCAAGGGTGTCGTTGTTTCTCACGCCAACTTCACCAGCGGTGCCATTCCCCGTGCTGAGGCGGTGGGGTACAAGTCTTCTACCAAGTGCTTCGAGTTTGCCAGTTATGCCTTCGATGTCAGCATCGATTGCATGCTCTGCACTCTGTCAGTCGGTGGTACCATCTGCATCCCCTCTGATGCCGACCGCATGAATGACCTTGGCGGTGCCATCAGGGCTAGTGGCGCCAATATGGCGCACATGACACCCAGTGTTGCGCGTGTGCTCGATCCCGCCGTGATTGCTGAGCTTGACGTCTTGGGATTGGGCGGTGAAGCCATCTCGGCTTCTGATGCGGCTGCGTGGAGCAAGGGCAAGACCAGCGTCATTATCGCGTATGGCCCCTCCGAATGCACTGTCGGCTGCACTGTCAACAACACCTTTGCCAAGAACAAGGACGAGCGCAAGGTGTTTACGACCGGAAACATTGGCCGTGGTGTCGGCGGTGTAGGCTGGATTGTCGACCCCGAGGACCACGACCGTCTGGTTCCTGTCGGATCAGTCGGCGAGCTGCTGGTGGAAGGCCCCGTCGTCGGTCTTGGTTACTTGGGTGAGGCCGAGAAGACGGCTGAGGTGTTTATTGAGGACCCTGTATGGTTGGTTGCCGGACACAAAGAGATCCCTGGCAGAACCGGCCGGCTCTACAAGACTGGTGATCTTGTTCGGTACGATGCTGATGGGTCTGGTGACTTTGTCTTCATCGGCCGCAAGGATGCTCAAGTCAAGCTCCGTGGACAGCGTGTTGAGTTGGTTGAGATTGAGCACCATCTCCGGCACCACCTCCCAAGCCGTGTCAAGATCGCTGCTGAGGTCATCAAGCCTGCGGGAGCCGAGCCTACTTTGGTGGCCTTTTTGGCCGAGCCTCGCACCAAGAGCGGCACAACCGAGGAATGTGACGAAGCGGAGGCCACCTTCTCTGATGAACTGACCAAGGCCCTGACCGGTATCGAGGAAGCGCTTGGCGTCGATCTTCCCCGGTACATGGTCCCCGCGGCATTCATCCCTCTCCGCGACATGCCAGTGCTGCCTTCTGCCAAGATCGATCGCAAGAAGCTTCGTGCGCTTGGTGGCGCCATGACGCGCGAGCAGATCACTGGCAGCGCCCGCAAGAACAAGAGCAGCGAAGGTGGTGCCCCTTCGACCGAGATGGAGCGGATGCTGGCTGCTGTGTGGAAGTCGTTGCTTGGGGACCATACCGACATCACTGTTAGCGACAGCTTCTTTGCTCTCGGCGGAGACTCTCTCAGGGCCATGAGACTCGTTCCCGCTGCTCGCGCTGAAGGCATTGTTCTGTCGGTTGCCGATGTCTTCCGGTACCCTGTCCTCCGGGATATGGCTGTGGTTGCTAAGAAGGCAGAGGCTGGAAGCGGTGGTGCTGCTGCTGACGTCCCACCCTTCTCCCTGATCGACAAGGCCTGGTCTGCTGAGGCGGCAAAGACCGAGGTCAGCCAGCTTTGCGAGGTTGACAAGGCCGATATCGAGGATGTCTATCCCTGCACACCGCTCCAAGAGGCCTTGATGGCGCTCTCTGCCAAGGTCAAGGAGGCCTATGTAGCCCAGCGTGTGCTCAAGATGAACAATGCCAAAGACGCCAAGAAGTTGCAGAATGCCTTCGAGGCCATCGCCGCCGACTCCGCCATCCTCCGCACTCGTATCGTTCAGGTGTCCGACTACGGTCTCATGCAAGTCTTGATCAGGGAGCCTATCCAGTGGCGCACTGCGTCATCGTTGGCCAGGTATCTCGAGGACGACCGTGACGAGGAGATGGGTCTCGGCAAGAAGCTTGTTCGCTACGCCATGATCCGCGAGGGCGACGTCTATCACTTTGTACTGACCATGCACCACGCTCTCTACGACGGATGGTCGATGCCCCTGGTAGTTGACCGTGTCAACCAGGCCTACCAGGGTGTTGCTCCGAGAAAGCCAGCGGCCCAGTTCAAGCACTTCATCGACTACCTCAACAACAGGCTTGATCGTGCAGGATGCGACACTTACTGGCGTGAGCAGCTCGACGGTGCGACGGGTGTTCAGTTCCCCCGGCTTCCCTTTGAGGGCTACCAGACCCAGGCCGACTCCCTCCTCGAAGTCGATATCAAGCTTGATGGCCGGAAGCTCCCATCAGTGCCCGGCGCCACCATCACTCTTGCCAGCGTGGTTCGCGCGGCGTGGGCTCTGGTGGCCTCCCAGTACTGCAGCGGCAACAACGACATTGTTTTCGGCGAGACACTGACTGGTCGCAATGCCCCCATCGTAGGCATCGAAGAGATCGAGGGTCCCATGATCACCACCGTTCCCGTGCGGGTCACCATCAACCGCGAGTCGTCCGTCGAGCAGTATCTTCAGACCATTGCCGAGCAGATTGTCGGTCAGATCCCATACGAACATGCCGGTCTTCAGCACATCCGCAAGTTGAGCGACGACGCCCTCCAGGCTTGCGAGCTGCGTACTGGTTTCGTGCTGCATCCCGCAGCTGGCGAGGTCGAGGCTGACGACAAGACACCGGCCAACGGGTTGGTGCCGGCGGGCGATGGCGAGGCGGCCCAGGAAGCGCTCAAGTTCAACACGTATGCCCTCATGTTGGTGTGCTCCCTTTCTTCCGATGGCTTCTTCGTGATGGCCAGTTTCGACTCCAAGACGGTCAGCAAGGACACGATGGAGCGAGTGTTGGAGCAGCTCCGGACAGTGGTGCACCAGCTCTGCGAGGGCGATGCGAAGGAGGTCAAGGTCGGTGACTTGCAGTGTCTGACGGATGCTGACAGCAAAGAAGTTGAGGATATGAGCAAGAAGTTCAAGTTGGAGGGTGCTGACTTGGATGCGCTTGGGTTGGATCGGGCTGACATTGCCAGTGCCTGGATTGCCGATGCAGCTGACCACACGCGCCCCTCCCCGCGTGGCGCTGTGGGTGAGCTGTTAGTGGAGACCACCAAGACCCTCAGCGCCCCTGCAGTCGCTGTGCAGACACCACCGCCGCTGTGGCTGAAGAGCACCACTGTCAACGGCGGCCAGATCTACAGAACCGGACGACTTGCCAGCTTCGAGTTCAGTGTCGACACTCCTGTTCTTCGCGTGCTCCCCAAGTCGGCCCAGATCAAGCCCGATTTCACTGTCCCCAAGAAGAAGGCTGCTTCGTCTGGCCCTGCCATCTCTGCTTCCTCTGCCAAGCAAAAGCTGCTCCGGGGCATATGGAGTCGTCTTCTCAAGGTCGATGAGGACAAGATCTTCCTTGGTGACAGCTTCTTCAACCGTGGTGGCGACTCGATTGCCGCCATGAAGCTCGTCTCCGAGGCCCGTCAGCAGGGAATGCAGCTCAGCGTCGCGCAGGTCTTTGCCAACCGGACTCTGTATGACATGGCCAATGTCATGCAGCCATCGCCCACTGTCATCACCAACGTTCAAAGGGGCCAGGGCAGCAGCTCTCCCGCGAGCCCATCCAGTCCCTCCAAGGCCGACTACCAGCCCTTCTCTCTCCTCTTGACCTCCTTCATGCGTCGTATGCAGAGATCGCTGGCCGACAAGTCATGGAAGATCCTCGATGTTCTCCCCACCAGACCTCTCCAGGAGATTGCCGTCAGGGGTACCGTTGAGCTTCCTCGCTTCTCCATCCGCTATGAGCTCATGCACTTTGAGGGCATGGTCAACAAGAAGCAGCTCTTCCGTGCCTGCCAAGAGCTTGTCGCCATCAACGAAGTCCTTCGCACCGTCTATGTCCGCCTTGATGATGTCTGCTACAGCGTGGTGATCGAGAACCCCTTCATTGTCGACATTGTCGAATATGAGATTGACGGTGACGATGTCGAGGAGTTTGCCGGCAAGGTCAGCAGACTGGATGCCCAAACCAAGATGCCTTATGGTTCTTCCTTCGTCAAGTGGTTCTTTGTCACCAACGGCACCAAGAGCACCCTTGTCTTCCGCCTGTCCCACGCCCAGTACGATGAGATTTGCCTTCCCATCTTCCTCAATCAGCTCCAGCAGCTGTACCAGGACCCCAAGTCGGTCTCTCCATCGTACCCCTTCTCCACCTTTGTCGACCACACCATCCAAGAGGGCATTCCCGCTGCCATCCCCTACTGGCGCGACCTCCTTGCCGGTTCTGAGGGTATTTCTCTCTTGAGACCTGACACCCCCATCACCGACCGCCGCCACTTTGCCATCCACAAGCCCGTCAACATCGCCGCCCGCAGCCGCGACGTGACCGTAGCTACCCTTCCCTCCGCAGCCTGGGCTTTGACCTTTGCCCGTCTGCTCAAGGTCAAGGACGTGGTATTCGGCGAAGTCGCCTCCGGCCGCAGCGTCGACATACCCGGCATCCCCGACGCCAACGCCATCGCCGGCCCCTGCTGGCAGTACGTCCTTACCCGCGTCAAGTTCGATGGCGACGTCCCCATTCGCACCGGCTACGACCTGCTCGAGGCCCTCCAGACCCAGCACATGATGACTTCTTCGCACGACTGCATGGGTCTGGAGGAGATTGTCCGGAACTGCACAGACTGGGATCCTGAGGAGGTGACCTGGTTCGACACGGTCGTTCACCAGGATGTGGCCCACGTCGAGACCTTGTCATTCTTGGACCGCAAGGCCAAGTTTGAGACGCTGTATGCATACGAAGAGCCGTTGAGGGAGTGGAAGATTCAGGCTTTCCATGATGGGGATACCTTGACCATTGAGGTTATCACTTTTGAGTCGTGGAAGGAAGAGGCGGTGAAGTTGTTGGATGATGTTTGTGCTTCGTTGGAGCAGTTGGTGAACAGGCCTGGGGAGGAGTTGAACATTGCATAGGCGTTTTTTTTTCTTTTTTTCTTTTCTTTTTCTTTGGCCATGTTTGGTTACAGGGATTTCTAGCTGTTGGCGGTATAGTCAATCAGTTTGTGTATGTTGTTTTTTTCTTGTACATTATTTCTGCATGGTTGTGATGGGCTGGTACATATCTTGTATAGGATTATTTGGAATATGAAATAGTATTTGTCAAAACTCTACCTCTAATCTTTGCATTCTCCTCATTTCCCTTGTTTGAATCACTAATGTCGTCTTTTAGGCTGCGTACCTACCTTGAGCACGTAGCCCGCTGTGGGCGATAACTGAACTGCAGGAGTAAAATGTAAGATCACTGTTAGCTTACACCTCTTTGAATATTAAGGGGCCTTCTGACCATCCCTCTAGGCCTACTAACTATCTTATAAAACCTATGAACTATCACTTTAAGGGCCTCTAACTATCTCTTGAGGGCTTTGAACAATCTCTTAAGGCCTATTAACTATCCTTCCGGACCTATTTACTATCTTTCAAGGCCTATGAACTATCTTTTGAAGCCTGTAAAGACCTCGTTAAAAGGGTGCAAGTTTATTCGAGAAGCATGGTTCTACATACTATCATGTACCACCTAACCGGCTTTGCAGTCACCCCACGAAGATTTGGCTCTATTCTGGGTGTTTTTGCAACGCCATATCCGGCGTGGTACTTACCACAGTTGTTTCTTCAAGGGGGTTGGGTAAGACAGTCTCAAAGATGTTTGCGGTGTTTGAAATTTCGTCGTGTCGAGCACGTAGCCCAAGGCGAGCTCTTCCCAGTTAGCATGCTTACTCGAACTCGGCTCTCCCCCCAGTACAACTATGTGCTTCCCGATGACAACCATGGAGTGCCCGCTGCGGGGCGAAGGAAGGCCGTCCATGTTTTAGAGCGAGTCACGCCAGCGACGCTCCGCCATGTCAAAGATCCAAAAGTCCTTGAGATCCTCGCCCATCTCTGATCGTCCACCACACACACACATCTTGTTTCCCCCCACAGCTGCCGCGTGACCCTCGCGCCTGGTCGGCCTTTTCCAGTGCCTGGTATCAGTGGGTATGTGTTCCCATCTGTTGGTTTCAGGCTCGTAGCTCCACATATCGTTGTACCAGGTGTAGCCGTCGGTGCCGCCGAAGCTAGGTCGCGTGGAGCCTTGGTTAGGATTGCGATTTTTGGGTCGGGGGATAGAAAGCTACGCACATATGCATCTTAGTATTCCACACCACAGTGCTGTGGTTGGTTCTCGGCGGTGGTGCTGACCTCTCGTCATCTGAGGGTTTCGGCTGTACCCACTGGAGGAGTTCCAGGTCAGTTTCGTTGCGGGAATAGCCCTCAATCTGCCCGCCAAAGATGACCAGGAACGACCCAACGAGGGTTAAGCTATGTCCATAGCGCCCAGGCGGCCGGGAAACACCAAAAAACGCGCTGGAGACGGGAGCTACGCACCAGTGGCATGTTTCTGTTTCCCTTGGTTAGTAGCCCTGACATGAATGAGTACACACACAGGGATGAGAGTCGCTCGCCTCGGTCCATCATGTACTGGTTGTTCAGTGTCCGTTTCTTCGATCTTGGCATTACCTCCCCGCAGACACAGAGCATTGCTGGCGAGAACACAGCAGTGCTCTACACGGGCACTGGGTTTGCGGGCCGACGCAGCGATGGGGATGCAGCGAAGCTCTGAAGACGCTTGGAGTTCGATGTACCACATGTCAGCGAGAACCCGGCGTTCATCTAGCATCAAACCACCCATGAGGTATGCGTGGCTTACAGACCCAGTTAAATCCGACCAGTGAAATGCAAACCGCTGAGAGGAGAGCCCCAAGAGCCTATGCCCGGGGCTGGTGAGCTTGGCAGTGCCTAAACCAGCGCCACCTTTCCACGTGCCAGGCAGGTTTATCACACAGATTAAGACTTTCTTTGCCGGAAAACCCGTTTCTCGTCACGCGTAGCTTTTGAATCTATCACACATTGATGGCGTGGAAGCCAGAAAATTGTCCCAAAGTCTGATCATGTCTTCGACCAGTACAAAGCGTGCTGTCAATCTTCTTCCAATCCTTTGCTCACCAGTCTACCATCATCTACATCTTAAAATAAACTTATATTTCCTGCCCCCTATCCTACCAACCGACTAAAACTATAACGCTATTATTAAAAAACCCTGACCGGCCGAATCCGGTTTGGAGGGTCTCAGGTCGTTTGAGTGGCGGATGCTTTATTTTATCGAAGCATTCGGTCTTTTCACAGATCCAGAGAGGTGACCTAGTTACAGGTGCTGACCTTTCTGTCTTGTACTAGACCTCCTCCCCACCCTTCCACAACGCCTTGCGAGCCAGGAAAAGACATGTCAGATATCATCGCCCGAATCATCGTGCGTGACGAGCAGGTTGATCCGAGGCTATCAATACGTACCTACCAGTTTGAAACACCGAAATGGTCGCTATGGCAAAGGCTTCGCGGGACCGCCATTTGTGAATGCAGGAGCTTCTGGTATTGGAATGTCCTGCCGAGACTGGACGACCTGCGGATATCGCTACAAGAGTTGGTAGGAATGGAGGGACGATACATTAGACCGTTTCTGCGTCGTATGCTTCACGCAAAGTACGAGGCTGATTGGGCTCACAAACAGTACGAAGGTGATTGGGATCACGAAGAGTGGAGTGGAGATTGTGATCAGGAAGGTGATTCTGATTGGTCATTGTAATTGGGGACTGAGGGGTTGGTTTGCATATAGAAGCAATTTACAGACTTGTCTTGATCTTAACGCAACCTCCTGATTGCCCTAGAGATTCAAAGATCGACCTGGTATTATTTTCACCCATCATGAGGTTCTCTTTGGAGAAGCGTAATTCTAACTTTGAGGATATGCGGGGTCCGAAGCTCAACTTCAGCCTTTTTTGTTAGACTTTTTTCGCGTCTGCAAAGTGGACATAGGGAGCCTGAGGCTCGTGACTCTACTGTACAGAAGCCTATCATCATGGAAATGACTTTGATACTTTGGGTGGTGTTAAGGGTTAGCCATGTGGGTCAAATGGTGGTTTTGGGTTTGACACAGATGGATGTGTGAAACCTAATACTGCGCTGAACTCTACCTTAACCGTTTGTTAAATTATTACCTTCACGATTCATTTTTATTTCTTGATTCGTTTCTCCCTTGTCCCTCAACCATCATCATCATATACCATTTGTCAACGACAGCCAGTAGCCACTCCCTCGCGTGCAGACGATATATCTGAAGTCAGCGTCCTGACCAATCACCGCTCACTAAGGCCAGTCGGTCGTCTACAAAATGACTATCTTGGACAAGTTCTCGCATCGGGTACAAAAATCGTCGTTGAATATCCTCCAAAGACTTCCTAGGCCCTGCAATGTCTTCTCGGAGCACTTGGTAAAGGAGGCACAGCCAGAAGCGGTTGCTCAAATACCAGAGGGCGAAGAGAAGGAATGCCTCGAACACGAGCTGGAGGATAGTGAAGAGGAATGGGTACGCAGGTGCCAGGTAAGACTCCATGTAACGCCATGCGTTGATTGTGGTATCATTATCGGAATCTAACAGGCCTACCTACAGGCAATCCACCGGGATGGCGGAGCGTGTAATATAGAGGCAGTTACCTGCAACTTCCACTGTCAGCACCACGAAGAACTCAGACAAGCACTCCAGCGACAGATCAACGAAGGTAAGGAGAGGGTCGAAGGGTGCTATCAGAGACTGCCTTTTGAAGAGTTGGAGAGCGAGCACTTCCCGGGTGGAAGCGGAGAAGCCTTGGAGGCTCTCAACTTCCACAACTCCGTCATCGCCCGCCGCTACCTGGTCACGATGATATTTTACCCCAACCCTTATCCTACGTGGTGTGAACCCGAGGATGGCCACTTTCAATACATCCGCTCTCTGCAGTGGCGTCGGGACGCACTGGTTGATTTCGTGCGGGAGCAGAGGGAGAAAGAGGGCTTCGACCTTTCTGCGTACAAGTCGGTGGAAAGATGGGTTGCTGATTTGGCTGAAGAGCATCATCTCTTTGACCAGCCTGAACGGTAAGTGGATGACTGCACCCAAGTTCTCGTGCCCGTCCAATGTCAAACTAATCTAACGACTGTGGTTTTCTAGGGACTTGCCAAGAGAAGGAATGGAATATGGCTGCGATTCGAAGGGTGTTCTCGCCAAGATTGTGGAAAGAACCCACGAGCATGATCCCCGCCAGGAGAAACCACAAAAGCCGAAACCATACGTGCGGACAGAAGAGGAGTGGAATGAGTGGATTGAAAAGACGAATAGGGAATATTGTCTTGATACTAGCCGTGACGAGGAGGAGGCTGCTAGACAACTTGAATGGGCCGAAGAATCGGTCGATTTTGTGCCAGATGAAACTCCCTGGTAGAGGCCCGATGGCTTCTGGAGTGCTGAACACACACCTTGGATAACATGTTGAATGCATTCTTTGCGTTTACTCTTTCTGACATATTATACATTACAACCTCACTTTGCTGTTTTGCTACGATTGAGCTCTGGCTTAGGGGCTTTGGCCTTTTTTTTTTTTTCCTGACAGGGTGTGTTTGGAAGATTCCAAGTTGTTCAAGGTTTGACAGCATTTTTTAACGTTTTTGTTTCAAACTATTGGGTGAAGATTTTCTCGAGTTACCAATAAACATCCTGAAAATCTTGATGTGCCTCACAAGTCGTCCGTCCATGTCCCGTCACATTGACCGATTGAAATTTTACTCTGTCGCATCAAGCTCAGGGTCCAAACATCATTATGGTTGCAACTATAGACTTTCCACCTCATCTATATCCAGTGAACTCTATGATTAATAAAGACACATTACGAAGACATGTGGCCTCAGAATCCCGCGGGTATTGCACTAGACAAACCTTCACTTGGCTTTCCGGTGGCTTCGCAATCTGGTTGGGCGTGCATGAGAGTTACCAGACACATTTAAGTTAGGAGAGCATGACGGACCCAAACACCTCGTTGCCTGTCGAGCAACTAAGACATGGAGAAGGCCCATTGTTGATCACGAAGTCATTGGTGATGATGAAGATTTAGCAGTGACAGTTAGCTACCTTACCTTATATTTATATGTTTTCCGTACAGTATTTCGGTCCTAGTATTTGTTGCTCAAACTTTCAATTAGTAGGTACTATAGCTTTTTAGACCAAGCCATTATTGACAGTAAACCTAACAGAAGAGGTCTCTGGCTAGTTTCCTTGTAGGGACTGATCCTGTCTTGGCTTTTGTCGTGGAAGAACAGCATCACACCTCTGAACTGAGCTAGGTAGGGATCGATTCCATATATCAACTCACGCTTATCAACTTGGGTTTTTATGCCGGACGGAGGTCGGGTGACTGCTTATGATGGTGGTTGGACGTACGATATTCACTGAGTATCAACCGCTATTCATCAAGCATTCACTGCAAGCCAGGAAGAGCATACTCATTATAGTTCAACACATATACAACGCTTTCAGGCTTATTTGCCCCACAGATATATCACAGGTGCCCCCAACCTAAAATTCCCTTCGATTTGGTTTGGCATGGCTAGAGCCTAATAGTATAGATATAAAATAACCTTTTTCATGAAGCAACTGTCGGCGTTCTCTCTCTTTTCTCTCCCACCTTCTCTTTATTCAGCTGCATTCTATCAGTATTAATTGCTAGGTCACTTGTATCACTAACTCTAACAAGGAGTCCTTCACAAATCAATTCCCGTGAACTCAAGACCACGTACAAACCAGCTGGGACACCAAAATGGCCTCCGAAGACTCGTTCCCAAGCGATAAATGCAAGGTAAGCTTTCCCGCCTCCACACGGTACCTGGACCAATACTCTTATCATTCACAGGCGCTTCACAAAGACGCTTTTCGCTGCGAGCAGCCGACAGCGTCCGAGTCTCCATGGTGTCATAAGCACCAAAGGCAGAAGATGTCATCTACGGGTTGACTTAATAGCACAAGGGGTAGGTTAATACTTACGACTACCTTAAGATCTCGCCTTTAAATAATCCCGCGCATGCTGGCGAGGTACTTACCTTCTATAACCAAGTTATTGCGTTAAGGATCCTTACGTCTATCTGCTTCTTCCCTTCGGTGGAGGGAATTGATCGTGGCCACAATATATGGCTTACCCATCTGGGTCGCAGAAGGGACAGCGCTATGTTCGCAGCTAGGAAGTATCGTCTGGAAGGCCTCTCCGTCGATCTGGAACCTTACATCTCAGTGAGCGAGTGGATTCAGCGCCTTAGACAGCAACATGATCTTCTCGAGGATCCAGATCGGTAAGGACCATTGTGATCCATAATCCTGTTTAGTTTTGATATAGTCACTATTTTGGCCTCCAGGAACCGTGAAGATGCAATCCCATGGGAGTGTCAATGGGTGGAAGATGATCAACGAAGTCCGTTTCCTTGGTAGTTGGATCAAGTACGAATACCACGCTACCGTGAAGCCCACCTTCGTCGTGTTCTCCGGTCTATGGGTACTTGCTTCAAGCGCGAGAAAATAATAGAGAGTTGGTACGAGGCAGTGGAAGGGGATTGGGGAGAGACAAAATAAGGGGATTGGTAGCGAGACTTGGACGCGTGAGTTAGGTACAAAAAAGAGCAGGACAGGCAAAGCACAAGGAAAGCACTCACTTCACAGAGCTATCCTAGTCTGGTAATACCTAACTTCAGGTGGTTTCTGCCTTTCAGTCCAGCCAGCTCTTTAGCTAAATCCAAAAGTCAAACCCCAACATGCTTTTATTCAGCGCCGCTGTGCTGTTTGTGCCTATGCTCTCCACTATATCTGTATGATCTGGTGGATGGATTTGTTGTCCCTCATTATGGCCCCCTGAACCCCTGAATTGGCTTGGCACAGATACGAGGACCCTACCCTTGAGACAAGAAACTGCAAGCAGTGCAGGGTATAACGGCTCCATTAATGTGGTTGTGATGTTTGATATCTACTCGTTTAAAATGATCTTCAAAGTCAATCGGGATTTCTCCTTCTGCATGGGAGTGGGTTGGTCACAGCATCCAGCCATGATGATGCGCTCGGCCGTAACTCCCATCCTTCCTTCCCAGCCGTGTTCTCATCCCGTTTTGGGCTCCCCGCCTTCGTCATCGTCTGCGGGGCAGGGGCAGGAGAAGCCACTGCCAGGTGGTCTCAAACACCTGATGACCGGCATGACCCACCCATTCCAACAGTTGGGGAGCACGACAAAGAAATGCCTGAGAAGGCGTCGGTTAACTGGGCAGTCCGGTGAAGTAATCTCCCCATATTATTGAGTCGTCCCACCTGAGAATGATAAGACTCGCTCCACAGTCTCCGGACCGGTGGCTCTGGCACGACTTCCTGAAATCCTCGGCCAATCTAAGCAGCTCTGACATCAGGAGCTACTTCATGTTGCTCCGCTGCGGGCCGGGATGCGGATACTCAGAACTTTCATGAGGCCGCAGAGGCTCTTCAAGTGTGAGCACTAAAGTCCTCTTGTCTTCTTGAACTGAGAAGGGTTATTTTCCCATCAACATACATCACCCAGAACCACAACAAGTAAATCACACCAAACAACAGTCGCATCTCATGATCTCTTCCAAGATCGTCTCCTTCCTCGCCGCCGCCCTCGGCGCTGGCTCTGCCCTTGCTTCAGCTATCCCCGCTCTCGAGAAGAGACAGCGTGCTCCTGGCGCCAGCATCACCTACTACAAGGATGAGAATTTCCAGGGCGACAAGCAGTTATTTGACAAAGACCGCAAGGATATGCAGTGTTGTACGTATCTCCTTCTTCTCCGCAACTCCCTTCATTGGAGTCTTCACTGACGATGAGTTTCTGCAATAGACAACCTTCCCAGTGACTGGCAAAACACCATCAGCTCCTACACCAACCACAATCAGGTGGACTGGTGCTGTAGATGGTGGACGTGGGTAATCACGGTAACTTCTTGGGGATAACCACGGTTTCTGAATTGTTGCAGTGAGCTCGACTGTCCCGAGAAGTCGGAGCCCTTGAGCACCCAGACGGCCGACGCGCTGGGTGCCGGCAAGTGGAATGATGCAATCAAGTCGTATCGATGCGAAGCCAACGCTGAAGAGTTCTACTACAACCCACGTCCCGTGGCGGAGCGTGATGCCGAGCCTGCCATGCCTGAGCTGGAGGTGAAGGCTCAGGACAACGAGGGCTATGGCAGCGTCACCTTCTGCAAGGACCCCCTGTTCCAGGGCGAATGTTCCAGCTTTGGTCCCCCTGACAAGACTCTGCCTCTCGGCTCTTGTGGTGAGTGGTACGCCTTTGTGCCTGTAGCTTTGAAATGCTAACACATGTGCCCAAAGTCAACTTTGCCGATGAGTGGAAGGATGCCATCGATTCGTTCAGAAACGATGATAACAGCACCTGCTGCTCCTGGTTCACGTACGTAATACGAATCATCTTTGCTGATCAGCACCAGTTTCCTCTTCTTGTCAGCTAATCATCTTGTCTTAGTGGGCTCGACTGTGATGACAACCGTTTCCAGGCCACAGTTGCCACCAACATTACCGACACATACTTCCACGACCGCATCAAGGCAATCACATGCTGGGATGTCGCGGATACCGTGAGTTGCATGCGTGATGACTCGCCTGCCAAATAGGCTACCGCGGCATTGGAGAGATTGAAGGGTGCACCCAGCGGGACATGAGGTGATGGAAGGGTCTCGTACGGGGACGATAATATCAATCACATGAGGTGGCATTGAGACTAGGATCTAGATACTCTACCAGAGGTAGGGAGCTATCTAGACAGGGAATCGTAATCAATTTCGAGATGTCCAATGTCTGTCCACACTTGTTCTTAAGCACCGCAAATAGAGGCACAGCATGCTTATTTTCCATGCGGTGGTTGGCGCTTGCATTCCGGTTGGTCTCTTTTCACGCGGGGCTGTTGTTGGCCCTTGAAGATAACAACTGCGCCTCACCGGTGCAGCAACTGGGCCGCCAGAACCCCGCTGGTTGTTGGGATGATTTCAGATGCGGCGGGTTTCAAACGGGGGTACTTGTTTCAAACCAAGTACCGGCCTGGGCCCGACAAATGCAAATGGACTTTTGTTCACTGACGTCAAGGTCGTGTTGTGGTCTTTCTCGTCGGAGGACAAAAGCACTCTGACAGACGACCGGTCCATCACCCGCTGCCCACTTCAAGGTCACCCAGCCGGTTTTCACTGCCAGTGCATAAACGAGTATTAGCAGATTTGCGTGCCCTGCATGGCTTGCACTAACAGGGCTCCCAGCCAGAAGCCTCTGCTGTCCCGTTTCAGACCTCACGACCCCAGACTGCCGAAAGATGGCCACGATCATTCACACCTATTCAGCCATGCCCGTCTTGGAGCATGGGGACCACGATGGAGTCACCCTTCTGGCATCGACTTCAACCACTGTCAACATTCCCATATAAACAAACGGGCCTCCTTCCCCAGACTGATCGACGCACATCTCGAAAACAAAGCAGATCAGGAAAAATACTAGAACATCATCAAGTATTTTGCCCTGTTATTCCCTTCGTTATTAACCCACAAACATCCTCGACTCGCATTCAACAGTATCATGGACGTCGAGTTCAAGCCCAACAACAACTCCATCACCAGCGAATCTGCCCCACTGATCGAACCTGTCGATAGCGCCAGTGACCAGGACTTGTTCATGGTTCCCTTGAAAAGACCTTCTCCCAAGTTGCCGTCGTCTCGTTACAGAAACGTCCGCCCTCGCTCGCCTCCGCGCCCTCCAGCCACTCTCAAAAGAACGCCCCAACTACCCACTGGGGAGCAGATTAATCAACTCATCGCCATGGCTTATCAAAGTCCACCTCTGTCAGAACGTGCCGGTGATAAGATGGACGCCATCGTCAAAACACCACCAACAACAATGTTTGGATCGCCCATGATGTCCCCGGAACAGAACCAAGGACCATCCCTCTCCATGGTTTACCACAGTCCCCCCATGTCGAGCCGAAACATCAACGACAACCTCAACAGCACCGGTGCCAACTCCACTCCCGCCATCGGCGGTATTTTGTCACCCAACCCGAGTGACGACAACCACCACCCGGGAAAGTCATCCCCCAACATGGCCTCCACGACAAACGACAACCCCACCACCGCCCGCAACACCTCCCGTTCTGCCTCCCCCCAGCAGTCCACCAAAGCATCCTCTGTATACGACGCCCCCGACGACAAGAAGGAAGCCCAACCAACCACCACGACTCAACTCCCCCCTCCCATCCCACCCCTCTCCGCCTCCCGTCCCGCCCCCTTGAGGCCTTACAACCTCTCCCTAACCAAAGCCAACCTAGGCCTCGCCCTCCAACTCAACCCAACCCAAGACAGCAACCTTCTGGCCCCACCCATCGACCCAAACTGGGCATTAAACCCTGACTCTCCCATGGAGCGCGCCTCCCAGATGCGCGCCACCCCCGACAGTGCTTATGACAGAGCCAGACAGATGGAGATTAGGCGCTCGGAGTGGAAGCACATCGTTTATCGGTTTCCTGTCAAAGGGTCGGGGCACTGGGTGATTGATTGTGACTTGACCGAGAGCAGCCACGCCAGGCTGAGCGATGTCGCAGGACGGAGCTCGGAGGGGTTTGAGTGGAATGGGGATTATGAGCTGGCGAACATTTATAGGGTGCTGGCGCAGGCGCATAGGAAGGTGGGAGAGGAGATGAGGATGGAGAGGATTGGAGAGAGGAAGAAGGGTGTTACTGTGCAGACGGCTGTGGCGGCTTGAAGGGGGAGGTTTCTTTTGATGGGAGTTGATTAGAGCATTGCGATGGTGTTGGGGTTTTGCTATTCTTGTTTTGGTATTTTGTAGTTTTGGACGGTTTTGGATTCAGGTGTAATTGGAACGATGGAGGGGAAGCTACATAGGATACAATGCTTAAGCTTGGTTGATCTCAAGCAAGAATATCAAGCAAGATGAAAAGTAGTTTTTGAATCACACACGCTGTTGTAACACCGGAATCTGGACACAATTCGTCATGTGACTTCTCACGGGTTTATCTGTCCTGAATTAGGTAGAGCTTAGGACTAGCTCATCTTCGGCTCCAGTCTATTCACCTCGCTCAGAGACTGCTTAAAGTCTGCTTACCTCGCTTATAGATTATTTAGAATTTACTTACCCTACTTAGAGCTAATTTAAATTATGTTGAAATAGGTGCTATTGAGGCCTGTAAATACAGGCTCAAATAGCTATCGGCGCAGTACACTGAGAGCGAAGAAGACTTTGACTGCAGCATTCGACAGTTGCCGGGTGTGACGAACCCCTATCCAGAACCTCTGAAAGGGACACTGGTTGAAGGCACTTCTGAACAATCCTAGTTCGGTACAGCTAAACAGTGTACAATAATGGCTTGTCTCAATCACAACAGTTTAGATACCAACGATTGTGACTTGTATTACATACTGCGGAACTGTCTATCTACACCAGTCAGTTTCTTCGTATATATAGACCTCGGGACCGTGAGGTGCTCGCCCTGCTACGGCCCCGATCACCCTTAGCATCTTGCATCCTGCAAGTGCTCGTGAGCCTTGGCGCCATAGCACTTTTGTCCAACTCTGATTGGCTGTTCCCTGACTTCCTTAATGATTGGGCTGGGGACGTCCTGCGCCCCACATGTGGCGCGGCCTGCTGTTGGGTTAACTGTGACATAAACTCGGTTATCGATTTTACTACTGTTGGAAATACCCTCTAAAAGCTAGCAGAACGAAGGTAACGAAAAAGGACGATTAGAGACGATAGGATCCTCTGTCGGACGGTACTACTAGTTAAAACAGTGGTGAAATTATCGAAATACTGATTAGAGAAGCTTAAAAGGGACTTTTAACCTGTTGTACATCCGCAGAGATGTGTAATAGTCAATGATATTCTTAGATACTTTTACAAGCAGCTTGTCACAGACCAACCATATAGCAAGGCAGAGTGGAGACTGCAGCAAGCCGTGGTGGCCAATCAAGTGAAAGACAACGGCGGGGCTGCAGGACAGTGGGGCGCTCACTTGTTGATCGAGGTGAGCCAGGTACGGAGGTACTTAGAGGATTGAGGTCTATATATACGGAGGAACTGGCTGGTGTAGACAGACAGTTCCGCAGTATGCAATCACAGCTTGTATTCACGGTATCTTGTGTTTACATTGAGACATCTTGTTGTGCACTGTTTAGCCGCACCGAACCAATTGTCAGAAGCAGCCTTCAACCAGTATCCCTTTCAGAGGTTCTGTACAGGGGTTCGTCACACAGCTCCGGAGAGCAAAAGCCTTCCTTATCCTTCACCAATAAGCAGGCCTCAGGGCCGAAGCCCTGAAGCAACCTGCTTGAATAATCCGCCGGGAGCAATACCTCCCACATTTTTCCTTGTAGCTGACGGCTACGATCTCTATAACCTTTACCCCTTACGATATGGTTGCTACTGCAGCCTCCTTCTTCCACTTAAGTTGCTTGGGTGCCCGACAGTCCTTCTTAAAGTGTCCTGTCTTCCCACAGTTAAAACACTTGAGGTTATCCCTGCCCTGGCCCCAGCCCTGAGGCCTGTGTTGCTGAAAAGCGTCGACCTCTATAGGGCCTGCGTGGGTAGTGCTGGAGTAGCCAGTACTGGGGTATTGCCGTTTGCGCTTATCGTTGGAACGGTTGTTGCCGTAGTGACCCCGCGTATTGCCTCTCTTCTCCGTGCGACGCTGGAACTGCCTATCGTCGATACGTATGGCCATGGCGATATACTTGTCGATAGTGTCGGGTCTCGACTTCATACATAACTCACCCTTTACTTCTTCCTTGAGGCCGTTGTAGAAAAACTGCATCAACCCCGCATCGTTGATTTTGCTGCGTAGGCTGTCGATCTTGAACGCAGCCGCGTAGTCGGCTGCTGAGCGTGTCTGGCGCAGGCTTGCGAGATTCTCCTGCGCACGCCTTTTCTCATCGTACTCTCCAAACACTTCCTTGAGTCTGCTGGCTGCGAACAGCACCTTGGACTCCTCGGTGGTGAACATGTCTGGGTAGTGACGAGAATAGGTCTTGAGCTGGATTGGGAACCCTCTAAGCTCCCCCTTCCCGCCGCCATAGCGCTCTGGTACCGGGAACTTAGCCACCTGTCTCGGGCCTGGGTGGATCGCAGTGATCTGATCCTCGGTCTGCTCGGTCCGGCCCTCGAGCTCTCGAATGCGTGCGATAAGCTGCTCGAAGGTGGAGATTTCCGATGCGGTGGTATGTCCCGTGGTGGGCGGCGTAGCAGTAACGCCTTCCATCTGAACGTTCATGTGGTCGGCCATGGTGGTGGTAAGGTAGCATTCAACTTATCTGTGACAGAGTTAAAGTGAATATACAACATATGACGAACCCCTATCCAAAACCTCTAAAAGGGATAGTAGTCGAAGGCGCTTCAGAACAATCCTGGTTCGGTACAGCTAAACAGTGTACAACAATGGCTTGTCTCAATCACAATAATCAAGATACCAACTGTGACAAGGGCTGCATATCAGGGCTTGGAACCGTGGTTCAATTCAGCTAATAATCTTCAATGGCCTCGAACAGCTTGATGAAGAAGAAGATTTAGGAATACAAATAGGTCCAGAGGACGCGTCTTTATCCATCATCAAGTGGTCCGTACCCTCAGGCCACTGCCAAGGCCTTTAATATAACCAGTTGACCAATACCTTTCCTTTGATAGCCGCGAGGCCCTTAATTGCCTCACTTCCAACCACTGGCTCACGGCGTGCAGGTAGATTGCAGTTGGGCCGTGGTGTGGCGTCACGGCTTGACACTTAGTGGGGCGCGGGGCGCACCACGGACCAATCAGAACAGGATCAATGGGATCGAGGATCGATCCAGGAGAGTCAACCCCAAAAGGGACAGTATCGATCACTTCTCCCAGCGTAGGCTC
The DNA here is from genome assembly GCF_000226545.1 of Podospora anserina S mat+. NCBI lineage: Eukaryota > Fungi > Ascomycota > Sordariomycetes > Sordariales > Podosporaceae > Podospora > Podospora anserina. The sequence continues at coordinate 189,504 of NW_001914833.1, forward strand.
ACCATGGATCACGGTGCCAAGAGTGATCCTGCGTCACCTTAGGATCACTTTGATCACCACGCTCCTAGCGCTCCCAGGCGCTCCACCTCCCATTGGTTCCTTTAACGATTGGCTGGGCACGTCCTCTGCCCCGCATACTCTTCAAACTGCCCGCTGGCTTAACTGTGACACTACGGCACGTTGTCACGAGATAAGTAGGGGCGGCTCGCTTCCATACCTTTCTAGGTAAGACGTATGCTTCGAGTCGATGCTCCGCCTCCCGAAGGAGAGTGCAGTCTTTAGATTCCCTGTCCGGTTAAGATTTCCACGCAGGTATGGGTCTCGGCCTTTGGGATTATACACAAACAGCACCCCAGCCGGAGCCGCCTAGCACTACGGTACATCACCACAATAGTGGTCTACATTGTGCTCCCATCTCCTAGCGGGCCTTCTTCCTCAACAAACCCCTCGTCTGCGGTGCATCAGCTTGTAAGATATCCTCCTTAATCTTCCAGACTTAGTAACAGTGGCCAGGGCAACTCCAGTTCAGCAAGGACGCGTTCGTGCATGCTAATGGGTGTCACAATACATGTAAACTGGGATATAGCAATACAGTATCAGTCTATCTGCGTTTATATTACAACTAAGGACCTGACACTGGGTTGCATATAAGGTGTAGCGTTCGAAAGCGGATTGAATCCGGCGGAAATTTTGGAATCGGAGAACCTTAGGTATTTGAAGCGGTTTTAGTTTGGTGATACCATTAATTTTGTTATTCTGGTGGACTTGTTATAAGTGTGGTGAGCGATGGCCTGGATCATAATGACCGGTATTTCCTATAAACTGGGACTGGCAGCTGAGGCCAGGGGAAACTGGATTGGACCGGTGAATTATCCCGAGAAGTTGTTATCCACGCATGTCTGCATTATGCAATCCTGTGGTACTGTAGTGGTAGCGGGAGTGGACGATGGCCACCCTCTGACCTAACACTCCTGATCAGGACTCGCCAGGTCTTGACCTCTTACATGCGCGAGAGATATAGTCCCGCCTTACGCTCCAGGAATCCAGTCAGATATTCATTTTCAAGAACCTTGGCATACGATGGGCGACGACAGTTTGTGGATGCCTGAAGGGACTTGACAAACCGGATATCTTACAGTACAATACTACAGTGACAACGATACAGTATAAGGACAATGCTGGCAGCCGGCCCCGAGCGGACCTTCTTTTGAGTTTTGGCCGGTGGTCGCCCCCCCCTCCCCTCACGCCACCCACGGAAAATACCGAGAATGCTCAACAACGGCAAGCAGGGTTTGTGGGTTCTCAGTCTCGCTTGCTTCTTTTTATCAACCGCGGCCCTGAAACGTAAGAACTCGGTTGTTAGTCATAGGTATCCGGGTTGTCGCGGCACTGTTACCAATTTTGAAGGAAAGATAATGCCGACGACACGGGGGTCGACCCCGCTCAACTGTACGACATCGCCAATCCGCCGTTGCATGAGGCGTTTTTACTACACAGATTGTCGAGTAGCCCTTATCGCGAATCAACGGTTGGGAATATGTCATCACAGGTTGGCGGGCCTTCACCTTGCACGGTACACTGAGGCAATCAGATGCCTGGAGCACATTGCTTTCACTAGCTATCCCAGCAAACGTCACCTCTGAGAGCATCAATGCTGGCCCCGTCGTCTGCCAGAGCCCTCCTTCGCCGCCCCCCATTTCCAACTGGATTTGGGGGGCAAACTCCGATAGTCGGAGCTTCGAGTCGCTGGCTGACGACACTCGGTCACCGCCGACAACAATCCACAGCTACCGCAGACGCAACAGCAAACGCAAACGATCAGGATGTAGCATCTATCCACGACAATGTCGAGCATCAACAGTGGGCGAGACAGGTTCTGCGGGATGCCGTTGCTGCCGCGGCGCCGAGATATACCTGGTCAAAGGAAGAGACGGCGGCCATCTACCACCAGCCCCTGATGGAACTTGCATTCCAAGCGGTGAGATACATGGCTCGATCCGTGTGCTCAAAGCTGTCACTAATTCCCGGTATCAAATGAATGCAGGCCCAAGTCCACCGTCGATTCCATAACCCGTCCGAAGTCCAGCTCTGCACCCTCATGAACATCAAGACAGGAGGCTGCAGCGAGGATTGTTCCTACTGCGCCCAGTCGACTCGCTACCAAAAAGGCACCGGCCTCCAAGCCAAGCGTGTCGAAACCGTCGAGACAGTCCTTGAAGCCGCCCGTATAGCCAAGGCCAATGGCAGCACACGCTTCTGCATGGGAGCCGCCTGGCGCGACATGCGTGGCCGCAACAACAGTCTGCGCAATGTGAAAGAGATGGTGTCGGGAGTGCGGGCCATGGGAATGGAGGTGTGCGTGACGCTGGGCATGATCGATGCCGAACAGGCCAAGGAGCTCCGCGAGGCTGGTCTCACAGCCTACAACCACAACCTCGACACGAGCCGCGAGTTCTACCCTAGCATCATCTCGACCCGTACCTACGACGAGCGTCTTGCTACCCTGGGCCATGTTCGCGATGCTGGGATCAACGTCTGCTCGGGGGGTATTCTGGGTCTGGGCGAGACCGACAAGGACAGGATTGGATTGCTGCATACCGCTGCCACGCTGCCGAGCCACCCGGAAAGTTTCCCAGTGAACGCGCTGGTCCCCATCAAGGGCACACCATTGGGCGACAGAAAGCCGATTGACTTCACCAGCATGCTGCGCACCATTGCCGCGGCGAGAATCATCATGCCGGCTACCATTATTCGTATCGCCGCGGGCCGCAAGACAATGACGGAGGAGCAACAAGCCATGTGCTTCATGGCTGGAGCCAATGCTGTCTTTACGGGAGAAAAGATGCTCACGACAGAGTGCAACGGATGGGATGATGATGCTGTATTGTTTGAACGTTGGGGCTTGCAACCGATGAAGAGCTTTGCAAAGTCGGTGGCGCGAGCTAGCTAGAGTCTCGACTTTGAAACATTCATCTGAGAAACTACCCATGATTCTATTGCTGACACTATCCCGACAGCCTCATCTGCAGTGTTGGCAGCGTGAAGGCATAGACGTATCCTCTCTGTTCCCTTGGGCACCGTTGGAGAGACAATAGGGCGCACCATGAATCCGTTCTGTTGACAGTGACCTGCTAGGCTGCGTGGATGATCGGTAAATACCGGGATAATGGAGGATTTTGGCTCAACCAAGCTGACGCGAAGTAAATGTGATGGAGGTTTCAGTCTCTCTACATCTCCATCAACAAGCAGTGGGCGTTCTTGACGAGGTTTTTGAGGCGATGAACCAGTGGCTCAGCTCCGCCGCTCATCATGAATTCGTAAGCGACCTCGATACTGATCAGAGACGGAAGCGCCATGGCAGTCGTGTAGATGAGCGTGCGAGCATAGTTGATCAAGTATGATCGGGTGATGTCAGAACACAAGATGAGCCCGCCCGAACAGCCCATCGCTTTGCCAAACCCCATCACCCTCGCCCACACTCGATCCTCGAGGCCCAGCTCGGACACTAGACCTTGGCCTCTTTCCCCAAAAACCCCTAACGAGTGAGCCTCATCGACGATAACAAGTCCGTTTCCTTTTGGCAGCCAACGTTCCACACAGTCTGTGATGTCTTTCAGGGGACAAACATCCCCATCCATGCTGTAGACACCCTCAACGGAAATAAAGACGTTTCTCTCCCCGGACTTGAAGAGATGCCCACCTGGTCTGCTGAGAAGGCCCACCAAGACCGTTTCCAGCGACTCGGGCTTCCGTTTTCCGTGCTCCACAGTCTCCTCGGTGCTCCAGACTGTGCTGTGCGCAAACGATAACTTTTCGGCAGCTCGGCTGAGACGCATCCCGTCGTGGATACTAGCGTGAACCAGCTCGTCGTACAGGACAACATCGTCTGGCTGCGGCACACAGCTGAAGAGTCCCACGTTGGCGTCCATGGCTGAGTTGAAGAGTAGGGAAGCAGGGGCACTGTGAAAGGCGGCGAGGGTTTTCTCGAGCGCTTCCGCCTTGGGTGAGTTTCCATCGAGGAGACGGGAGCCTCCTGAGCCGAGGAGAGATGGGGTGTTGGCGTGTGCGGCGTCTTGAAGTCGTGACAAAAACGTTTTTTTGACCGATGGCTGAGCAGACAGGGAGAGGTATGCGTTTGAGGAGAAGTCTGCTGTGCCGGGAGGGACGAGGGTCAGGCTGCGGAACATGTCGCGGGCCTTGCGGCGATCCAGGTGTTTATTGAGGGAGGCATCGAGTTGGTTGACTTGTGACATGGCGGCTGGATTTCTTACGGTGTTGAAGTTGGATGGTTGTTTCGCCGTTTCCAGATCCATCTTGCACAAAAGTATAATTATGTTATGACAATTGCAACCCAAAAAATGCCGTCCGATCTCGGTAAAAGGCTATGCCGATTCAACGCGCTCTCCGTGGGGGTCTTGCGGGTTGCTCGCTCGCTTGTTCGAATGCAACTTCATCTCCAGCATGCAAACATTGAACTTCACAACATCGCAGTCGAAATAAACCATGTCGCCGCAGTTGGGCGCTCTGCTGCACCGCTCGTTGCGTGTGTACCAAGTATGGGGCGCCAACACAGAAGTCGGCAAGACTGTCTTCAGCACCATTCTCTGCAAGTTGACCAGCGGCTACAAGCCGGATGAAAAAACAGCATTCCTCAAGCCCGTTTCTACCGGGCCAGCAGAGGAAGCAGACGGTCGGTGTAAGAACCATCTCGATGTTCCGACTCTGAGGGCCTTACTGATTCACAACATAGATGTCTAGACACCCTGTGGCTCCCCTGTATAAATGTCTGATGTCTCTTAGCCACATTTCAAAGTTTATACCGGGACTGGACTCACAGACGCTGTACCAGTTTGATCTTCCCGTGAGCCCTCATCTCGCAGCCCAGGTCTCCCAACAGAATACACCTTCAGACGAAGAGGTCCTCTGCAAGATCCATGGTTTTGCTTCCCGCCTCGCTTCCACTCACCCCGGATGGCTGTTTGTCGAAACCGCCGGCGGCGTGCACTCCCCTGGCCCTTCCGGCACCACACAAGCCGACCTCTACAGGCCACTTCGCCTCCCTGCCATCCTCATCGGCGACGCCAAGCTCGGCGGCATCTCCTCGACCATTTCGGCCTTCGAATCCCTCAAAATTCGTGGCTACGACGTGGAGTTGGTCCTCTTGTTCGAGGACAAGACCTACCAAAACCACAGCTATCTTACCCCTTATTTCCAACAAAAACACTCCATCCCCGTCCAGACAGTCCCCCTCCCTCCTCCACGTCTTTCGCCCTCTAACGACGTTAGCAACATGCAAACCTACTATACTACAGCTCTGAGTCTCCCCTCTCTCTCCGCCATCCCCTCGCGTCTTTCGTCGTTGCATCAAGCCCGCATTGCCCGCCTACAGTCCATGCCTGAGACTGCCTCCAAAACAATCTGGTACCCCTTCACCCAGCACCAGCAGCTCACCCCGGATAAAATCACCGTCATCGAATCGGCCAAGGACTCCCACTTTGACACTTTCCAGTCGGGTTCACCCAGCAAGTCACTGCTCCGGCCAATGTTTGACGGCTCAGCCTCGTGGTGGACCCAGGGCCTTGGCCATGGGAACCCAGCCCTTTCTCTTGCTGCTGCTTATGCGGCTGGTCGGTATGGGCATGTGATGTTTGCTGAGGCTGTCCATGAGCCTGCTCTCGCGTTGGCAGAGATGCTGATTACCGGGATGGGAAACAAGCGGTTGAAGAGGGTTTTCTACTCTGACAATGGGAGTACGGGGGTAGAAGTGGGGGTGAAGATGGCTTTGGGGGCTGCGAGGGCGAGGTATGGGTGGGCAGGGGAGGAAAAGGTTGGAGTGATTGGGCTCAAGGGGAGTTATCATGGGGATACCATCGGGGCGATGGACTGTAGCGAGCCGGGGGTGTTTAATGAGAAAGTGGAGTGGTATGAGGGAAAGGGAGCTTGGTTGGGGAGTCCGGGGGTGAGGTGTGAGAAGGGGGTTTGGGTTGTGGAGGGGGGAGGGGAGTTTAAGACGCTGGGTGATGTTTTTGATGTGGAGGGACGGGAGAAAAGGGGGGAGGGAAGGGGGTACGAGAAGGAGATCAGAGGAGTTTTGGAGAAGCTGGTGGGTGAAGAGGGGAAGAAGTTTGGGGCCTTGATTCTGGAGCCGGTTGTGTTGGGGGCGGGTGGGATGCATTTGGTGTAAGTTCCACGATGAATCAAGTGAGTTGTGATACTAACAGCTGTCTGCCACAGGGATCCCCTTTTTCAGCGGACGCTGGTTAAGGTCGTCCGACAATCACCAGAGCTATTCGGTAGAAAGCATCAACCAAACGACGAGCTGGATTGGAGCGGCCTTCCGGTTGTGTTTGACGAGGTCTTTACAGGAATTTATCGTCTCGGCCGCTTCAGTGCTGCCTCGTTTCTCGGCGTCGATCCTGACATTTCCGTCCACGCAAAGCTGCTGACTGGTGGTCTGCTGCCGCTCAGTGTCACCTTGGCATCTGAGAGCGTCTTCCGGTCGTTTTTGAGTGACGATAAGAGTGATGCCCTCTTGCACGGACACAGCTATACGGCTCACGCTGTTGGCTGCCAGGTAGCTTTGGAAAGTCTGAAGACAATGATGAAGATGGAAAAGAGTGGGGAGTGGGGTTGGGCTATTTCGTGTCAGCAGAAAAGCGACGATCAAACCCAGCATGCCAGCTCTGAGCAGGTTGCTGCGATTGCTGATTCCAGGGTTTGGTCGGTGTGGAGTCATGAGTTGGTTGAATGGCTTTCATGGCAGAAAGGGGTTGAAGGTGTGTGGGCGCTCGGAACGGTCCTGGCGATTCACATGGGCTCGGCGGGCGGTGTCGTAGGTGTAGGCTACAAGAGCACTGCTGCAAAGGGGCTTCAGGCTGCTTTGCTGAAGGCCTCTGAGGATGATGGCAGTGTGCATAGTCGTGTTTTGGGCAATGTGTTGTACCTGATGGCTGGGCAGACGACGACGGAGGAGAGTGTCAGGCGGGTTGAGAGGCTTGTTAAACAGGGTTTGGAGGATGGCACTTGATAGGTAAGGATCAAGTGTTTGCTAGGTACCTTAATAGGGAATAAAACTCACAGCCCACTACCATTGGCTACATTAACAGGTCAAGAATTCATAGTCCCGTGGCCAGGGAGTTTCAGGCACAGCGGAAACTGTGTACCTTATATGAATGGGTCAACACCCAGACCCCTTCGCTGCCCAACCCTGATAAGCGCGCTCCGTGCAGTCTCGTTTCGAGGATGTCTTGCAAGTACGCATCATAGCTAGCGTGAATATCAGCATGAATGAATCGCTTGGTGACCGACCCTCGCCAACAGGAGCTGACGCTTTTCGGTGTAACATGCGGGATCCTGGGGCCGACAAATATACGGTGGGCTGGATTTGTGCGCTTCCAGTTGAAATGGCAGCGGCGAAGGCCATGCTCGATGAAGTCCACGGTTGTTTTGACGCAGATGTCGCCCAAGGCGATTGATTCTAACTCGTACATTCTGGGGACCATTGACCGTCATCACATCGTCATTGCACGCCTATCGTCCGGTCATTATGGAACGAACAACGCAGCAATTGTGGTGAACAACATGCGTCGAACATTCCGTATAATGCAACTCGGCTTTATCGTCGGCATCGCTGGTGGTGTTCCTGGAAAAGCAGATATACAAGCGAGCTTCTCTCAATTTCTGAGATGCCTGAACTCGACATCGTCGGTAGGTTCCTCTCTAATCGTGTTTACCCAATCAACTCTACAGACCGCTCTTATATGAGATATTTCTGACCATTCTTTAGCAAGAGAAGAGACTATATGGAAATCACTCACATTCAAAGAACTCGACTCCTGTTTTATAGCCATCGGGGCCAACCACTCAGAAATGTGCCGTTGGTTATTAGATCATCCGACTACCAAGGCTGGCTCAATCAGTCTAGAAAACAACAGGACCACGGCTTCTTATGGATCAAGGGCAATCACAGTGCAGGAAAGTCCACCATTATGAAGTTCGTTTACAGTGAGCAAGTTCTACGCGCCAGCAGCGATGAAACTGTCATGGCATTTTTCTTCAACGCCAGAGGAGGTCCGATGGAACGCTCCCCGAAAGGGATGTATCGTTCGCTGCTTCACCAGCTCCTGGGATCCGACTCGTTGCCACAACTACGACCAATATTTCATGATTCAGCCCTCAAGCCACATGTCAGGTTGCAACTGGCGCAGACATACGAGCAAATATTCTCAAACAATCCATCTCCCACATAGGGGATTGACTGCCTCAAGGATTTGCTTCGCGTTGCCATCGACAGGCTTGCCGTTGAACAGGAATTGACGATTTCGTGGATGTATTAGACGAATGTGTTTCCGAAGAAGTTCAGGAAACGGTGGAACACTTTGAAGAGCTTGGAACTGCGGCAATTTCAAGTCAGAAGCAGTTGCGCATCTGTTTCTCAAGTCGCCACGATCCGCATATTGACATCGCACACCGGCAGGAGCTTGTTCTCGAGCTCCAGCACGGACATGAGCAGGATATATCTGCCTACATAGAAAACAAGCTCAGGATTGGCCTCATCGAGGGGGCAACACGGATCAAGCGGGAAGTGCAAAGAAAGGCCTCCGGTGTTTTCATATGAGTGGTCTTGGCGGTTAACCTCCTTCAAAGCGAAGTATAACGGAGGCCGCATGTTTGAGCTGGAAAGCAACTGTGGGTGCTGCCTCCCAAGTTGAGTGAGCTGTTCCGGGAAATCGTTCACCAAGGCAACGGAGACAACGGAGACGACGGGGCGAGATGCCTCCGACTACGTGTTCAATGGATTGGGTTTAGCCGGCGACAGCTGACGCTGCCTGGTTATTACTACACGGCTATTTGTGGGTTGAGTCCCGGGGAGCTGTCAGAATGGGACCCGAAACTCGTCACTGTTGAAGACATGAAGCGGTTCCTCCTTAGTTCGTCTAAAGGACTCGCCGAGTCGAACAAAACGGTCGATGATGGAAACAAATTCAGGGTTCAATTTATACACGAATCCGTCCGCGAGTATTTCTTGAAGCATGGTCTTGCGGAAATATTTCCAGGTTTGACTACAACAGCGCTGCGGCAGAAAGGTCATCTCGAACTACAAAGCTGCTGCCATAGTTATCTCGAGCATATCACCAAACTATTTGGAAACACCACGAAGACGCCTGAGAAGGACCGATGGGCTTTAATGGACTATGCAATGACCCACGCCCTCCATCATGCTGAAAATGTAGCTGCCGGTGGAGTTCCCCAAGCCTTGTTTCTGCGGGATTTCTCAGAGAAGTGCTTATTTTCTCCCGTTTTCAAGCAATGGAGGGCGGCGAGAGATTGTCCTACGAGCAATATTCCATACTTTCTCGCAGTGTGGGGATTTCCAACCTTGATAACCACGGCATTTCGGTCCAATAGCGATCTTAAGGTGGTCGATGATGGAATTGGTTATAAAAGCGCCTTTTTCGCTGCTTTAGAGAGAGGCGATTGTGGGGTGGTGAGGGCACTGTTACAGCTGGATGAGAAAAACGAACATCTAATGGCTTGGCTGAAATATGGCCCAGTCAGTCCAAAAATCCATCCGCTCTCCTGGGCAATCCGCGAAGAACACTACGGCCTCGCTAAACACATGATAGAAACGACAGATGGGATCAACGTGAACAGAGACTGGCCGATCAACTACGCCGCCGCAGCTGGCCAAGTGTCTTTGGTATCGCTATTATTGGAAACAGGGGCCGACCTCCGATACCATGATGATACTGGATATAAGACTTTATTTCTAGCTCTACTGTCTGGAGAAACGGCGCTCGTGTCACTACTTTTCCCCTTGGCCGATCATAGCTCGCAAACCATGAGACTGTTGCTTCTCCTGGCTGCGAAATACTGCCGTCTTCCTATGGTACGAACAGTAGTTAAAGCGCTATCTACCCTCGAGCTTGACTCTGTTAAATAGGGTGACATGTTAGCGGGTGGCCTACTTCAGGCTCTGTACTTTGAGCGTGCTCCTATCACGGAAATGTTGCTAGGCAAGGGAGTAAACATGAGCATTCCGACAAGGGGGCTTTTGCCTCTACAGACAGCAATTCGTCGTGGACTTGATCAAGTCGTGGTGCTACTTCTTCAAGGTGGCGCCGATGTCGATGCCAAGCAATGGAAGGGCCAAACAGCGTTATTACTTGCAGTTGAACGAGGTCACCTGGCTCTCGCCACAGCTCTTATGGACAAGTACGGGGCCAGGCTCGAACTCAAGGACGAGACCAAGCAGACGCAGTTATTACTGGCCTGCAAATTGGGGGACATAGCTATGGTTGAAGCTCTACTGGCAAGAGGCGCAAGAGTGGACAGGAGGGATATGAGGGGGAGGACCGCTTTGACACATGCAGCCATAGGCGGATACGAGAGGATCGTTGGACTTTTGCTCTGTCGTGGTGCCGACCCCAATGCTTCTGACGACGCCAGTGAAACGCCCTACTCGTTTGCGAGTCATCACATGCGTGGAATTTTCCATCGATATACGTACAACGGCAGGTATAACCTTGCCATGCTGCGAACGGAAAAGTAGAGCTTGAGAAAAGTTATCAAGTGATTTGTTGACACATCTCGCCCGTTGCTCTCAAAACTCTCAAATGCCTTTTCAAGCCTCTCAACTGCCTTAACGTTATCTTCAAAAGCCTACAACAACTACAGCCCTCGCCTTGATCAGATCGGCAGCCTACCAACTCGTCAGCACACCGTCGCGACAGCAGCAATAAGACACATACCTTCTCAGCAACAGCATAAACAGTCATACTCGTCGCCGCCCCTGGAATAGTAGGAAAAATACTCGTATCCACCACACTCAACCCCTTCACTCCATATACCTCCAACCCTTCATTCACCACACCCCCCCACTCCCTCGCCATTTTCGCGGCTGTCCCACTTGGGTGATACACACTCGGCACCAAGTTCTCTCTCAACCACCCCTTCAGCCCCTCATCAGACTGGTACCCCTTACCAGGCTGGCTTTCCCCCAAAGTCAAATCAACGTACTGCCTCAGTGTACTATCCGGACCGGTGTAAAACCTTCGATAGAACTTTATGTTTTCAGCCACAATGTCAAGATCAATCGGGTTGGAAGCAAAACGGTAGTCAACTATCGGTTCTGACAGCGGAGAGGAGAGGTTGAGAGTGACGGTGCCGCGAGATAGGCCGTGCATGAGCTGAGGAGCAGCAACGGGTAGGGCGCCGACGCCGGTGGCGGAGAAGGCAAAGTTTTTGTCTAACATGCCTGCGGCGTAGAGACGTTGTTGTTGGGCGTAGCCGGCGATGATGGTGGGGTGGATGTGTTTCGGGAGGAACTCGGAGGGGGACTGGGAGAGGTAGGAAGCGGCAAGGGATTGGTACCGGGTAGGGGAGATGCCTGGGAGGCCGAGCATGAGGTTGAGGCCGGGGCCGAAGAGGAAGGCTTCGATGGGGGGGAGGGTGGTGTTTACTTCTGGGTAGGGTGGGGGGGTTGTCCCTGGGATTGTTAGCTTCATCGGAGGGGATGAAAGACGGAACATACAGTTGAACTGAACTGCCGGCTGGTAAGCGTGGTCTTGCAAATTAGCGCCAACACCGGGAAGGTCGACTATGACGGGAATCTTCGCTTGCTTGAGAAGAGAAGCAGGGCCAATGCCACTCAACTGGAGGATCTGGGGGGTGTGGATGGCTCCAGCGGAGAGGACGATCTCTTTCCGAGCTCTGATAACCCTCTTACCACTCCCTTTCCGATTAATTTTGCCCTTCCCCTTGCCTTTGCCCTCGTGTGCTTCAGCCCAGCGAGGGGAGATCTCCACACCTTCTGCTGTCTTGCCCTTGAACACAACCTTTTCGACCCTGGTAGCGGTGAGCAGGTGGTAATTGTCCCTGTTAAGGCCGTCATAGTGTCCACTTCGAGAATATGACCGGTTGAAAGAGATCGGTTCCATTGATCTTGGTGTCCAGGCTAGTCCGAGGGTGCCAACCGAATGGTCGATGGGGATTTCCACACCAGGATATCCACGCAGGGCTTGATAGATCGGAACTGGGACCTGTCAACTCGTGATCTTCATCCAGCATTTGGACAAGAGAGGTTACTCACTGATAGCAGGCGTATGGCCCCTAGAAAATGTGGCAAAGATGCTGTGCTTGCTCGTGTTGGTTCCATAACTCCCTGCGTTGTATGTCATGTTGTAGACCCTGGCTATGTCTGGATGAGGCCCGCTACCAAGTTGGATGGCCTAGACTGTTAGAGACTATAATCTACGGCTCGCTGATTTGTGAGTATACCTTCCTGAAGTAAGGCTGAAGATCATCCCAATTCCAGCTACTGTCGTTGACACCGGAAAGCTCAGCCCTGGTATTGTTAGACCAGGCCAAATGAGTGCGGATTGTGTTCAACAAGAGGTGCAGACCAGTTGTTGTAGTCACGCTTGGTCCCTCGCTGAAACCCCTGAGCATTGACAGCTGAGCTGCCGCCCACAATGCACCCGACATCGACCGGAAAGGTACGGTTGTTCAAGTTCACCTGAGGAACAGAGGTGATGTTGTACATGTTCGTTCGGTTTCGGCGCCCATCGGGTTCTGCCAGGCTCACTCGTCAGCCAGTGCAATGCAGGGTCTCTAGGAAGACGCACCAATGATCCCATATTCGATGGCCAGGACAGTGTCTGTATTCATGTCAATGGCGGACTCCCTCCATCTCTGACCCAAGACTTACACTTTCCACTCTCGCTCAGTCGATCCGCAACAGTCAAACCGGCTGTCCCCCCACCGACCACCACGTAGTCGTAAACATCGTGAGCATCGTCCCGGTTATGAAGCAACGAGTAGGAATGAGGAGATGCCAAACAGTGGCCTAGGACAGTCAACCCCAACAATAATGCAGCTCGAGCCATGACTTGATTACTTGCAGTCGAGGTCGAAGAGGAGGAAGAACATGACCTGCTTGGTTTTATGCTCCCCAAATCCCATGTCAAATTCCTGGCTCGGCAGGTCGGACAATACCTGCCGAAAATACCGAAAGAATATTTGTATACATACTCAGGAATGTCAGCATCGAAGCCCTCAAAGGGGCATAGGCAGCATAGATCACTGTGGTGGTGGACCACTGAGAAGGCTGCCCGCCCCGTGTAACACAAGCCACGCCATAGATCCCAAATTGCATCCCAACTGAGGCGGTCAAGGATGCACGAATATGCCGCGGGGTTATATTGAGGTGAGAAATGGCTGGCAAGGGGAGCGAATCAGCTACAATGCCATGAGGTAAAAGAAGACCCTACATATTGCACAGAGACATGCCGGCACAGTTGGTTGCAACATGTCAAGAGGCTTGGGTGACATGAACCTTTCGAACGTACTTGATAAAAAAATACGAAGCTCCTTTTAAGACTAATCATGACTGCTTTTTTCTATCCACCCCACCCTACGCACCAATCTATGTTCCTGATGTGCTCATTCGGCCGAATTCCGCGCCAAGGGTTCCTCTTCGTCAGCTTCTCTCCTCTCCTCCCCTGTGGGCTCACCGGATGGCTCATGTTTGTGAAGCTTGATATTGATAAACAGGGCAAACAAGCCAAGATCATACGCCAAACGCAACGCACCAGCGACAACATAGGCGACCCAGAATCGGTTGTTGCCGGCGAGGACGCCCGTGATGCTTGGACCTGTGGTGGAAGCCAGGGTCCGCAGCATGCCCGTTATGCCCATGACGGCAGTTCTTTCTTCTGGTTTCACCACGGCCGCGATGAGCGCTGCCCGAGGTGCCTGATCCATGTTGTTCAGGCCGACTCTGAGAAGCAGGAGAGCAAAGGTCAGGGAAACGGTCTTTGGCAGCGGGAACAGCAAGACAGCGGCGGAGGACGGGATATGCGTAAAAACCATCGTGTTGACGAGGCCGATATACCGCGCCAGCGGGCCGGCAAAAATGTTGGTGACGGACGACAGAATGTAAGAGGTCGACAGCATATCGCCGAGCGTCGACTTGGGCAGGTGAAACTTCTTGTCCATGTAATAGGTCGTCAGGGACATGCTGACCATGCCGTCGGCGAGCGAGTCCACCATCAGCAAGAACCACAAGACGCCCACAATGGCCAATGTTTCCCTAGATATCTGGGAGACCCAGCTTGCCTTCTCCTTAGGTTTGGCAACACCGTCATCCGTTGTCTCCTGAAGCAGTGGCGCTGTTTCCCTACTGCCACCCTCTGGAGCCTTCTTTTTGAGCTCGCATCTTTCTGACAGCATGGCACTGCAGGCCATATTTGCCAGTCCCATAATAGCGTACAGCCAGAAGCACCCGTGGTAGGCATCTAGAAGCGTCCATCCCTCTCTTGCACTGAGCCAGTCAATAATGCGTCCTGATGTCGTAGTCCCCACTGCTGATCCCAGGCTGGCGGTGGTGACATACCAAACCAGCACGTCGGCTCTTGTGTCGGGGTTGGTGAGTTCGGAAACGGTCGACTCTTCAATTGCCCTGAACGGTCCAAAATCACCTCCCGTGGCACTGATAACACCAACAACGGCGGCGGCGAGAAGAACAAAATAGTTCTCGCAGAGAGCAAACGTAGCCCCGGAACATATCATCAGCATCGACCCCAAGAACAATGTCCTCCTCCTCCCAACATGGTCAGCCACGAGCGTCAAGCACAGTGACAAGATGACATCCCCCAGCAGCGTCAAACTCATAAACAGTCCAATCTGGTAGTCGGAAAACTGAAGCTCGGCAAAGAACAGAGCGAGGATCAAGCTGCTGGCACCGTAGGCGAACATGCGGCAGCTCCGGGAGAGGATGATGAGGTAAGCATCGAGGCCGGTGGTGTAAACTGACTGCAGGCCAGACTCGCGAAAAGCGCGGTGGCCCAGGGACTTGAGGGCGGCCATGTTTGACGAGAAGAACAAGGAAGAACGCTAGGAAAAGAAAATATGGGATACTCAAAGGAAAAAGAGAGAAAACACAGCAGGTTCACACAGCTCCCGTCCTCGTCATCCGCGGCGACGGCAGCGTCGGAGATACGACCGAACGGGGCAAAAAACCTCGGTCGGCTGGTGGGGCCGGAAAGCGTTAGCCCGGTTGTGTCGGGACCGGTTTCGGCACCGGAAGGGTCCACTTTTGACTGCATGTAAAGAGCATCGCGGGAGTTCATAAGAGCCAAAGAGAGGGTGAGGTCGATGAAAATAGGAGAGAAACAAGGCGGAGCGGAGCTAAAACTTGTTGCGACTGGCAACGAGACGGCGATATTCTGCATATGGTATGTCATCGCGTCGGGATCTTACGGCTGTGAGATGAGAGTGCTTGACTCCCTAAAAATGAGAAAGAGAGAAATAATGGAGACAGTTAACAACCTCTACTTTGAGAAGGTCGTGATGAAGCTGTTGGTGAATGGTGATGCCGGAGGAAATCAGCAGTCGCGTCGCGTTGGCCATCAAGGTACCCGTATGCTCTCAGTGATAATTAGTTACACACTGTGTAAGATTACTGTGCTTATCTTTTCAGTCAGCGCATCATCGCCATGATCGCAACTTTCCATCTGCCCCCCACCTTGTCTCTCCAGCTCCCTTCTCCTCCTCATCAAGTTAATGCCCCCTGAAGCCTTCATTTGCGGTCTCTGTTTGCGCGCCATGCGACGAGCTCCTCTTTCGAGAATTTCCGTCTATTCTACCCACCGCAATCTCTCACGATCCTGCCCCGCCCTATCTGCCAAACCCGCTGCCAGCGGCCCCTCGAATCCTACCTCAGATACCTCTCCGAAATCCAATGACGAAAAAGAACTCGGCCCCCTGACACGTCGCCTTCAAGAGGCAACCGAAGAGGCTCTGTTGGAGGGAGGGCGAGCCGGCCGTCGCGCTGTGCTCGAAGATGCCGGATTCTCCGAAGAACTCAAAGCCAAACTGCTGAACAAACTGGCCGATGCCAAATTCCAAGGAGAATACTCAGCCGCCGCCTCGGTTCTTGCCCACTCGAAAATACCCGATTCCGCCGGCCTTGGTACGAGATCCATCGCCGCAGTGCAGCCCTGGACAGGCACCGAATCGACCGAAGATGCTGTGTTACGAATGCTCAACGACGCCCACAAGCCATTGGCCCCCGGGCTTCGAGGTAAAAACAAAATTGTCCCCGAGCCAGTTGACATGCGATTTAAAACAAGATCAAATGTCAGCGCTGGGCAAAGAGCAGCCGAGGCGAGGGACAAGGCTTCCTTGTACACCTCTCTCTCAGGGGACAAACAAAAGGATTTTGGGTTGAGCGATGAAGAAAGAGAAGCTATGAAACGGGAATTCAGGGAGCGCTTTACTCCGGGGGCACGAGCTATGCCCAACACCATCACCGGGCTTGCGGCTTTGGCTAATGAGCGCATCGAAAACGCCATTGCCAGAGGGCAGTTCAAACATATTCCGAGAGGCAAGGGAGTCGAAAGAGACACGAGGGCGGATAATCCGTTTATCGATACGACAGAATACATAATGAACAAGATGATCAAACGACAAGACCTTGTGCCGCCGTGGATAGAAAAGCAACAAGAGTTGCTAAAGACGGCTGCAAATTTCAGGTTGACCATACGGACTAATTGGAAAAGACACATGGCGCGCATGATATCGGCCAAGGGAGGCAGTTTGGAGGAGAAGTTGAGACGGGCGAGGGAGTACGCAAGAGCAGAAGAGGTGCACAATCCCAAGAGAAAGAGAAAGGTGGAAGAGATGAGTGTGTCGACGAACTCGACGGATGACCCGGTGATGGTGAAGATGAGGCAGCAGGCTGCTTCGGATGCCACACCGGTGACTGAGGAAGTAAAAGAATCAAGAGAAGAAAACATGCCCGTCGGTCGGCCATTCAGAGATCCGGCTTGGGAAGCAGCCGAGAGGTCATACATGGAGCTCGCCATCACGAACCTAAACACTATTACCAGGTCCTACAACTTGATGGCGCCGGAGCTGGCCAAGAAGCCGTATTTCTCGCTGGAAAGAGAACTCAACAGCTGTTTCGCGGATGTGGCGCCGCAGGTGGCGGAGGAGATCAAGGCGAGGGCGACAGCGCCGGCAAAGTCAATGGTCGAGTATAACTTTCTTGGTAGCGGAAAGCCACTGCACAGAGGGGGGCTTAAGGGGACCTTTGGAATGGGCGAACAGAGTCGGGTGTGGGAGCGTAACGAACCGAGGTATGGGTTCAAGGAGTTTTGGAAAGATTTGTTCAAGAAGGACAAGTAGTCTGTTAGATTGCCAACAAAAACTATCCCATCCCATGCAAGTCGCCGTGACGATAGCGAGGAAGGTGAAACCTGGCCATACAGGGTTAGGGTTCTAAGCTGGGAGCGAATGTTTAGGATCTCGGCAGGCAATTCCGCACGACACAACGTCATCTTCCCCATGCATCGATCCACCACTTTTACACCATCACAAACCCGCGACGCGGCACAGCGACACAGGCACAACCGGTGGCTTTTGAATATCGCGACCTTGTATCACTACGAAATGTTATAGTTACCTGAAGTGCCGTGCGCTCCTCGCCGCCATGAATTCCCGCTCGCCCTCCTCTTCGGGGCTGCTCCCCCTGCCGCTTCCCGGCACCTCGTCCTCCTCATGGCGCCTTTACCGTGCCCGGCTGTCTGCATTCATGCGCGATCCCAATACCTCGGTTTCGGTGGCATTTTGGTTGTTTGGTTTGTGACCACAAGTCCCTGCTCTTGCGGTGTTCTTGTCTGACAATTTCTCGGTGTAACTGCATGCAGGCCTAATCAACAACATCCTCTACGTTCTCCTGCTGACCGCAGCCCAAGACCTCGTCGGCCCGTCCATCCCCAAAGCTCTCGTCCTGCTGGCAGACGTGATGCCCTCCTTTCTGACAAAACTCGTCGCGCCGTATTTCATCCACCTCGTGCCGTACTCGATCCGCATATTGGTGTTTGTGGCGTTGTCATCGGGGGGCATGCTACTGGTGGCACTCACTCCAAACACACAGTCTGTCGGGGTCAAAATGGTCGGCGTGATAATAGCCAGTATCAGCTCCGGCGGAGGAGAACTCAGTTTCCTGGGGTTGACGCACTATTACGGCGTCAACAGCCTTGCGGCCTGGGGAAGCGGGACGGGAGCGGCGGGTTTGGTCGGGGCAGGGTTGTACGTCCTGATGACTGACTGGCTGGGTATGTCTGTCAAAAACAGCTTGCTAGTCAGCGCGCTGATGCCCGGGGTCATGCTGTTGTCTTTTTTTGTCATCCTTCCTAGAGAGAGGATAAAGCAGCAGACTGGAACAACAGGATATGAACCACTCCCCGGTCTCGACAGAGATGACTCGCCAGAAAGTGAACGCGAAATCGATGCCTCTGCTGCATCAGCAGCCCTTCTCTCTGAACCTGGCCCGTCATCCATCACAGCCTACCACAACAACCACCCCGGCGACAAATCCGCCTCATTCTGGGCCAATCTCCGCCGCGCCAAGTCACTCTTCTGGCCTTACATGCTTCCACTGCTGCTTGTCTACGTAGCAGAGTACACCATCAACCAAGGCGTCGCACCCACCCTCCTTTTCCCGCTTGAGCAATCTCCCTTCAACGAGTACCGCTCTTTCTACCCCTTTTACGGCTTCTTGTATCAGCTAGGCGTGTTCATCTCCCGCTCTTCGACGCCGTGGTTCAGGATACACCACCTCTACTTCCCGTCGCTCCTTCAAGTCGGAAATCTGGTGTTGCTTACGCTGCATGCGTTGCTCAACTTTATCCCGTCTGTCTACCTGGTGTTTGTCGTCATCTTTTGGGAGGGGCTGTTGGGAGGGGCGGTGTATGTGAATACGTTTGCCGAGATTATGGACAACGTCCCTGTAGAGGACAGAGAGTTCAGTCTGGGTGCCACGTCGGTCAGCGACAGTGGGGGCATATGCATCGCCGGGTTTATTGGTATGGCGATGGAGGTGTGGCTTTGCGACTGGCAGGTGCAGCGGGGGAGGGATTATTGCCGGAGGGTAGAGGTGAGCTGAGGCTGTTGGAGCTCAACGACATGTGCTGCCATGTAAGAACGATTTGGGTCAAAAGTTGAATACATGTGCTACTCGCAGTTAGATGGACAAGAAGCCTTGGCAGGTTTGCCCTTTGACTGGATCTCCAGCGTGATACTGATATCATGGCGCGGTTGCATCCGCCGAGGACCCTGAAAGATGATCCTCATTACTTCGATGCCTGATTTAGGATCTGAGAGGCTGGAGGTGGCGGCCTCGGAGCTTTCCATTGGTGTCCTTCTATCGGAGCGGGTTTATTCCGAAGCGGGTGTAGTGAATCAGCTGCTGGACATGGTTGGCGTTTCGCCATATGGCCGGGTTCGGAGTTTTGATCTCACTGACGAGAGTTTCGAGCGTGATCAAACCACCCACGCTGACGGGTGTGCATCTATAGGATTTTGCACAAAACAGCCTCTGTGTAAATCAAGCAGTCAACAGCTCTGGGCACGGATTACTGAATGTGGCTGTTGATAAGAGAAACCATGCTGAGTTGAGAGCTATTGCGTGGGCTTCGTTGAATGTAAACACTCTTACGGATAGCAGATAATGGGTACGGAGTAACAGCAGGGCTGTCGCTGTGGCACGGAGCGGGACGGAAGGATCGATGCCGCGGTCTTTCCTTGGGTCGCTGCATCAGACTTGGGATGATGCAATGGAAAGAGTGAACTTTGACCGCTCACCTCACATCAAGGTAGCTCCAAACTTGAGCTCAAAACAGGCGACACAAACGCGCTCGCTGCTCAAGACGCCCACATCGCGGCTATCGACAATCGGCTATCCGCCCATCATGGCGAAGCAGTCTTTTTTTGGGGATTGGTCCTGGGTGGATATCGGTGAGCAGGCATCGCCGTTTTCCTTCAGTCCAAAACACATGGATCATCAAACAGTCTGAATTATTATTCGTAGCCTTTTGATAATTTTGCTGATGGGATGCCAAGGTCCCCAAAGCCCGCCCCCTGCCAAAACAGTTGCCTGCGGATTTCCTAGCGCTACATCAGCAACTGCCTGCATGGTAGTGCTGACAAGCAACCTCGTCTCGAGACTTGGCTTCTCGCTGTCGGGCACCTATTGGCGGACCTGTGTTTAAGCATGTGGGACTGGGCTGAGCTTGTCAGACCCTTGCATCAACTCACCCGTCGATCTCCAAGAGGCTGAGCCACGGGAGCCCGATGCTGGCCTCAACTCAAGTTCCCGCTGGGGAGGATTCATCGGACGGGCAAGGATAGGAGTGTGTGTGTTTGTGCTGGCATACACAGATACATATATACCGGGCATCATGGCGCTTCCAGCTGGGGATTGCTTTGGATCTGTATCTCCACCACCTCACCATACACGACCGCCTTGAGAACTCTTGACTTGTCACTCTCATCATTTTCCTCCTTTTTTCTTTTTTTTCCTGGCTGTCTTGCCTCTTTGCCCACCATGGGTCAGTTTCAGAGCGCCGAGGTGTGCACAACACCGGCATGCATCCAGGCCGCTTCGCACATTCTTGAAAACCTGGCACCCAACTGGAAAGACATGGATCCCTGCACCGACTTTGATAAGAGTGAGTATAAGCCAACCTGAATACCGACGTGTGTACGACTGACATCAAGCAGTGGTCTGCCACGGGTTCAACCAGTTGCACGACTCGGACAAGGAAGTCAACGGCGTGTTTCTCCAGAACGCGCATAAGAACAGACTCTTGCGAGAAATCCTGTCGAAACCTTACGACCAAGCGACAAAGGTGCAGCCCTACGTGCTAAGCCGCCGTGACAATGTCGACGAACACAACTTTGACATGGTCCACCGAACATACGCTGCATGCATGGACTCGGACGCCATCAAAAAGGCTGGCGTCAAACCACTGCTGGATACCCTCGTCAAATTCAACGAGTACTGGCCGATTGAGATGGACTTTGCCGACGACCTGTTTGATGAAGAGGACGACAAGGCAGGCCTCGAGGCGGTTGCCACTGCTTTGGCCAAACTCAACATCCGCACCTGGAATGGATCGCCTGATAACAAGGAAAGCTTCCTCGGCAACTGCTTCCCAGATCCCACCGACCCGGTATGATGCCTTGATCATTTGTACACCAGTACTTATCTAACTTGGTTGATGTAGAAAACGCAACGCTTTACGCTCTACTGGCCCGACCTCTCATTCAAAGGCCTGGCCAACGAGTACGCTGATCCAAAGGAGACGGCCAAACTCGAAAAGAAAATTTCTGGAGCTTTCCGTGCCGTGTTCCCAGTCGATCTCGATGATAAGACAGCGGCAAGACTTGCCAAGGACATTGTAGCCTTTGAGATCGCTATTTTGGCGTCCGGGAGTCCCACGGCAGCGGCCAATTCCAGCGCTGTCGCAGGACTACATTCAAGAGCCGACCCTACACAGGATCCCCAGGTGGCACTTAAACAGGCAAGTGACTCGCAAGCATGCTTACCGTTGTTGTTTCTGACTCTTTCCAGACGGTTTTGTCCATGTCGCAACTGGCGTCTTTGGCACCAATGCTCGGTCTTGACGCTTTTGTCCAAGCACTGGTTCCGGAGGGGCACACCCCAGAGACGGTCGTTGTCAGAGCGCCTCACATGTGGCCCGGGATTGAGAAAGTCATCAAACAGCAGCGCAAAGTTGTTGTGCAATCATGGCTTCTCTGGAAGATCATCATGGAACTGGGCTCCAAGGTCGAGTCCCATGAACTTAAAGATCTGGAGCTCGGTGGAGAGGCAGGGTCCAATGAATACACCACATGCGTCGATCATGTCGATTCTGCCCTCAGGTGGCTTCTGGGTCACTACTTTGTCAAGGCTGCCTACTCGGATTCAACGCGATCTACCGCGACAAAGCTGGCTGTGAATATTCGTGAGGAGATGAAGGTGCACGTGGACAAGCTATCTTGGATGGGTGAGGAGACAAGGAAGCGGACCATCAAGAAGTTGGACAACATGAAGATCAATATTGGTTACCCAGAGCACAGCCCAGACTCGAGATCCCCGGATGACCTGGCCGCTTACTACAGCGGTTTGAACATCACGGATTCCTTTTTCGACAACGCAATCGAGGGCATGCGGTACCAGGTAGTCACTGACTCACGTTTCCTGTCGGAGCCGACGTCGCAGTCTAGGTGGTTCCCGTCCTACACGCACCTGACCAATGCCGCTTACAGCAGTTTCACCAACAGCTTCTTCATTCCTGCCGGTATATCGCTGGCCCCCCTTTTTCACGTTGACCTCCCTGAGTGGGCGTTGTATGGAGCCTTGGGATCCATCATTGGTCACGAGATCACCCACAGCCTCGACAGCAACGGGCGGAAAAGGGACGAGAACGCCCTGGAGACGAACTGGTGGGATGAGAAGTCGCTCGCGGAATACGCCGAACGGGAAAGGTGCTTCGTGGACCAGTACAGCAAGTATGAGCTGGTCGGCCCCGACGGCAAGAAGTACCCCGGCAACGGAAACGTGACCGTGGGCGAGAACATCTCGGATGCCGGCGGCCTCGCGGTGGCCTATGACGCCTGGGTCAAGGAGCGCAAGTCCATGCCCGATGTGTGGGACCAGGGACTCCCTGGGCTGGGTGATTTCACCCACGAGCAACTCTTCTTTATCATGTTCGGAAACGCTTGGTGCGATTCCAGAAGCCCACAGGAAAGGGTAGACAGGTTGCTGAAAGGTGGGGTGCATGCCCCCGACGTGCACAGGCTCATGGGCGGCGCGGCCAACTCTCGCGCTTTTAGGGAGGCCTTCAAGTGCCCTGTCAAGGAGCCGGAATGCGAGTTGTTTTAGACGGCCGGTGTTTCGTCGGTCATTTCTCTTGTACACAAGGGGCGTTGGATACGGCGCAGTTTTAGGATTGGCTTTCTCTTGTTTGGGTATCGGTAGAGCTTTGCTAGGCTGGTCAATAGGTGGTCGATAGGTCTTCCATGGTAATTAGATGTCAGTATTAGGATAGATCGCAGCTGGTAGCCGCTCTGAATACCTATAATGTCTTTTAATGCTTTGTGGACTCGGCTGCCATTCTGTGTCATCACCCATAATGATTTGATCTCCTCGATCGGTATCAGTGAACGAAAACACCTCCGAGTTTTTGGATGGCGCAACTGTGAGTAGGCTGAGTACCACCACCCGGATCCGAGTTTCCCCGGCTCCGGTACCTCTATACCGGCTCTATATTACCTTCTCTCGCTACCACATTTCAGCTCTGACATTCAGTTGGAGCGGGGCTCTTGCCGCTTGCGTGCATTTCGTTCAATTTCTGATCTTGTATTCTTCACAAATAGCACTTGCAGCTGAGTTGGAGGGTGGCCAGGCACAATTTATCCATCCGGGGGAGAGGGAGTGTGGTTAATATCCCATCCCCAAACTGCCTGCATCATGTGAGCTGGACGCAAACCAACCTGCATCATTCAGCACTCCAGCACACCTTGAAAACGTCACACGGCCCGATGAGAGGAAGTGGCACAAAAGTATTGCTTCATAAAATCTTATTCAAAATAGGTATATATACATTATCTTCATAATCGTATCATGTACATGACTTCATCCCCTACCCAGGCTCAAGAGCTCAGATCTCATCACCGCCGCCGCAAGGCCCAGAGTGGGTGTGCACACCGTGGCCGTGGACGCCGAGGGAGCGCTTCATGGCCTTGGCGCGGTCGCCAGCCCACCGTCTCTCGTTCAGGTTGACGGCGGGGAAGCCCTTCCAGCTGGTGGCATACTTGGCGACCGAATGGGCAATGGCCTGGGTGTTGATGAGGAAGGCCTTCCAGTTGAGGTTGTCAACAGTGTCGCCGACCTTGTGATAGTTGATGTCGTACGCGACACCAGCCTCACCGCCGAAGAGCTTCTGCTCGGCCTCGGTCTTGGGGACCTCAGCACCGGTGAAGAGACCGCCGGAGGGGATGCCGTTCTGGATGAAGCCGGCGTAGTCGGAGCGGCCCGAGAACTCGGTGGGGACCGAGGGGGAGCGCTTGGACTTGTAGAAGTCCTCAAAGTCCTTCTCGATGACGTCGGATCCGGGGGGGCCGGTGAGGTTGTAGGCGGATCCATCACCATCGTAGATGCCGAGGATGTAGTTGGGGGAGGCGATCATGTCGAAGTTGAGGTAGGCACGGATCTTGGCTAACTCGGTCTCAGAGCTGTTGATCGACTTGACGTAGAAGTAGGAGCCGAGGAGACCGAATTCCTCAGCGCCGAAGAAGGCAAAGCGGACGGCGTTCTTGACGCTGAAGTTGCTGAGGTACTTGGCAACGTTCAGAATACCAATGGTACCGGAACCGTCATCGTTAATACCGGGGCCGGCAGAGACGGAATCGGAGTGACCACCAACGACAAGGACGTTGTCGTGATCACCACCCTTGGTCTCGGCGATGACGTTGTAGTTGACACGCTGCTCAACGGTGGCATCGACGTCGAGGGAAGCCTCGACGGGGCCAGCAGAGAGAGCCTCGAGGATGGGGGCGGCGTCCTCCTGGCTGATACCCACAACAGGGGCGTAGTCCTGGAAGGGGGAGCCGAGGGTGCCAGCAAGAGAGCCAGCAACGTTGTTGTAGATGACGATGCCAGCGGCACCGGCAGCCTTGGCGCTCAGCGACTTCTCAGCGAAGGAGCAAGTGCCACGGGACACAAAGGCGATCTTGCCGGCAACCTCGGCGGGGTAGTCGGTGGGAGTGCAGCCAAGGTTGGGAACGGCAACGAGGTTGGCGGTAACCTCACCGCCGGGGGTGTAGGTCATGATGGCGGCGGGGATATCGGCACCGCCAACAGTGAGGGTGGCGGTACCCTCGGAGAAGATCTCGGTGAAGGGCTGCTTCACGACATCGTAGTAGTTGAGGCGCTTGAGGGTGTTGTAGATGTAGTCAACAGTGGCGTTGTGACCGCCGCTACCGAAAGCGCGGTTACCACCGTGAGCCTTGGCAAATGACTGGAGCTTGTTGGCGTCGTTGAGAAGGTCACGCTTGTTGACATAGGACTGGAGCTTGGCCGAGCTGACCAGAGGCTTCTTGGGGGTCTTGTCCTTGCCCTTGCCCTTGCCGTCGCCAGCGCTGACGGTGGCGGAGAAGGCGAGCGCGAAAAGGGAGACGGTGGCAGTCTTCATCTTGAACCAACGGGTGGGGACTTGTCGAAGAGGGAAGGGTTGGCGATGGGATGAAGAAGGGGGAGAGACTGGACAGAGTGCGGGGGGTAGCTGGCCATTTTGAGTTCGGACGGGTTGCTCGTCGAGTCGTAGTTCGGTCGAGGTAGCACCGGGTTGATTGTGTGCTTGGTTGGCTTGGATGGTGAGCTGTGATAGTGGTTGGCGATGTGGTGCCGATCTCTTAGTTCTGGAAGCTAGGTCTCTCTCGGCTGGTGTCCCGTTGCGGCAGCTGGAGTAACACTGGGCCGACCAACTGCCTTGTTCAGCAATCGTCCCACATAATGTCGTGCACCACCGCTAAGTCGTGAATGGCAGGTCCCAACGGCGCGCCTTGGCTTTGCCTTGGCTTGAAGCTGGGGATTGTGGGGTTGATCTTGTTGGCTTCGGCATTGGCCTATCAGATGGCCCAACAAGTCTCGGATATCAACATTACCTATCGACTGGTGACTTTCTCCCGATCCCGAATGTTGCCTCCCACCCAGCCCACTTGTTCTATTTCCTCGGCACGGAACGCCTTCACCCCGCCCGCTGTTATGGAAGGCCGCAATCAACACCCCTGGACCTGCTTGTCCTGGAGTAATGCATTTCGGAGCCAAGTCTGGGCGGGCCAGTCACCTCATTCGTGGCAATAACATCGCAACCTATCATCATTGATCACATGTGTTTTTATCCGTCCCGTCTCTCCACAAGCCATCGTCCTAAGTGGCTCTTTTCTGGATTGCTTCTCTCCTGGCACGTTGGCCCATATCGCAGGTCAAAGATAACAAAAGACGAGATCTGGTTAGGCGTAAAGAGCCTCCTTTGCGCCACACGAGATGGCGTTTTGGTATCCGATTCTGCAAGCAAACTGAGCTTATGGTGGTGCGCCATCTGCATGTTCCTGCATTAGACGTACGGGGTGATCCGGGCTGTTGGCTGATATCAGCGAGCTGAACCGGCCACTTCAGGTGACAGCAGCCATCACACATGCCAAGTTGGGGCTGGTATGCATCACACCGTCCGCTGAGACCTTCCAGAATATGAAGGTAGCCTTGATCGACAAGAATCAATAGTTTGGCTGGGCCCACGCGCCGTCAGTTCATCCTGCTTCTCTGGGACTCTCGAAGCTGCTCGGCGGGCTGATGTCCATATTAACAACGCACAGTGCATTCAAGAGATCGAGCGTCGGATCGGGCCGAGGTTGAGCAAGACAGGTATTCGTGACACTATCATTGGGCTCTGTTGCCCTTTTGGGTGGTGAGGGCAGCTATGAGGCTATGCATGGGGGTATATGTGAGGCCTGAGCTATATTTCATGTGGAGTTCTGGACTTGGCTCACCCTGTTCGATGTTGCTTCTTCTGTAAGCCAGGAAAATCGCCCGGATATATGACATGGTGTTCTTTGGCTTAGACAAGCACTGTAGGTCTCTAACATATGGACTTGGCGGAACCACATGTTGGGCTTGCTTATCGGGTAAATTTCGCAACGTTTGCCAATAAGTATTCAGGCTTTGATTGCCATAGCTGACGTAGGGGTGGAATTCCTCATGGTCCAAGTTTTACATCACTTGAAGTGGGCTACCTACCTCCACGTGGCTTGCCATTCCGCAGCACCTTGATAGACACATGCGGAACGTGCATGTCAGCCCTACCTCTCGAAACTGGTGACACTCCCAGGAGATACCAGTTATTCGGTATCACACGGTCCGCGGCGGGTGCGACAGTAGCACATCGGAGCTTGGCGATGGCTGCATGAGATCTACAATGTCGGACCTTAATAGGGCTTTCAAGTCTTGACATTTGTACTTGGCACGATATATGGGCCCGGAAGATTGTAGAATACGGACACGATTTCGGTTTCGTTTGAGGTTGGAAGAGCTTGTTTCCTCCTCAGGAATGCGGTGGACTTTTGAGTTTAAACAATCTTTCGGGATCGAGAAGCCCAAAGGTTCAGGGGGGTTGTGTACCTTACATCAACACGGCCAGACAAGTCACTGGGAAATGGCATAACGACTGAAGAATACACACATTTTTGAGCTGGAAATAGTACATATGTAGAGATCCATACCACCCAACTTAACCTACTTTATACGCCAGATTCAAAGCTTCTGTTTCTGTGTTTGCTTCCCTACCTAGGGCATTATTTCATTGTGAAAACAGAGGTGGCAGACTTCCTCTTCACCCCCCATTGTCTTTGGGCATTCTGACTAACTGCCTCGAAGTTTTTTCCACCGTCAAACGACACATAATAAACCCCTTTCGAGGCTTGCTTGAGTGGAAATGGTCCTGATTTCCAACGTGACACTGCTTGAATACCCTGAGGGTTGTGGGGACTGCGGGCATCGCTGCCGTGAAATCTTTGGTGCAACTGCGGCCATCGTTCTCCTTGAGTAGGTCTCAAACATTCCCAGGAAAGCTTTGAACAGCTGCTTCAAAAGTCCCTGGCCGGAATCAACCGCTGGGAAATGACGTTCCTATTCTCATCCTGCGTTCTTTGCCACCATGTAAGCTTGGCCATGCAGTCCAAAGGCGAGTGTGCCGGCCCCTCCACACACCGATGAGTATCATTCATACCTATCCATGCATCCTAAGGCACAGATCGCGAGGTTCGCTGTCAGTTGTCTTTCCCCCGTGTAGTCCAAGGGATAGATCGATAGGTAGATGCTCAGCACACCTCACCCATCTGTGTCTCAAAAGAGCGGGGCATTTGCAGCCATCCAGCATGATGCGGCACAGTGCAGTTGCCCTTGGGGGCGAGGGGGGATTCACGTGCCTCTTCCCTCGTGGTCTTTACAGCAATCGTTTAGATGACGGCCCAGCTCTCATAGTTCTGCTTTGTACAGTTCAGATTTCTTTTACATCTACCTAGTCTTGCACCAGCACAACATAGCAGCCAAAAATGTCGTCTCCATTTCACTTGGCGCTGCCTCCAATGGCACCCGCAGTGCCTCTTGCCCGTGTGCCGGGTCCAAAGCTGCAACCTTTCACACCTACGGGCCAAGCCAACATAGAGTTCATCGAGTTCGTTGGTGCAGGGAACGACCGGGACTACAAAGTCTGGAAGGTCAGCATTGACGGTCATGGCCCATATGCTCTCAAGATGGTGCGTGCAAATCGACCATTCAACGTCCTGGTGAGCCTCACACTGACTGTCTGCAGTTCCTGTTCCGTACGTGGGAGACACTGTCCGAAACCAGTGGCAAATATGCTGCTAGCCTTGCAAAGCCCGAGTTTTATGTGGATTACTTAACGCCATTCAGCTGCGAATGCCGGGCGTACGGCAGGTCGAAGCAAGAAGGCCGGGAGGATCTTGCAGTGAAGAGCCACGGATATCTCCTACTGACACGCGAACAGGAAATCGAGGTCACGGAGGCCATGGGAGTAGATGACGAACAGCTGGATGAGCCTGACAGTTACTTGGAACGGCAAAAAATTTTGGTGTCAGTCTGAGCAACACAGGAGTCATCCGATCTACGCCATCGTCAAAGATTTTGGTCCCCCAGGGGTCAAGCACCTCACCCAGTCGCAAGTATCACACTTGTGGAGCGACGTGGAAGCGCTTCACAGAATTGGAATTCTCATCAGGGACCTGCACGTTCGCAACTACATGGATGGGAAGCTGGTGGACTTCAGCCGAGTATGGACGATGTACCATCCCTGCCTCGACATAAACCCCAACACACTTAACTGGTTGAGAGTGGAGGATGCTCGAGAGCTATCAGATGTCATCTCCTCTTGGCTGGAAAACACACCTCTCGACTCGCCGGTCGAGATTCCACCGGTTTTGAAGCGCTGTGCGGGATGGTACGGCGGTGACGGCGAAATTGGGGCCGATCCCAGCAAATACGACTGGCAGAAATGGGGGGACGATCTGAACATGGCGAAAGACTTTTTTGAGGAGGATCTTTATGGCCCGGTAAGCGAGGAGGAATCATCCTAGGAGGTACTTATGTGGCGTACATACTGGTAGATTTTAGAAGGTATCATGATATACTTGATCGAATACCCAAGATGCCTAGTCCAGAAGTGGTTGCGTTTAATATTGGCGCCTGGTGCTTTTTAGTGCTGTTCATTTTGTGGACACTGTGCATGATGCAGGACTTTTGCTGGCACAGCTGGCACAGCTGGCCGATTCCAGAACTTCTCATCCAACATGGGACTGCTCTCTATAATCCGGCCTTCGCTTCCATAGCAGAAGCGACCTTCTCTGACACGATTTCTGGCCCCAAATGGACCCAGCGAAGCTTCCAGTTCATGCCCTCAACGATCACCACCGCCATCTCCTAATCCGAGCCATTTCACGTGTTCTCGTAACTGATATCGCTGAGACTACATTCGCACAGATCCTCGATGGACTTCCGACGGCTGAGGTCGGCGATGACTGCTCAGATGGTGAGCTTCCAGATGGCCATCCCTTGCGCGAAAAACATCGCCAACTTTGTCCTGGACACGGTACGCCAGTTTCGCGACTCATTCCAGCCCGAAACCTTGGAAATGGACGCAGAACTTCTACACTCCTATCAAACTTCGCTGCCCGGCTCTCGAGCATTTAAGACTCGCCTGGTAGAGCTTGTTGCCATCCTACTACACCAAGCAGGCGTAATGTTCTTCAAGCTCGACACAAGTCTTCACAAACACGATGCCATCACTGAGTGGGCGCCTCCAAAAGACGATGACCTATACTGGCGTTTCTACCCAAAAGGCCCTTTCCCAACACTTTTCAGACATCCTTGGTATGTCGACCATGACCAGTATCCCTACGGTGTAGCCGATATGGTTGGTTACTGGGCTGAGGCAAGAATTTGGGGGGGTGTTGTGCTGTTTGACCGACGCTCCTCTGATGACACACCAGAGGCCGACGAACACGCGATATATCTCCATCCAAACAGGGATCTCGTGACTTACCGAATTTGCCGCCTCCTCGAGGACCAGAAGCGTGCCATTCTCGATTTCCTGACCGCGGACACTCCGGAAGAGTGTCCGCTACCCATCCTTCCAACAGATGAAAATACTCATCGAGTCGATCCGGAGGAACCGCTAGGCTTGACAGGCATCTATCGCAACATTTGGGAGCGCAAAGATCTTCCCATTGATGGGCCGGATAGTAGGAACAGAGCTTCGCAAGACTTCCTGAATTTCCCTACCCGTGCCGATCAACTGGCGGCAAAAAGACGATTACACTTACGCCGGCAGAGAGAGGCTGAGCTTATGGCTTCATATGACCGTGGGGACGTCGAGGAAAAGCCAGAAACCTTTGACTGAGGAAAGGATGGGCGCCTTCAATGGTGGGAAAGTGGCCACTTCAACTCAAGGTACTTCTAAACGATCGCATTCATTTGGATCTATCAGCAGCTCAGGCTCAGTAGTCAGTCGTGCAACGTATTGATCGGATAGGTTCTGCAATTCGCATCAATGGTGGCTTCGAATTACGTCGCCTCAATCCACGACGATCCACGTCATGCATGGGAATGGAGTTTCCCAAGTCAGTGATGTTCTGCCAAGGCCCCAGTATATGCAGTCAGCCATCCAAAGCGAGGTCATAGCCAATGAACCAATAGTGTAGGATATCCGCTTTAACCGCCGCCTCACACTTGCGTGGGGCAGTGTTGGCACCAGATGAGGCTCATCACTGCTGAAGAAGTTGGCATGCTTCAGGCTCCATCCAGCTCGTTACATTCATTCATAAATGGAACCTTAGACGACCACATCATTCCGCCTCCTCAACCTCCTCAATACAATTCAGTTCGCAGTCATGGCCAATATGTTTGCGGACCCGGAAATAGTCAAGCTCTGGAACGAAGCAGTCGCTGCACACCGCGAAAAAACCAAAGTCGACTTGGAGAGCACGACCAACAAAGAGAAAACCACCATCTTTGTTTCCTTTTGGAACAGCCTTCGACCAAAGAAGACATCATCACTGGTTTCTACAAAGGACACCAAGCACCAAGATCACGACGACGACGAAAAGCCCATCAAACCCGAGCAACAGCAAGTCGACGAGTTGGTTGACAAACTCACAGCCGAACATGAGCAATTCCAGTTGCTTCGCAATGATGGCGGGAAGATCGACAAGATTCGACATGGCCTGGGGAAATTTGCCTCGGCCATGGCTGGCGTCGGTCCGGTCCTAGAAAGGCTTGCCGAAGACACGCCCGCAGCGATAGTTGCCGTCGCATTTACACACATCATGACCTCCTTCACCGAGGTGTCAGCCGATCTTGACCTCATACAAAATCTTTTCGTGATAATGAGGTCCTTTGCCGAGAGACTAGGCCTTCTTAAGAGAGTGCCGGAGGAGCAGCGGTTCCGCAACTTGATCCTCAAGACTTTCACCCACATGCTGGAGTTCTGCACCCGAGCCCACATGCGTCTCAAGAAGGACCAGTACCGAGTCAAAGAATGGGCGAAGGCTCTGTTCCGAGGACAAGACAACGAGCTCAAAGAGGCCTATGATCGAGTCGTCACAGCCATTGACGACATGGGTTCCGCCATCGTCGCCCAGACTTTGGCTTCGGTGCTTGACTTTGAGGACAAGACCGAGAGGATGCTGCAGCGGGGCTTCTCCCGGATGGACAGTGGTTTCAGAAGGGTAAACAGCGGTCTATCTGTAGTCCTGAGCAACCAGCGCTACGAGTCGCAGCGCGGACAGAGGCGAGACGAGGAGCAACGCGGTTTTCGAGAAGAGATCCGCCAGCACAATGATAGAATCTTCAACATTCTTGTGGGAAAGAACGCCAAGTCGACTGGCAGCTCCGATGCTAGGAGATACAACTCCCTCGCCATCATCACAAAATCATTATTTACTGGCGCTGAAGAGCTAATCCAGCAGAGATGGGTGAAAATGGAGAGAGAGTTCGTCAAGAATACATTTGCTTGGTTCAATGATGACTTTGAGAAATTGAAGACCATGGACGGCGGCGTGTGGTACATTGGTGGAGAGTCCGGCATGGGGAAAAGCTTCTTCTCTTTTGCTATCTACTCCCGTCTCGCCCTGGAGTTCGAGAACGACCCGTTCACATCTGTGGCGTCATTCATCTTCGATGAGAACTTTGAGAAACTGGAAAGAGTGGATAATGTGCTTTACTTCTGTTCAGCCCAGATCGCCTCAACGGACAACAGCTATCGCCAGCACATTCAGAGCTTGGTTGACGACGACGAGAAGGGAGAGTGGAAGAAGGATGCCTGGGACAAGTTGTACGGCTCAACATTCGCCAAAACCGCTACAAAAGGCAGGCGGCTTTACCTCGTCTTGGACGGAATCGACCAACTGGAGAACGATCAGCTTAGTCGTCTTTCCCGCTACATCAAACAAGCCGCAGGATTGCGTATCACCTTTGTGATTTCCGGTACCCGGGATTTGAAGAGACGCCTTCCCAGAGTCGACCACACAATCACGCTAGATCAAGCGGTCTTGTCTGGTGACTTCAAACTGCTGACACAGTCCCGTGTCGAGCTGTACCCAGGGCTTGTGGGACTTCGATCCTCCCTCAAACGCAAGCTCTGCTCGGCGATGGAAATGTCTGCCGACTCATTCTTCTACGTCAACTACATGCTTCGGCAACTCAACACCATGAAGATTGCGTCTTTGATAGAAAGCTCGCTCAGGCCAGTTGCGCTTCCCAAGAATACCGATGCTATCTACCATCAACTATTTCAGGAATGTGAGCAATACTACACAAACATCAACGAGAAGAGGGCATTGGGCTATCTTTTTACCTGGCTTGCTTACTCGTACGATCGTGTGAGCCTTGATGCTGCGCAGAAACTTGTCGACTTGGTACTCGTTGCTGTGCTCGGCGACAGGAAGCTCCATTTGGACATCAAGACTGAGATCTTGGGAAGATTAGCAAAGTGAGTTTTAGCCCAGACTCTTTAAACTGCCAAAGCTAACACGTTTGATGTTCAGAATTCTCTCCTTCTCAGAACCCGAGGACAACACCCTGTACCCTGAAAGTCCTGACGTCGACGACGACAACAATGATGGTATCCCCCGTTTTCCCAACAGAAAAGAAACCACCGTACCGGAAGTGTTGGTAAGCTTCCAACAGCACTCACTGCGAGACTATTTTATTAGACGTCATGATCCCGCAACGAGCAGTGACTTGCAGCCCACAGAGCACCAGGCGCGCATCATGATGTTCAAACTAACCACAACCATACTCACCACTCCAAAGGCGGCACAAAACCCATCCCTTGTCTCCGTGTCAACGAAATACGCCTTTTATCACCTGGTCGAAGCACAGCCCTTGAGCTCACCTGAGGAAGTCAAAGCAGTGGCTGAGGACCTATACGCTCTTCTCGGCTGCGGTGACGGTGCATTGAGAACAATCGAAGGCCAATTCGAGTTTCAGCAAGACTCGGAAGATGTTGAGGACTTTTGCAGCATCTTTGGCTTCACGAGGGATGAAGTTAACGAGGTCCTCGCTGCCCTCTTGGCGATTGGCTCACAAGTGTCTAAACTACCAGCCCAACATCAGTTGTCTGAGAAGGAGTCACACTGGGTCAGTTCCACTTTGAGGAACAGCGACTCAATCTTCATCACAGTTGCTATGGGGCATGTGCGGAACTGGTTGGACAGCGACAAGACTGTTACTTCCAGTAAAGCTTTTGCGGGGTTCCGCTTTGCGCATGTGGCTCTCTGTTCGCTCACGGCACCGGCTCTCCGAAGCCTGATCCAAGGGCCGCAACTAAAGCTGAAAAGAGGAGAGATTGACTCGGGGGTCAACATATGGCCGGATGAAGACTTTGAGGCAGTGGCGACTATCGGCCGTTATCCGCAGCCACTTGGTCCACAAGAATACAAACAAATCTCCAAGGCCCTTCACTACGATCTCCGCAACATGGGCGCACAGAGGGCGGCAGAGAAAGGCCTCAAACTGGCCAAAAATTCTCGCGACATCTTCGACCTCCGCTATCGCATCGCTCGTGCCAGGTTCGATGAGTGGGTGTATCCTGAACACGAAAGCAGCGGCCCGGGGGTGACACCGGAAGCTGTTCTGGCCGCTTGGAACCTCTGTCTCAGTGATATCCCGCCTGTTGATCCAAAAGACCAACCTTTTAAGAACATGCTCAACGCAGCCTATCAAATGAAGGCACGCGTAGAAAGCACCCTGGACGCTCACCACCGAGATGCGCTCGCCTCCATGCAGATGGCAGCCACTTTCCAAACCACCGAGTCTTGCACGCGCGTGTTTGAAGAACTCGTCGTGGCCTTCGGTGATAAGAAGCTCTACGCTGAGATTATCCAGCTTCTCAAGGCTCTCTCAGAATGGTCCAACCCTCTCACCATCCGCTGCACAGATGTAACACACCGCCATATCCACCGCGCCGCCATGGCCACCGACGAAAAGTCTTTTGTCCGGAAGCTCTACGTTGAAGCCGCCTCTTCAGATACCCTAGCCGAAGACACGTCAACAGAGGAATCTGACATCCGAATCTGGCTCTCCCTGTTTGACCGCTTCGTCATGAACGAGCCGCGCAAGGCCCAGAACCAGCTGCTCAAGCTTGTCCAGAACCCGCCCAGCAAGATCTCGTTCTTTGCCTCAGAAAGGGCGGCAAGACATCTGGCAGACATCTACCTCGAGGAGTTCCGCATATCCCGCAGCTTGTCCTACAAGCTAGGTGTCCTGACGGACATGGAGAGCACGGTCGTCCAAATGCTCAAAGACAGGCTAGGTCTGGAGTTCAAGCCCAAGCTTTCCAAGACGAGCACCATTGTATTGGCAGTCATGCGCCGCAAGGTTGGGCCGGCGGAGCAGTTCTACAACGATCTCAACGATAGCTTTGAGGCGTGCTGCCAGGCTCTGACTGATGGTACTGAGGTCAATGACGCCCCTAGTTTGAGGCTGCTGGCAAAGGTGCTTTCGGTGTTGGTGCTACCGCCACCAGGCAGAATCGGAGAGAGCCTGTTGAAGGAGGATGCGCAGATTGCGTTGAGCTGCCAGTTTTACTTGCTGCCTTCTGCCGGTGGAGTCAGTACTGAGCGGCCGTTGCAGCAGCAAGCTACGACAGTCGACAGGGCGCTGTCATCAAAGAGGATAACGTCACCAAAGGGAACAAACTCTCCCAGGAGGATGGACTCGCCGAAGCGGACGGTCTCGCCGGCCAAGGCTCCTGTTCCGGTACAAAAGCCAGAGGGGAAATACGCATTCAACAAGTCTGCGGGCTTGGAGTGCGCCATGTGCAGCAAGATCCTGACCGACTTTTCACAGGGGAAGGTTTACACGTGTGTTTACTGCACCAATGTAGATTTGTGTGAGGAATGCCACCGGGTGAGGGAGAGCCACTACGACACTGCGGGGATTCTCGAGAATGGTGATATTATCTCGCCCTCGGCAGCCGGTGTGAACGGCAAGGCGGGAGTCATTGCAGAGAGGCCAGTGAACGACTATGTCGAGGTCTGTCCTTGGGGCCATATGCTGGTTGAGTCACCTGTGAAGGGGTGGAAGGGTGTGCGTAAGGATGGTGTGTTGGAGTATGGTGGGGGGGAGATCAAGTTTAGCGATTGGCTGGAGGGGTTAAAGGGACGGTGGGAGAGGGCCTGGTGGCGGTATTGGAGGGAGGTTGAACAGTGAGCGATACACGACTCTCAAGGGGTTGACAATGCGGGCTTGTGGGGCCAGCTACTCGTTGAGCCCCTGAACCCCTGAATCTCTAACAATATTGCTTTGGCCAGGATTTGTTGCATGTCAACAGAGCCACTATTTTGACAGTTACGAGCCCAATATTCTACCAATGAAAACAAGAACTGAATCTTCGTTCGCTTGAGTCTTTTGGAATTTGTGCTGTGTTGCCTTACACCTATAGGTACCTGGAACAGCATAGAGTGACGTCATCCATTCGTCCAATCTCTACTTGAACCACATCATACTATACTGGTAGACTTTCCCCTCAGTTGCTGGACT
The DNA here is from genome assembly GCF_000226545.1 of Podospora anserina S mat+. Lineage (NCBI taxonomy): Eukaryota > Fungi > Ascomycota > Sordariomycetes > Sordariales > Podosporaceae > Podospora > Podospora anserina. Next base: position 225,472 of record NW_001914833.1, read on the forward strand.
GTTGACCGTATCAGCCATTATGGACTTGTCCAAACCACAATACTCGCTCCGCCGAGTCGGCCACCCCTTCACCAAGGACTACCAGGTCTATTTTGAGCGCAATGCCGACAAAATCGCTGTTTCTCCATTCCATGACATCCCACTGTATCACGATGAAGCCCGGAACGTGTTCAATATGGTGGTTGAAGTGCCAAGATGGACGAATGCCAAGTTTGAGGTAACCTTTTGATCACAATGACCAAGACATCCCCAACCACGATGCTGACGAAAATTCCATCCAGATATCAAGAGGCAAGAGCATGAACCCCATCACACAAGACACCTTGGATGGAAACCCACGATTCACGAGAAGTTGCTTTCCTTACAAAGGGTACATATGGAACTATGGTGCTCTTCCTCAGGTTTGCCACTCATGGTCCTCTGCGAGTGCAGGGCTGACAAATCAAGGTAGACATGGGAAGACCCGCACTACACAGATCCCGACACTGATGCCAAGGGTGATAATGATCCCATCGACGCCTGTGAGATCGGCCGTGCGATAGCGAAAACTGGAGACGTCAAACAAGTGAAGATTCTTGGAGTCCTAGGCCTGCTGGATGAAGGCGAAACAGACTGGAAGCTGATTGTTATCGATGTGACTGACCCGTTGGCCGACAAATTGCACGACATTAGCGACGTAGAGAAGCATCTGCCGGGACTGTTGGATGCGACAAGAGACTGGTTCAGGATCTACATGGTTCCTAATGGGTACCCTCCGAATGACTATGCGTTGGAGGGCAAGTTCATGGACAAGGCGTACGCTCTCAAGGTTGTGAAGGAGTGCAGTGAGGCGTGGAGAAGATTGGTGCATGGGAAGGTTGAGAAGGGGGGTATCTCACTGTGAGTTTCTCTGTTTCACCGTGGATGCACAGCATTGACAAATTGTTCAGACACAACACAACTCTGTCAGGCACACCTGGAAAGTTGGATCCCAAGGATGTCGGTTTGCCGGCTGATGAGAATCTCTCTCCTGCGCCGGTTCCGCAAGAATTGGAGGAGTGGTTCTATGTTGACCGAGAAAGACTTGAAGATGACAAGAAACTCGTGCATGGGGATGATAGCTTGTGCATTACATTGGACCTGGCATAGAGTATGCAAGAGCCGGTGGGGGGGGTTAGCTACCTGGCTAGTTCTGTTATTCCTGCTTCAAGCTTGGCAAGTGACGTCACCAATGCAGTTCATGTTCGCAGCACTTCAGCATTTCTTCCACTTGTACTCCGCTGCAGCTGTCGACTGCCCGTGCATCAATTAGCCAGTCAATCTCGGAACTCGGCTCACTCAATGGCATGTTTCATACCTGCTTTGAGTCCTTGCCTTGGCATACCCAGCCCAGTGACGACACCCGTGTCACCAACACCTTATTATCTACCTACTCCAACTCATTTATTGTTCTCATTTATTTTCTTTCTTAGTTGAACTACCTACTCAACGCTAGTATCACTCTACCGTTGACAACTACCTACAAATGGACGAGTTTGAAGAACGCGGCCCCCGCCGCGCCCATGGCGGTCCATACACATCCAAACACCCAGTCCCGACCATTAGAGGATACCGTGAACACCGTGCTGAGATCAAGCAGCGCCAGGAGCAGGCCGCCGCCAACGAAATCGAGGCCATTCCCACAAATGACAACAATCCAGACGACAACACGACCCATCCAGCCGCCGGTGGCATCGACTCAGCAAACGGCAATACTGATTTAAAGTCTAAAGGCAAACGAGCCTATCAATCCATCAAAACCATCGCCAAAGATGAGGATCAAAACAGTGACAAGCAAACGCCCTACCAGTCAGTCAATCGACACACCATCCCACAAGACGAAAGAGAGGCACTTAAACAGCAATCAGATGCCGATGAAACTTCTGCCCAAGAGACAGCAACTGACGGGGATGACGAGCTGGAAACTGATCCAAAGGAAAAGTCCGCAACAGAAACCGCGGCTGCGACTATCTCACCGAAAGAAAAGCGCAAAGCGATGAAGAAGGCACACAAGGGGAAGAAGCGAAGAAAGGGAAGAAAGGTTACCGATCCGGTGACGCATTTACCGGTGGTGATCCACGACATGACGGACGGGGATTTGAAAGCCGTGGGGTCGGACTCAGGGGTGTCGGGGTTATCAAGTGATGATGAGGGTGGAGATGAGGAGCTGATGCAGGGACTGTTCCCACCGCCAGACTTGAAGCACACGAAGAAGGAGTTGGGTAGGGTATACAGGAAGGCGCTGAGTGTCTACGGCATCGCCATTGGGGTGATTCTCGGGTTAGTGGTGTTAGGCCTAGGATGGGGAGCGGTCCTTGAACAACGACAGAACTGGACACAGTCCACTTTTATCACAACAACCGCCGTCATTGCAGTCACAGCTCTTGCTACCATCGGACTCGCGCAAGGTCTCTCATTCTGGATCTCGAAGAAAGTCGACCAAATTCTAGAAGATCAAGTTTGGGACGCGGATCGAGAACAAGAGATGTCGCTAAACAACAGATCATCCGACAATCTACCCGAGTCTGTTGCCTGGCTCAACTCGCTTCTCGGTTCCATTTGGCCACTCATCAACCCCGACCTATTTGCCTCCCTGGTCGATACACTGGAAGATGTCATGCAAGCCTCCCTCCCCAAAGTCATCAGGATGGTGAGTGTGGACGACATCGGTCAAGGCAGCGAAGGTGTGCGCATCTTGGGTGTCAAATGGCTGCCCACAGCCAAAGCAGCCGAGTCAGTGAGCCATGACGATGGGGATGGAGAAGAAGAAATGGAGGCCGAGGAAGGGGATTTTGTCAACTTGGAACTGGCATTTGCATACCGGGCGCAGAAGTCGGGGAAGACGATCAAGTCCAAGGCGAAAAACGCCCATCTGTACCTCAAATTCTACCTGCCTGGTGGGCTGGCTGTGCCTGTTTGGGTGGAACTGAAGGGGTTGGTGGGTGTGATGAGGTTCAGGCTGCAGCTTACCCCTGATCCGCCATTCTTTGAGCTCTGCACTCTCACCTTCTTGGGGCAACCCAGGGCGGACATCTCTTGTGTACCGCTGTCGAAGCACAATCTCAACCTCATGAACGTGCCCTTGATCTCGGGATTCGTGCAGTCGGCTATGGATGCAGCATTGGCGGAATACGTTGCTCCCAAGTCACTGACGCTGAACCTCAAGGACATGCTTGTCGGGGACGACTTCAAGAAGGACACCGTCTCGAGGGGCATCGTGGCGGTGCATATCGATCGGGCCAGGGGGTTCAAGGAGGGTGATAGTGGCTTGGGTTTTATCAAGCCCGGCTCCAGCGATTCGTATGTCTCGGTTTCTTGGGGAAAGTTTGGGAAGCCGGTTGGTTCGACGCGAATCATCAAGAGCGACCAATCGCCAAACTGGAACGAGTGGATATTTGTCCTGGTGTCGCCAGATGAGATCAACGCGGAGGAAACACTCAGAATTCAGCTCTGGGACTCGGACAAGCATACCGCCGATGACGATTTGGGAAAGGTGGAAGTGACTCTGAAGGAGTTGATGCACGGCCAAGACACGAGAAATAAGATGTGTGAGAGGGAGGATGACCTGCACGCGGACGATCCTGACGAGAAGCTGCCGGGGCAGTTGAAGTGGTCGGTGGGGTACTTTTCCAAGGCACATATCCAACAGTGCCAACTTGACCGACAGACCGTCGACCCATCGATTCGGACCGTTGAGGGTCTGAAGAAGAAAACCAAGGAGCAGACAAAGCACAAGCTGAGAGAGGCGCTTGACGCCGGCTCAGAAGAACAAACGGACGAACTAGCCCAGCAAGAGGTACAGGATCTGAAAGAGATGGAGGATATGATGATCATCTCTGCTCCTCCCCCACAAGGATATCCGAGCGGAATCTTGAGTATCCAGATTCACAACATCACGGGGCTGGAGGTGGCCAAGCTCAACCGCGACCGTTCGGCCGATTCAAATTCGGGCGGAAACCAGATTGAGGAAGAAGGGGAGGCTGGAGACGGGGATGCACCCGACGGCTACTGCACCATCATCCTCAACCATGTCCAGGTGTACAAGACCAGAACGAAGCCTAGAAATGCGCATCCCTTCTTCAACGCCGGAACGGAGCGGTTTATCAGGGACTGGAAGACTGCCGAGGTTATGATCTCTGTCAGAGATAGCCGAGAAGGGGAGAGCGATCCTCTTTTGGGAGTGGTGTACCTGCCATTGCGAAAGGTCTTTGCCGACAGGAGCCAAGTCATGGGAACATGGCCTCTTGCGGGTGGGATCGGCTATGGCCGTGTCAGGGTCAGCATGGTCTGGAGGAGCGTGAAGCTGAACATGGTCAAGGAAATTGGGACCGGATGGGAGTATGGGACTCTGGAGGTCAAAGCACCCATCAAGCCTGCGGGTGGTTTGAATCAGGAGCTCATGAAGAAGTGGAACAAAATAAAGATCAAGACCAAGATTGGAAAGGAAAAGATGCACTTCTCTTCAGAAATTGACGCGTGGAGACCCAAGAGACAGAGCAAGGAGAATGTCTTTGTCGGCGTTTCGAACCGATATGCAACTTCGTTAGTGCTTGAGTTCAAGGATACGAGCAAGGTTATGGGAGAGGATGCCGTTGCCTTGGCTGTCTTGTGGCTGGGAGACATCCCCGATGAGGAGGAGACGACTGTCAGGCTCAACGTCTGGAAGGGCGGTAAAAAGCAGCTGAAGCGGGCAAGGGGGTGTGCCGATTATGAAGGACTGGAGGACGGCGAAGAGCCTTTCGGTGAAGTGGAGCTGACGGTCAGGTTGTGGAGAGGACTGAGCGGTTATCACAAGCATATTGGAGGAAAGTCGAGCAACAAGTCATCATGTATCAGGAGCGTGCTGGAAGTCTTGGACACGGTGAATGACGAGAAGATGATTGACTATTATGATGACTCAGATTCAGGGTCTGATTCCTCCTCAGACTCAGAGTCATCTTCCAGCTCAGATTCGGACTTTGGGGAAGACGGCGGTCAGGGTACACCACGAAAGGGAGATTCAAATGAGGAAGCTGAGAAGCGAAAGATGCTTCGCAAGGCGGGCCAGGATAGTACGACTGAGTACTCTTCAGAAGAAGACGGACAGTCAGGAAATGGAAACCCCATCAAGCCTGTCAAGAAGGTAAAAACAAAGATCAAGAAGCGAGCGTCATCGTTGGTGGATGGAAAGGACGTCAGCGATGATGATGGGAAACGGGGGCCGATTTCTCAGCTGCAGGACTACAAGAGGCATCACAAGCAGCTTCACCGCAAACATAGAGGTGTCATGCAGTGGAAGGCCGCTAGGTCGGTGGGTTGGATGGCGGACAAGGTCAAGGATGGGAAGAGCAAAGTTCAGGGGCTCGTGCATCATAGTGATAAGGAGCAGGGGATTGAGACCGAGGTGTAGGTACCTAGTTGCTAGTAGCTTTGGGACTCTATATATCTTAATCAAATGGAGAGAATTGTCTATTTACATTCTCTGTCACAAAGTATCAGCGCGAATAATGAATAATGACTGTGATGAAACGGCACGGTTCGTAGTTGATTTAGCCAAAGAAGTGGTCATTCACTTATCGGCGGTTCTCTCCAATCTTTCTCCTCAAGATCGCTGCTGCAGCCTTCATAAACCCCCTGCCCAAGGTACAAGAACAAAATATGTGTTGATCTTCCAGTTTTGAGATGTCATAGCCGTGCTCCAAAACCATCACAAAAAGGTTTGACGATCCAGTATCCAACCAAGACTTGAGTGCTCCCATCGAGAATTTCCGAGATAGCCAAGGGTCTCCTTGTTTGCTCGGCGATATGTTAGTAGCTCCAGCTGAATGGCTCCCCAGATCAGTTCCTGGGGCGACACAATAGCGCTACTACACAGTCCGGACTGCATCATATCATCTCCCAATCCGGGGCCAGAGTGATGCCCTGAAGCCGAGCGTGGCTCTTCGTCAATGTCAGGTGGCGATGTCCGTTGTGATGAGAGCCTGCTGGTATTCATATACCGTATCTGAAGAATACGCCTGATGCATAGCCACCCAGTCCTACATTCGGGTGGCCACTTCGCCACCAAAGACTGAGGAACCTGTACCATCAATCCATAGGCATCAAGTAACTCATGGTAGCATCGCCCAGGCTTGGTGGTCCCCAAAATGTCGCGGATGGACACAACCGTTTCTAGCGATGAGTCTGCTCCCGAAGAAAGCAGACAGGAGACCATTGCCAGTGGGCCGAAAAGGGTTTCTCCACCCATTCCGCGATGCGCGAGGTAGAAGGCCAGCACAACAACTGCCTGAAGCGGGCTGAGTTTGAGCTCCAAACCGCAACAAGCACACCGCCGGACGAACAGACCGCTGAGAGTGTTGATGTCGGTAAACCCAGGCGCAGTGGTCACGGTAATGATGCTGTGACATACCGCTGTCACAGATGTATGGCAGAATGGATGCTTCCAGTCGTCTTGCACACGGGCATATCCCCGCCTGAAGAGAGAACGAAGAACTGGCGAGTCGCAATCCCATCTGCCGCAAATGTCCTTTTCCTCTCCTGGGAATCGGTTGGGCGGGTTAAAGGCCAAACTAACCTCATCGGGCCAAACAGAGGTGTGTGATCGGAGAATGGTGATCAGGAGAGTGTCCAGTACTGTATGCTGAAAGTTGTCTTGGGTCCCAGTAGAGATGTCACGAGGCTGGAGCCGAATCAATAGCTCTAACATCAATTCGAAACACTTACCACCATGGAGAAAGGTCGCGGCAAGGTGAAGAGGGTTGATCTCGTTGATCCTTGCTGGCAAATGTCCGTCATTCTGCCGGCAGAGCTCGACCAAAAGGCTCTGGTTGCCCGACAAGATGGCCATTTTGAAGGCCTCTAGTTGAATGGCGTGGGGATCCTGTGCCACTGATCGTGAGATGAACTCGGTCAAGATCGGCACCTGGGGTGGAGATGTCCGTGAGAAGGTGCTCTGAATCAGGCTTTCCTTGATCGTGGCGACCATGGACGACTCCGAGCTCCTTTTCCACAGTTTCCATGATTTTGGAGTATTGACATCAAAGAAGTCATCGCCGTTGTCTTCGTCAATATCCAAAACCCCTCGATTGCTTGGCTCATTCCCCAAAATCGGCCACTGACAAAGCAGCGGAGGAGCTTCGGGTATCTCAGCCTCGTCATGATGGCTGGATGCCGATGTAGCGGCAGTGCTGTCATCGGACTGTCAACCGTGAACGAGCCAAGCGTGAACGCAGATATCATTCTGGGAGTCCATTGACGTGGTCCCATGCCCCAATACTTTGCCGTGACGAATGCGTGAACATGAAAGTCGTGGAGGTAATTCACGAGCGTGCTAGACTCGGTCAGAACAGGTGCCACAAAAAAGCAGATATCTCAGTTATAGGAAATAGCTCCTCTTACGTGCGATCATCCCTACCACAGCTTTCCAACAGTTCTTTATGACGCCCCTGAAAGAGCAGACTGGAGCGGTCCCACGCAACCTTCTTATGCACTAGCTGAGTTGTTGGTGACGGACTAAATGTGTGTCCTCCCGGTGTGGTTGCATCGCAAGGCTGGATATCCATGTAGTCTGGCGTTGCGCCTACCGGGCGGAATGGGGAAGGTTGGTCGGGCGTTTTACCAAAGGTCTTCGCGTATGCTGCATATGGAAGGCTCCATGATGACAGCCTGTATGAGATAGGTATCCGGAATATCGTCAGTTGCCATTTAACCATCAACTATTAGGTATGACTTACACTCCTGGCAAAATGGGATCGATCGACTGGTGTCGAATCTGATCACCGAGGTATCTCTTCATCTGCTTCTTGTCCAGAGCCCTGCGTTGGCCAACTTGACGTGTGATGTGCTGAATTCATGACTGGATCGCTTGCCAATGGCCGCAACAATCTCTTTCTTCTCGCTGGTAAGGGTTCGTTTACGAACATCCCACTCCCTGAACCAGCGCCGATATTGGCTTTCGCTATAGTACAAATGTTAGCAGTATAAACAATCTAAATGAACGAAAATACTAACGCGCCGTGGAACTGATAATGGCACTTCATGAAATTGGCAACTTGGCTTATCGTCAAGCCTTTGCCGTTGGAACCGCGGGCTTCCAGGTAGAAGGGATAATGATGGGTTTCAAAGCCTTCCAACGCTCCTCATACGGAATATGAAGGAACTTGGCCTCCTGGGACGAAGGGGTCAGATTGCTGATGTCCATTGAGAGTCTTTGATCCAAAGTTGCTTGGATAGTGAATGGGTAAAATGAGATGTTGGGTACACCGGAGTATGAAAGGAAGGGCATGTCATTGAGGGAGTGTTGTGGGCTTGGCTTATATGCTTGGAGATTGATCGATGGTGGTCCGTGCTAATGTGCCCAAGGTACCACCCATGTGCCTACCTATCCATGACTGCTCCCATTTGACATGCACGACAAGCTGGCTTGTATCTCTTTACATGGGTATTCGTCTCCACGAACCGTAATCGGTCGTGGGACCGCTGAGGTGTACCTCAACCTATCCACCAGGGGCAGAAATAGACACCAACAACCAATCATAGATATGACAAAAAACGTCAATGGCCTGTCAGAGATGGGGAACAAAAGGTCACGGCCCAATGGGAAGGAAGCTACATCAGACCCAATGAGATCGGTGTCACAATGCCGGCGATTTTCTAGCGGAGGTTAGGTTAACAGTCAACAAAATGTCAGGAGCGAATCAGACTGTACAAAAGTCTGAGGCCTTTCTGTCATCAGCGAGGTCTGGGCTGCGGGTGTGGCAGGCGACACTGGGCACTGTCGTGGCTGTCATGCGTCGATTCTACCTCGCAGGCAGATGACGAAGTACCTTGGCGCTCTTGTGTTCCAAGACTCCAGACGGCTTTTCCGGTGTCCTGAACACCGTCAATTGGTTCTGGTGTTGATTCATGCTAGAAACAGCTATCATGTTCGTAAGGGTCGGTGGATGTCTGGCACACATGTATCTGTGGAACCCTACAGTCTTCGGTAATGTACCAGAGTGAGGTACCTAGCTTTCCTCCTGCCTCTATCCACTGCGGACTATAAACACCTTGATCCTTCCCATAAGTCTTCTTTCTTCAACTTCAACTGATAGCCTTTTAATCATTGCCTGTGAACCATCTTTCTTGTCGCTACCTTGGTGCTACTTTTGTCAAGTTTATTTTCATACCGACAATGGCCTTCGACGATCCTAGCAAGTATGCCCAGTCATCTCCTGGTTTCCACTTTCGACCCCGTATTCCCTGACGGATTTACCACTTTACAATGCCTTTCGTTTTTCCCTTTAACATACTGTCGAGTCTAATCACCCTTGCTGCTGCAGTACAACCCTAACCCGAACTTCGAGTGTCGTTGCTCGAAATGGATCTTCGGCGTCCCAGTCACGCTCAACAAGCTACACAGCTTCAACTCACAACGTTCTGAGCGGCACTATGGATACCAAGAGGCTGATCAAAAACAATCTGAATCCAGAGCCGGACCTGCTCGGGATTGGGAGTCAGTTCGATTCCGATCTGCAGTAAGTCATCAAGATGTGGTCTTGATTCGAACTTTCTTTTCATTCTGACGGCCCAGCGTGATACAGTATTTTGCTCCATCCTCCTCAACAGATTCTTGACTTGGACCTTTCGGAAGAATCCTTGCTGATTCTGGAATAGGAATGTCAATTTAGGCATTCTTGCCAGAAATCACGAATGTTTTTGTGGGGTACAGGCTTTTCGGATTCTTCAGGTTCAACTTCAGTTCAATGCAAAACTTTCATAAATCATTCTGGGCCAAGGCTTTTACTTTGTATTGCGGAAATCCACGGTCAAGGCAAGTGGAGAAAGCCCTGGGTGTCAACAAAAGAGGTCTTCTTGGGTAGTTCTTTGCACTAGGTATCTTACAACTTTTATGAAACCAAGCATCATCCTACGCCCTCTACTCAACCATTGACTCTAAGGAACATCATATAGGCGTCTTATTTCCTAGGAAGCTACCCTCAGCCACAAGACACAGATCTGGTCCTCTCTCGGTCCACCACTTTACACCAACAAGACATCCCTCAACTCAGCCCCGACAATAAAATCGGCAAACGTCACTCTCCCGACGGTCCTCTTGTAAAAGTACTCTTCAAAATACCCAATCCTGCGATAAGCTCCCTTTTCAGTTTCGACAACCACCAAACCTCCCCAGTTCGACATCCCAATGTCCGGATCATGCACTGTCCGTTCGAACAATGGCATCAACAACACGTCCACAACAGCAGACCCGGAATCCCCCGCCCACCCATCCTCCCAAGCATCAAGGTTAACCCCAATCTTATCGGCATATGCCCTCGCAGCCGTGACCGTCACATTTGCCTTCTTTTCTTTCGAAACAACACCCTCAATGTCTGACTCCACGGTCTCAAAATCAACCCTCAAACTAACCCGATGAACCCTCCCCCTAATCACCAACGAAGCACTCTTCACCGCCGCAAACCTCGCCTTAGGCATCACCGGCTCAGCCTCAGCCTTGAGAACAGTCCCATAAAAGACAACCCCTTCTTCATCTTCTTCCTCCGTCTTGAACGACACATGCGAGTCCGTCGACGCCCAGGACCAGCTAGGCCCAGTGTACACCCCGTACCGGGGCCTCATCCCGCTCGCCATGACAGACCAGACAAGACAGGCGGGCATGTCCTCCTTCCACAACCCAGCCACGTACGTCTTTTTCTGCTCCTGCTCGTAAATTGCCGCGATGGCGGACACGGCGGTGATCTTGTCGCCGGGAAAGGACAGCTTGCGGTTGGTGTAATCTGATACAATCCTCGACCATGGGGCGAGCGCTTGGCCGGGAACAACGGGGAGGTCACGCGATAAGGGATCGTCGCGTTTGTTGGCGCCGGTCACGGTGGTGGCGACGACGTGGCGGCAGGACCATTCGAGGCCGGCGGTGGAGTAGTGGAGGGAACGGACGGGGAGTTTACGTTCTTGGTAGGTCCAGCCGCGGGTGCGGATGGGGTCCAGGTCTTCGAGGCCATAGCTGTTGTTGGCTTTGAGGAGGAGGGCGGTGGTGTTGGGGTTGGGGCTGCTCTTGGACGGCCGGAAACTGATTTGCACTGGGTGGACGGTGTCCTCGTAAAAGTAGATGGGGCGGTCTTGGAGGAATCCTTTGTGAACCGAGTCGGCGGAGGCGGCGTTTATGGTCACTGTGGAGTACTGGTAGATTTGGGCCATGGACCGGAGCTCGACTGCCAGGTCGTCGTTGTCGTCTTGGATGATGCAGAGACAGTCAATCCAGAGATGGGGGATTCCAATGTTTTGGCAGACTGCAATGGCGTGCTGGATGGTGGGTGGAAGTTTGGCTAGCGGGATGCCTTTGTGATGGTCCTCGATATTCGCCTTGAGGGTACGCACGGGTTGTAAACCACCCCAGACGTAGCTCAGAGCCGCCCATCTAGCATGATTCCCGATATTCGGCACTGATTTCGACTCGACAACGCGAATCTTGTTATCGATGATCGCCGTGACATCCAACAGCCTTGTAGGAACAAAACTGGATGGTTCTAGTCGACAGCTGACGTGGTGCAAGGTGCAGTCGTCAATCCACGCCTTGGCTTTGGAATAGGCCCAGTCGGACGTCACACGAGTATAAATGAGAGCTTCTAAGGCAGAATATAAGCTTAACAAGATCTTGAATCACAAAAGTGAAATAACACGTACCCGGCAACGATAGAAGGGCATCGCCAGCGGGTGAATCCTCGTCATCACATCGAAACCTGGGCCAGCGGTACAAGAACTTGATTTTCCCATCTCGAACGCCAATAAACAGATCCTTCCTTGGGCTCGTCCCCGCGCTTGCACTCTTTCCAACCTCCACATCGCTCGCAACAGCAGCATAAGTCGAGTATCTATGTGGGCGAAGGTGCCGTCTCTCTTGAAACACCGAATAGAGATAGCGAAACAGCGGGCACTTCTCCCCCGCTTTCCACATCCGTTTGTCTGACATGGAAAGACGGAGAATACACCGACCACCTTGACTGAAGGCATGGACGGGCAGTCCATCTTCCAGAATGACGACGTTGCTGCAAAGATGGCAAGAGTGAGGCGCGTCCATGTGTTTAAGCCACGCGTCGTCCGGGTGGCTCTTGATGTCTTGATTCAGTCCAGAATCGCTGCCGTCGTCTTCCACATCGTCATCCTCACTGTCCTCAAGATGGGTGTCTTTTAGCCTGTCAGAGTTGTCCGGCGGTATGTCGAGGGCGCTTTTGTTGTGGGTCCACAGGCGGTGATCCCACAGACTGATGCCACTCTGGGGCCCACTTGAGAGTGAAGCCATCTCCTAGAATTAAGACGCACCGGAGAGTCCGGACAAAGTGAGATGGAGAATGGGTGGTGGCCTCAAGGTTGTAAGAAAACCGTGGCGCAGTTCCTAGCTCGGCAGATTAGGTCCAAAAAGTCCAACACCCAAACCCAACAAGTCGATGCAGCAAGAACAAAACAAACCAATCAAACGGCCGTGTCACCACCAACAAACCAACAGATATTTATGTCGCATACGCCTACCTTTACCTAATTGAGTCCTGAGAGGATAGTGCTCATGATGTCAAATCCATTGATCCTGAAATACAGCAGCCATACATTTCGTACTGCTGTAATTACCTAGACTAGGTACTTTGGACAACCAGATCTTCTCGCAGTCACTCCCCCTTCGCCACAAACATGTCACCAACCCACCCAAATACCCTGGTCAGTCTCCTCCCCATTCTCCTGGCATTCGTAAACGGAATCTTCCCCCTCGGATGCGGCTGGTGAAACTGGATTCTCGTCTGCGATTTGCTGCCCAGCCTCTGGAACTGCCAGGCCGAGCCATAGAGCTTTTCAGCTGCGAACAGCCCAGTCGAGGTCATGGCGTGCACAAAGTCTTGCCAAGGGATTTCGCCTGGGGAGGAAGTCACACCGGGGTTGAAGAACAATGTACGGAAAACCTTGAGGGAGCGGGGGTCAACCGCGATGGTGGGCGCCGGCTCGGAGGCTTCGATAGGCAAAGAAGTCGTCAAGGGAGCTGTTTGGTCGGACGACGGCAACCCCTTGGTTTTGGTCTTGGTCTTTGGCTTGGGCTCTTGTGATATCCTCTGGCCCGAGGTAGATCCAAAGTACAGCGTCGAAAGGGGTTTGCTCAGTTCCTCCACACTGTCAACGGTCTCGACGGGCCCAACCTTCTTGTCCGCAGGTGTTTCTGTACTGGTCTGCGGAACCCACTCGGGGGTTCGTTGCAACACACGGTTTCCAGAGAAGAGAGCTCTGGCGGCTGTGCCCTCCAAATGCTTGCACCTTGAGTCCACAATCTTGTCAGCCGCCTGCCAGAAACGGTCTAGGTTTTCCTCTGCTTGCCGCAAAGCCTCAACTGTGTCTTTTGTTCGGCGTTTCTCAACAGGATAGAAGAAACGCTTTTGGGAGGTGCTGGCCAAGTCGGCTACAGGAAGCAAGTATTGCTCTTGAAGACCATGGATGATGTTCCCAAGCGGTTTAGCCCAGACCGCAAATTTCTGTTGAATCTCATCCAGCTGGTCCTCCTCTGCGTTCTCAAAGCTTCGCGCCCAAGGCTGGAATTGATCGAGCTGGCTGAGACACTGACTGATAATGGAAGCATTACTGATCATTTCGGCAATACGAGATGAAACAAGGTTCGCTGCTTCGGGTTCGGCTTCCAGAAAACGCTGTAGTTCATCCAGAATCAAGGGCATTCCAGCAAGAAACAATGTCCTTCCATTTTCCCATAGGGTATTGAGGAGCCACAGCAGACGGCCTTCGACCGCGGTTCGCTTGGACTCGTTGACGGACATGATGGCTATTTTGGAAGTAGTGGCGTCGGGGGGGGGTTGGCGAGCAAATAGCCTGCGCAGCGGGGGGGAGGCTGAGACATTATGAAGCAGCTGAGACAGTGGACCTTTGGCCGCCTGGGTGAGAAAATAGCGAAACGTAAGAATGTGGCCGAGGAGCTCTTTTGGCAGGTCTTTAGAGGGTGACAGCTGGCTGGCGTATTTCTCATGTAGGAGGCGTAGCTCTTTACCTTGACGGTGCAGTTCAGCGAATATTTCAAGCTCAGAATAGGCTTCAACGATCAGATTGCCAACGACGCGTGCCCCTAAGATGTTCTGCCGACCTGGGCGAAGAGCCGGATGGATGTTGCCCTTGGTGTCCTTCAGCATCTCCTGTCTGTGGTCTTTGATGTCGTTTACCCGGTTGGCAAAATAGTCGGGGTCTTCTCTCAACGCCCATATGTGGTCCTTGGCGGCGGATACCTTGGCCTCGAGCAGCAAGTCAATCCGCGCAAAGTCGATTCGGGCTGGGAGTCGATAGGGTGCTTCGGCGGCCATGACGGCAAGTGAGTCGAATCCGTTGGTCTCGATTTCCGTCTTGAGATGGGGTTCAGGTTGGATCTGGTAGGTATCGCTTTTCAAGGCCTCCACTGGTATATCACGAAGAACGGCTTTGCAGAAAGCCAGCAGAAACTTCAGGATGCGCTCTTGGATCTCCAGCACGAGCAGGCCTTCACCAGGTAGAAACTGTTTTTGAGTATGCATCCAGTCGAACGCGTCCTCATGATCATCCCAGTTGATGACTTTGCCATAGCTGTCGACGTCGGTGGCGCCATTCAAAATCATGACATACTCGTTGAGATAGATCGGAACGATGGCGGTTGAGGTCATGCCCAAACGGATGGCGGTGATGTCGGCAGCGGCAAATGCGGAGGCATGATGGCGAGCCCGCGCATTGAGAAGGAGCAGGATATTCTTGGGCTTGCACAAGTCCTCCTGGTTGATGTAAGGCCACAGGTAATGGTCCCGGTATCTGGTCCCACCGTTGCGCAGCTGGCCGTTCTCTTTCCGAAAGGCATCAAAGTCCGGGCGGTGGATGGCAGCCATGCCAGGCCAACACTCAAGCAAGATCTTCAGCCTCTGCTGCCTGGACTTCTTCATCCATCGCTTCTGGATAGTGTCCTCATGCCGTATCACAACGTCGCGAAGAGCTGTGGATGTATCATGGATGGTTTGCGATCGCTCCCTGGCTTGCTTGCGGACAGCAGCTGGGGATTGGTAGGTTGGAACGGGGAGACCGGGTCCAAAAAGCCGTGAAAAGCAAGCGGGATCATTGTAGTCGATGTGGTCGGAGTCGGAGTCGTCCATGATCTCTCCGTGTCTGACAGAGAAATTCTGATCAAAGTAGGAAGTTGCTTGAGTTTGAAATGGGAGGAGAAATGTGCATTCCGGCCCTAGGTTAGTGAATTCCGGCCCCAATTAGTGAATTCCGGCCCTAAATTAGTGAATTCCGGCCCTAAATTAGTGAATTTCCTGGGTCGCCTGTGCTGCAAACCAAACTGCGTCCGTTTGCATCGGTATTCATGCCAGTCATATTTCAACACAATTCCAGCATTTCAAGAGGCCAATCAGCTTGACCAGACTGTGGGAACAAATTCTTTTCGGCTTGCTTTCCTATCAGCCGGCCCTCCAGACCTACCTTATCCTCGGTAACTTTTTTATTTGACAGCCATCAACCACCAAACGCAAGCCCACCAAAGCTCAGCAGCCCAGAAATTGCTGCACAGGTTGGGAGTGTCTGTGACAAGGGCTCGAAACATTAGTTTAGGCATCAAACAGGCCCTGAGGACGCATACTCTGTGGCCAATACCATTCCTTTGATAGCCGCGAGGCACTTGATTGCCTGCCTCACTTCCAACTACTGGCTCTCGACGCGCAGGTAGATCGTAATTGGGCCGTAGTGTGGCCGGTTGGTTATTTGATGTGTGATAGCGGTGCTACCTTGTTGGGCTGGCGACCTAGGAAAGTCACTGGCTGCGAAAATGAGGCTAAAATGGCCAAAAAATGGTAAGCAAATTGGTATTACAGTAGTTGGTTGTTGGTTAAAAAGTAAACAGTAAGAAAATCCAGCCCCAAGAGCAAACCGGTGTGGGTCTGGGAAAACCTGGGCCCTTTGGTGCCCCACACCCCCCCACAGACAGCACACCGCCGTCCAAAATGAAGCCATCGCCAATATCCTCCGAAGCCCAATATACGCCCAGATTCTTCCACTTCCTTTGACTCCTTTGCCCAATGCCCTAGTGGCCTTTTTCCCATACAAATACACGTTCTCCTACATATCTCAAACCGGAAAATCTCGCATTCCCAACAGCTGCACAAACTTTGCGTGCTTCTCCCTTTATAGTGCCTTTGTGAATCCATCCGCCGGCATCTCCAACCCAGAGATGTGTTGAATACCAAATCTTCCTTCCTTCACTTGTTCACCCACCCACTTGTACCGTATATCGATACACCGGGTCCTGGCGATATTCTGAGGGTTCAGAACTGTGATTTCGGCGTTCTTACTATCGGTGTACAGCATGTATGGCCTTGGCTGTGGCACACCACAGTCTTCCAATATCTTTGACACCCACTGCAGTGAATACCCTGTAGGCGTCAGGTTAGCAAACTCTGCCTCCGTCGTACTCAGGGCGACGAAGGTCTGCTTCTTACTCTTCCACAATACTGGCCCACCAGCCACGAAGACGACGTAGCCGCCAGTGGAATATCTCCAAGGTAAGACATCCGCGTATGAGGCATCTACGAATCCCACAAGCTTCATATCTTCTGCCGAGAACTCGGAGCCTCCCAGCACAATACACAGCTTCCTGGTGGCAGCCAGGTACCGGAAAAGGTGCTTCATCAACTCCAAGTGACGTGGTGAGGGCCCAGAATTGCCCCCGTAAAGGCGGTTAACGGTGAAAGTAATGTCGGGCCGAGTGCCGGTAGACAGCCAGTTCAACGCACCGGTCTTCCGAATATACTCCTTCACTTCCGCGGTCATTTTCTCCCACGTAAAAGGGAGCTCCAGCTTGGCTGGCCACGGCGTAGCTACGCCGGCCATGTCTTTATAGCCGAACTTCTCGAGTAAGGCGTCGATATAGGCCACCTGGGACAGGTAGACCTGCCTCTTCCCGCGGTTCCTCACGATATCAAAACCCAAGAACCTCTTCGGCTCGCCTAGTTTCTTGATGCCATACTTGCTCTCCAGCCCGGTAGCGATATCTTCAATGATTTTCGTCGTAGGCGCTGATATAAGTAGGTCATCCACGTACAGGACTACCAGGGCACCTGTCTCTTTGTGACGGAACAGGCAGAGGTCTGATGAGAGGGTATCGAAGCCCAGTTCAACCATCACAGGTTTCACTGTCTCGTACCAGTAGATAGGTGACTTCCTCAGGCCGTATAATGCCCTTTTGAGCCGGCACACCTTGCCCAGTGGCTTGCCCAAGCCATCTGGTGGTCGTACGTAGTACTGTGCGGTGTCAGGGATTTTGGCGTTGAGAAATGCCATCTTGAAGTCGTATTGAAGGCACTCCCAGTCATTCACGGCTGTAATAGCCCAAAAGCATTTGACTGCCACGCTACTCACAACGGCGGCGTAGACGTCCTGTGTGGCCCAGGAGTCCCTGTCAAAGTTGCCACACACCACCCACCTCGCCCTGGCCTTCACCTCACCAGTTTGAGGGTCCATCTTCTCATCGTATACCCATTTGCTCGGTAAGACGTTGTAGCCTTTCGGCGTATCCACCAGCTCGTAGACGTCCTTTTCCAACAGGCCGGCGTCCTGCTCCTTCATGGCAGGCAGCCAATACTTGTGGTAGTTCTCGAGCTTCCTCGCTTGCCGGTAGTTCCTGGGTATATGGGACTTGTTGATGGTTTGCAGAAGGTGGTCGATTTTGACCGTGGATAGGGCGTAGGCCACTACCTCACGTAGTCGTGGGTTGTCGAGATGTACTGTGAAAAAACCTTGGTAAGGGTGTTTACCCTGCTGTAGCTTCTGGTAGAAGCCTGGTCCCTGATTTTTTTGTTGTTGCTCTGCGAGGCCGCTCCTGAGCCGGCGGAGAAGCCACCGCTTCCTCCATATGGCCTGTATCAGGCTCGAAATCGTCGTCAGAGTCTTCGACCAGGCTTTCCGTGCCTGAATCCAGTAGCCTGCCATCGGCCTGGTCATCACCAGGCCCCCCCATAGCCTCACCCTCCTCCCCCCCCATCAGCCTCGCAGGGGAGGTGAGCTCTCTCATGGCAGGAGAGTCAGTGGTATAGGGCGCTTGGTTATGGTTTGGTGGGATAGGTACCTCGGACCGTATATCCTCCACCTCTTCGGCGTCAAAAAAGTCTTCCACGTCTGAGGCCTCAAGTAGTAGAGGTAGTGTTGGTGACGGCGTAGCTTTCGGAGTAGGTAGAATGGTCTGCCCAGGGTCCTTGGCCTTCCCTGTTTCAACTGTTGGAGCACTCTGCTGTGGATCGGGCTCCAGTATGGTGGTAGGTTTGTCATCGAAGGTGACCTTCCTCCCCAAGGATACCGTTCTGTTGGTGACGGCATCTTCTTCTTCGGCTATAGTACTATCAGTAAAGACTGCCTCGTACTTAATATCCTTATACTTATCGTCGTTAGGCCTGTAAGAATCGCCTTCGTTGAACTTCACGGCGTTGACCTTCACGACTTTGTTAGTGACTGGGTTCTAGACCCAGTATATTTTGCCGTGTATATTTGCGTAGCCGATAAGCTTTCCTTTCTCCGCCCTGGCGGTGAACTTATCCGAATTGGCCCGGTAGGCCGGCTTGACGTAGTAATACGCGTCGCAAAAGTACGAGCGTAGGTGCCGAATATACGGCTTCCGCTCGCCCTCGGGCATGTTGAGCCTTGTGGTATACTTCTCGTGAGCACTGATATCTCCCTCGTTGACCCTCGAGGGCAGTAGGTTACCCACGTAAACCACAGACTGCATGACAAATGGGAACAGCTTCTCTGGCACCTTGTAGGCCAGCATGATAGCCCTGGTGCGGTTAAGCGTAGTCCTCGCGGCCCTCTCCACCTTTCCATTCATCCACGGTGAGTGAGGCACGGTCTTGAGGATGGTGATGCCCTCCTGGTCGGCCCAGGCGGCCATGCGGCTGTCGTCAAAGGTCCCAGAGCCCTGGGCAAATTCCGTACCGCCGTTAAGGCCGATGATGCTGATCTTATGCCCGGTTTGGCGCGCGATTTTCGTCTCGAAATCCTTGACCTTATCGAATACCTGCTTTTTCTCCACTGTGAAGTTAATCCACTTATAGCCACTCCACATATCTACGTATTGGATAGAGTACTTGTAACCCAGATATCCAGGGTTCTTGTGGGTAACGACGTCGATACGGATAAAGTCGAACGGGTTGTTGGTCTGCGAAGGGGTCGATGAGCCTAGTTGATCTGTTATCTTTGCCATCACGCAGGGCTCGCAGAAAAAGTCATTGCCGACGAGCTTAATACCCGCCTGCGTACAAGCCTTGTAAATATCGTCCTTGTTGGCGTGCATTAGGCGGCGATGCATTACCCGGTAGTTGATAGATGCCATCACGGCCTTGATGGGAGTCTTCGCCAGGGATACTTTGCTGAAATCGGCGCCGGGCGTCGTATTCATCTGGTATATGTTGTTATTCCTGGTCAACTCACACACCACCTGCTTAGTACCTCTAAGGACCAGGTTGTGGCTCTCCTGGTCCCAGAAGATACCTTCATCGAGTAGCTTGCCCGCCGATATCAGATTGACGGGCGCCTGTGGGTGGTATACCGCTTCCTTGAGCTCCAGGGTAACAACCTGGCCACTTGAAAGGGTAGATTGCAGCGCTGCGGCACCCTGGTAGCTGCACTTTGTGATATCTCCTGACGACGAAAGGAACCTCTTTTCCTTCCCCTCAGGTAGTAAGTGGAGCTCGGTGAACCACTTCAGTTTATTGAATACGAAATCCGCGCATCCGGAGTCGTAGTACACGTGGTCTTTGAATGCCTCGACGGCCTGTTGGACTTCAGGGGCATCTACTGAGGAGAGTGCTGCCTCTGGGGGCCGAGACGAAAATCCGATTGGTCATCGTCATGGTAGGTGGGGAGCGATATATTGGCGAAGTTGTTGGACAGCATCAGGGTACTGTGGGCAGGTCGGTCCCTCGAAGACCCAGTATTGGTGACGCCACCAGTATGGCCTTGAAGAGTCCCTGTTGACGAGCCAGTACTCTGCCGCCTCTCTTGCCTATCCGCTTGTGCCTTTTCCCTGTGCTCCCAATCCTTTGGAGCCTTGTCAGGGTCACACCACCAACAGGCCTTGCCCTTCGGGTGGTGACGACCACAGCCCATGCAGTGCTGGTTGCCTTTCCTTAAGCCCTTGGTGCATTGGTCGCACTTCTTCGTCGAGGTTGATGATGTGGTAGGTGAGGGTGTAGTCGCGGCCGGGGCCTTGGTGGTCTCGATGGTGATTTTGGAGTGAGCCGGCGTGGTCTCCTCCGTAACGGCCTTGGCGCTATACTCCTGGCAAAGAAGCGACCAGGTCATGGTGCCGTCTTCTATCTTCCTTGCTAGCCGGTCGTACAAATCGGGGTACGCGGTCTTGATGCCGTTCAGGGCAGCCCAGAGGTGAGCCACGTGGCCGATCTTGATTTCCATCGTATCAAGACGACGGCGAAGGACCTCGAGCCGGCTGAAGTAGGCTTGGAATGAGGCGAAGTTGGCACGCTTGAGAGTGAAATACTCCTCCAAAAGTATACCAGCGATGTCGAAAGTGCCGCGCTGTAGGGCTTGGATAATCTTCTGGTATAGACCATAGGTACCAATGCCGTCGGCCTTCTAACCCAGGTTGAGAATTCGTTGTCGGATCTCGGGCTTCTTGACGGAAGCCATCATCAGGTTCTGGATGTCCAGGTTGTTAGTACGCCATTGGTCGAAGGCAGGTGTCCCTTCTTCCGCTGGTGGCTGTATATTAGCCTTAATATAATCCTCCAAGCCATGGTACATAAGGGACTGGGTTAACTGAAATTCCCAGCCGGAAAGATCGGTCTCTGAGTTCAGAGCCGGCAAGGCTTGAAAGGTTCGTTGCCTAACCGTAGCGACGGTGTTGGCATTCCCCATAGCTTTCACAAGCTCCAAGAGCTGGGCCATGGTGACGTTAGTGCCAGCCATCTTGAAAGAAAAACTGGTCAAAGAGAAGTCGTAAGAAAGACGCTGTGAGAAAGACGTCGAAAGAAAGACTCAAAGAAAGGCGCCACCTGACTTTGTGGCCGCCAACAGTGGGTTGAATTGACTTGGGCAGAGGGCGAGATGCTTGCTCCGCTATCGGTCTCCTGATAAGGCAGGACAGAGTTCTCGACTGCTGCCGGAAAACAGTAATTTCCCAGCCAAAAGGTCGCAAAAATGGCAGAACCAAGGAAACTTGGCCAGGAGAAGGTTGGCGCCGTAAACCACACTCTTATCGGTGAGGGGTGGTCGGTCGCTTCAACTCTTCGTCAAGATGAGGGTCAGGGTTAAAACCAGGCTTCCGTTGATTAGGAAGTTGGTTAACTCTCTCAACGCCTCCAAAATCGCCGTCGAAAGGTCCAATTGCGTGATATTGGCCTGACAAGGGTCGAAAAGTCGTAAGGTCCGGTGTGGTATTCGGCCTTGCGAGGTCGGGTTGTCGACGAGGGCGTCGACTTCGGTTTGCTTGGTGATTTAAGCGTCAAAAGAGCTCATAACCTGTTGGGCTGGCGACCTAGGAAAGTCACTGGCTGCGAAAATGAGGCTAAAATGGCCAAAAAATGGTAAGCAAATTGGTATTACAGTAGTTGGTTGTTGGTTAAAAAGTAAACAGTAAGAAAATCCAGCCCCAAGAGCAAACCGGTGTGGGTCTGGGAAAACCTGGGCCCTTTGGTGCCCCACATACCTTGACTGAGGGACAATGCAGCTAGAACAAAATATCAAAAGGTCAGGGGCCGACCGAGAAAGTTATACAGCAGAGGGTTGTGAAGTGAGATATGATCGACATGCTCGTCCAACAACGATCTGTTCGGTGGTGAAGTTTGCAACAGGCTTCATTCTCGTGGTGGGTGTCGTAGATAAACCCAGTGTGACATGAATCTTACATTACGTGTTGACACACTTCCGGAAATTCATAGTGTATTCAAGTCGTTCTCACAGGCACGTCATCATTTGGTTTTGGACTGAAATTAGGAAACTTGATGAGGTTGAAGACCATGTATAAATTATTAGCTTTAAATGGGAAAGATTTGATCTGCTTGGCCAAGGCCAGGAAATATAAGGGACACTTGGTTTCTGACCGGCCCATGACTCTGGTGACAGTCACATCAAGCCGAACATGTGGCTGACAAGTAATACAACTGCCTGCGCCATGTGAAAGGGGCCCGGGTTTTGAGCAGAACACTTCCATTGAAGCTGGTATTGAGTACTTTCTGGGTCCTCTGCTCGTCGTGCTATCATTCATCCATCCAACCAGGTCGAAATCCAGATGATGTCTTCCTCTTCTCCCCGGCCCAATGCCATCCATGTCCTGTTTTTCCATCTCACGGCCGATGACCACTAAAAGCAAGCCCCACAGCCCGGTGTCCCAGAAACTGATGCGCATAAAAGGGGTATACATGAAGAAAGAAGAGCTTGAGAAAAAAAGACAACAAACAACTATGTACAAGGCTTTTCCCTTCCGATATCCCTGTCCGGCCTAAACAAGCGACCCTCCACTTTGTCCCTTTGCCAAGATTGTTGTATCCAGCGAGGCGAGTTCCAGAGAGAAAAGCATATGACGGTTGCCGTACAGGTTTCCTTCGCAGGAGATGTGCTCTGAGTAAGGTAAGTAGAAATAAAACATTTGAGGCATGATGCTGGCCAAGGTAGCGGATGGCAGTCCTGTCTTCATCATGTCGTAAAAAAATAGTGCAGCAGACCAGTATGCAAATAGGGGTATCATAAAACAAGAGTAAAACGTGAAACAGGCCGCCATCCGTCGTCAATGATGTGTGATGTTGGGAAAGATGATGGTTTTGGTAGAGATTGTAGTTTAAAGAGGTGCCGATAAGCCTTGGGTGGCGGTGGTAGTACCACTATTGCTACGCATCCAAGCAAACATGCCGCTGCCTGTGACAGCCGGAGTGGGTGGTTCGACGGGGGTTCGGAGTTGTTGCACTTCGCGCGGCTCGAGAAGAAGACTCTTGCGATAGTGGGAAGCCTGCGTGTTGGCACCCGCCTTGTCCTTTTCGCGGACTCGGTCGATCTGGCTAGACAGCCATTCTTGCAGGTCGGCCACCTCAGTCAGGCGGTAGGGGATCTGGAAGCGCTGCAGCTCGCCGATGCTCTTGGCCGTGCGAGTGTGCTTGTCAAAGTTGATGACCACCAGCCCAGTATCGCTGGTCTTGGTAGCAGGATTGCCAACATCGACAAAGGTGAGATCAGTCAAGAACATGCCCAGAAATGGCAGGCATGGAGGGACACGATCGTGAAGCCGGGCGCGAAGGGCCTTGTAGTTCTGGTTGAAGTCCACTGTGGATTGCAGCGACTTGAGCATCTCCTTGCGCTTGACGCTCACAGTGTCCCATGTCATCTTGAGGCGCTTGATGCTGGTGTCGGTGAGTGCGCAAGTGATGGCCATCAGGGCATCGTAGTTATGCAGCGAGGAGCATTGGCTGGCAATCTTGATCCAGTGCTTGATGACCAACGCCCGTTTCTTGACCTCGTCGTACTGCAGGATGGTGTCGGCAACCAGGTTGGAGAGACCTGTGGTAAAAGCCGACATGGCCTTGACGTTGGGGGCACCAACTCCAGCAAGCTTGGTCCATTTGGATCCCAAGAGCTCCTCCGGCAGGATCGAGCAAAAGAGAGACATCTGCTTGATGGTAAGCTGGCGCGCAATCTCCAGAGGGTCAAAGTCCAAGATGGATGGGCAGCTGCCCCCGGCCTTCCAAGCAGTCAGGGCATTGGTCTGGCTTCTGGTCATGGCAGGCGCAGGAACCAGTGTCTCGGCGGGGATGTAGTGGGTGCCCGTGGCGCCTGATTTGCCCATGGATGACACGAACCTAGGGACCAGCGCACCATCGGCGACAGACACCTTCTCGGCAAGATCGAGGAGCCGCTTGGCGGCCGAGGGAAGAATGGCCGCTAGTTTGACTTGGGCGAATTCCTTGATCAAGTCAAGGGCTTCACGGTCTGTCTCCTCCCTCCAGTGTGATTCGAGCCAGCCCTTGAAGACATTGTACGTGCGCAAGCGCACCGGGGCGGCAATGGTGCTACTTTCACCGACATAGTCGAAACGCTCAACGAGAGCCTGTGTAAGCGCTGTCGGAGTGCAAAAGAGCCGAAAGGTGAGATAGAAGGTCGAGACAAACATGGCATCGGGTGTCGACTCGTGGGTGGTAAGTCTCTCGACCAGGGCGGGGAGCGAGCCACCCGTGACCTGGCCCTCCTTGTTGAACACCAGCTCGTGGGCAAACGTCTTCTCAATCAGTCTGGACTCGACATCATCCACCTCCTCGGCCTGGCTCGTGGTCTCGGTCGTGCTCAAATCGGAGAATGACGGCTGGTTCCTTGGAGCTTGTGTGCTGTCGGGTGTGGTGGCACGCGTCGAGGTCTGCGACAGAATGCTGGACTCTGAATGCCGGCTGAGATATGTGCTACCCGAGCCCGAGCTCGAGGCGGTCATGCTTTCCGAGCGGAAGGAGCGGAAATCGCTTCCATTCGTGCTGGATGGCTCGAGGGGACTATAGGTATCCATTGGGAGAGAGGCGGTTGATATTCTTGGTAGTGGTGGGAGGTCGGCACGGTTGTAGGACGCGGTCTGGACGACACTGGAGGCACGGTCACGCATCGGGAGTGATTGTGGTCGCGAGTCTGAAGGCAAGGGATGCGAAACTGGCTGCTCGGTAATTGGCGAGGTGACCTGCGGAACATCGGGAAGTGGCTTGTCAATCGAGAGCACGACAGACGGAACGGGAGCCGAAGATGTGACGGAAATTGCTGTCGACGCCGTTGGTGTTTCGGACACGGTTGATCCAGCGATGCTTGCCGACTCGGATGGGCAGTACTTGGAGTCCTTCTCCTCCCGAACCAGCGTCAATGCCGAAAGGTCAAAGTTGACGCCCAGACTCCCATTGTCAAACTCGAACTCGAAGTCGCCGATTCTTTCGATCACCCATTTTGTCTTGGCCACACATTCGCCAGTGGCTTTAACACAACCCGTTGCGGCGCCCAATAGCCGGCCATTATCCTGAGGGACGATCACGTCTTCTTCCATGTCCAATGTGGCATTGGCGAGTATATCGCGCGCCGTGTGCACCAGCTCCTGGATACGGTCGTACATGGCCGCACGAGACTGCTCCAACACATCGATGACTGCCGCGTTGTGTGTGCAGACAACATCCACCACCACCAAAAGCTGCCCTCCCGATGTTGCCGACTGCTTGACGGCACGAGCAAGACTGGGCCTCGACTGCGACTGGAGATGTAGCCGCCCGATGAATGAGCCCAAGTGCGAGAGGAAAATATCGTGGCAGGCGTTGAGCTTTTCCGACACTAGATTCTGCGAGTGCGCCAGGGGTGAGGGACCTGCGATGCTGAGACGATGAGAGAGGGTGGAAGACGGGCGATGAATCTGGAGTGGGCCGACCTGAGACAGACGGCGGGCATTTGTATTCTGTGTGCAAACTGAAGACAAACGGTTTTCGGCTGGGGTCAGACTTCGTGCCACGTCGCTGGCCGCGTACTGTGCCCTCTCGGCAGTCTCCCCGTCGTCCTCGGCGCGGGAACCTGCATCCGCTGCCGGGCCATAACCGGCATCAAAGTTGGATGACTCTGCTGGTGGCGTTGGTGGAACCTGGTTGTCCTCAGCTGCCGTTATGGCTGCGATTGTGGGCACCAGCGGCCTCCTCTCCTCTTCCAAGACGTCCAAGAACCTCACTCCCTTGGTGACAATCTTGAAGGCACGCAGAATCATTTCGTCCACCACTTCGTTGACCTCCTCCACGTTGCCCATGCGCTGGGCATCATGCAGCCGCCTAGCTGTCTTGACCAGGCATGATAATTCGGACAATAGTGACTTCCGGTTTCGCCGTAGCCCATCGTATTGTTGCACGAGGGGTGATTCTCTTGTCAGACAGTGTGTACGCTCCTGTGAGATTATTAGATGACACCATCCAGCAACAGCCCGATCACGGCGCCTGATAGAAACGTACCAATAAATAGCGAACACCGGCAATGATTCCCTTCATGAATTCCTGGTTTCCAAACATTTCGCTGTCATTCCCACACGTTGCCCGCATCATGTCCCAAAAGTTGAGCAGCGCCTTCAACAAACTCCTCATCTCGTCAGGGTCGTACGCCTCGCAGTAATTGGTAGGAAGCCACCCTCTCGCGCCATTGACCAGCAGAGTGCCGTCGGCCCAGCCGTTGGTGTGAATCGAGTGGACCAGGACAACATCGCCCTCGTTCAGCGGGAGGGTGACGGTGGAGTCGTTCACAATGTTTTCTGGCTGGAAGGGATAAAAGGCCCTCAGAAAATTATGAAAGACGGGCGGCTCGTTGGCCATTTCGATTTCCATCTGAACGTGCTCCTGCGCCTGCGTGTAGAGGTCCTCCTGGGATCCATTCGGGGTCGCTGGCGGCGTTATCTGTGATTGCGAATATGGGTCTGATGAGTCGGCCACACTTGATCCATTGCTGCGGGTTTTCTGTATCGCCAAGGGGGCCACTTGTAGGCTTGATCGCGCGGGTTGGCTGTTCAGCATTGCCATTGCTGTCGGTGATGGTGGTAAGAACACATAGGCCTCGCAGTTGCGACCAGATGGGGGCCAGTGTTTTCAGGCGCAAGTCCGGGTCGCTAGAGGAGGAACGAGTGTCAGTACAAGAAGTGGACGACGGTCGGCACGTCCTCGTGGACCAGCTTGTTTTTGGTGACAGTGTTGAAGAGGTGAAGAATGTAGGGAGCGAGGTTTCCTTGGTGGCAGGAATGAGAAGCTGCATACCAGGGGGAGGCCCCAGGTGACGAAGTTTTGGAATGGTGATCGAAGCAGACGGCAATGTGCAAACCGGGCAGGATTTGATTTCATACCTTTTTCTGTCTGTTGTGGCCAGCCAGTCCAGTGATGCGGTCTTGTGTTGCGGGATCGTCGCTGTGGGATGGCTGGAAGAAGCAAGAATGCAGCAGCAGCAGCAGCAGCAGCAGGGCGACTTGTCGCTATTGCTGTTGCTGTCGCTGTCGTCGGGAACTCGAGTGGCAGCTCGGATCGGTTATAACATGCACCTTGTTGTTGTATCGGACATCAATGCAGGTCAGTCGTGTGAGTCCAGCTGTCCAAGTCCTGGTCGACCGTGGTGATGATCCAAAGTCGGGTATCTGTATTGATTGGTAGTTGGTACGTGTGGGTAATTTACAAGAATCCGGGGGTAGGTGGTGCTATGTCCAAGTTGCGACCAGCCGCGCGTGTCGATTGTTGCTTGATGTTTTTCGAGTTATGAAAAAAAGAAAAAGATGAAACCCAGAAGGCTCGAGACTCGAGAGAATGGAAGGAGGCAGACGATGGAAAGAGACGTCGCTGCTGCTGCTACTTCCTCTCCCTCTCTCTGTCTGTGGTTCCCCTGTCGTGGTCCCCTGGCTGCAGCGATGGTTCATGACTCCACTCCCTCTTTCCAGACTGGCACCCTGGCAGGGTTCATCTGCAATATTTTTCGTCGCGATATTGCCCGTTGGGGAACGCTGCGGGTCTTGCGGGTAGCCCCCCGGTACACGCTAACGGCAGCCAACGAGCGTTCAGAGGAAGAGCTCGGGACCATGGATTTCTCCCCCGGTTCACTCCATCCCAAAATTGGAGCGACCAACCCGGGGCGTGTTTTTATTATACCATCACATCACAGCTTTTGATCGTATCTGTAATTCACGTGTTTCGCCTCACGTTCGAGGCCGATTGGACAGCTCTCTCCGCATGTCTTGAACTTCTTTTCATTCGGACTCGGGGTTTATTGACTTTGTATAATAAGTCTCTCTCTGTCTCTTGAGGAGAGTGAGAGAGAGGTAGGTGGTCGGGTGTCCGGTGTGGGCGGGACGGCTCCAACTGTGCCTTCCGTGGGTCATGATGAATTCTGATAGGGTCTCGACGTTGCCGTGGTTGCACTCGCGGTCAAAAAGTGCACTTTTCAGTATCCTACTGGTGGCGATCAGTTGTTGGACATCCCGCTACCATCAACACCTCGATCGTTTACTGCATTTGTCAGGTTTTGGTTGCGTTCTTGCGATACCGGCCAAAAGCTGACTGCTGCAGTGTGCCTCACGCTATGCATTGATATCACATTCCCTCTCCGACCGGGGAGAGTGGTTGATCGCCTTCACATGGAGCTACTGCGCGAGAATCTGCTTTTTTACCTCTGATCACAGTGGGCAGTGATAGCTTGGCTACCTTACCTGACTTCGCCAGATACTGTGTGCCCTCATCTCCGGTTGTTGTCGTCGTCCTGTACAAAGCACTGTCCAGGCACCTCACTCGCTTTCCAGGTTACCCCACGCTGCAGGATGCCCCGTGTTCCCCACCGAACGGGAGGCAGTTGCTTGTTAAGCACACGCCCCAAGCTTTCTTTTCTTGGCGTTTATGTGTCGCCGAGGGCAACGTCCAGGGTCGTGTTGTTGCCAGTCTCCCCTCGAATTGTTCTCAGTTGCATTTTGTTTTTCTTTCGTGCCATCAGGTTATTTCCACGCGCCAACATCAATGCTACTGCAAACAAGCAGATAATGGAGACGGCGTCACCGTTTAATATCGCCAGTCTTCCTGCTGGGATCCTCTTATCTCTCAGCGTCCCATCAAGTCTCGGTTGGTTCTGCCGTTCGCTGAAGACCTGCAGAGCACGCGTCCAAAGATGCCCTGTGCTTCTTCCCCACACCACAGCTGCAGCGGCACTGAAGATAGCTGCAGGGAATTGAAATTCCCATTGATTTGAATTGGTGAACCTGACATTCTCTTGAGAGATCTGAATGCTCAAAAGGAGTGCCGTTCGAATACCAAAGCCTGCGCCATGATCTGACACTTTGGCCTCTGGCTCTCTGGGTACTCGAACCTTTGAAGTTTCACAGCCTTCCCCAAATGCGCCTCGACGTTTCACGCAAGGCCTTGTCTCGGATATCGACCTTTTTCGTCTAAACATTGCAACCTGGAAGCTGAAGACGTCAAGCCTCGTCTGGTATCAGCAGCTTCTGCTCGTCTGCTGCACAAAGGTTGCTGCGGCCATCCGTCCGGGTGGACGGACCCACCTGACAATGCCGACCCGGTGCTCTGGCGCCGTAAAAACGACCGCGACGGCCTCAGACGCGGAGGCCGGACCAGGCGGGCGATAGTGTATGGGGCCGGCGCCAGTTCACAGGCCGGTGACTTGGCCGCAGCCCAAGGGAAAGAGTTCTCCTTTTCAACGCAGCCACTTTTCACTACTTTGTAAAAAGACGCGGAATTGCCCGTGTGCAGTCAGCAATCATGGACAACCTGGAAGGTACGTGGGGGTGAACCCTTGACACCTGCACAAGTTCGCTCTTAGCGTGGCAAGGCACGCCATGTCGCGTCCTGGCGAACATGAGATTCTTTTCTCGCTCCAACTCACTGATATCTGTACACCCTGGCGGATCCGACTGATGATCCAGTGTCAAATATCCCAGGCTCCAGGCTTGTTGATGAGACCCCCCAAATCACGTCAACTCTCCACCAAACGAACACGCCCCGGGATCAGGAAATCAAGATACAGGAAAACGGGGATTCCCCAGATCAGCATCAGGGCCAGGCCACGTCCACCTACCCTGACCCCCTAACCATGTGAGCGGCGGCAGCAGATGTCTTGTGCTCGACAGCAACTCCAGCATTTAGCCAATGTATAACATATGAATGAAGCCCGTGAGTCGTCGCGGTGCTGCGGAGACTTTTGCCAGGCAAAAACCACAGAGATCAACAGATCAAGCGAGCAGCCCAAGCGAGTGGACACATCCCACGAGCTGTCAAGCTGGACACCCAGTGTTGGCTGCATGTTTCACTTTTCAACCTTCCATATTAGGTCCAATCCCACGTTGTGCAAGCTCCGAAAGCAGAGAATTTATGGAGCTGATTTTCCTTTTCGAGGGCTTTTCCAAGGTGCCTACATATGCAGACCTACTGCAGCATGTCGATGCCGGCCAGCGGCGGGGAAGGTTCAGCAGCTGCGCGACAAGCCAACTCGGGGTGTGAAGAGCTCGCCACTTCAGCCTCAACACAGGGACACATCAATACGAACATGGAGGGACGGCATCGCGGCACATCGGCTCTTTTCCGGGCAATGTCGAAGCTCTATCCAAACTTACCAGGCCGCGTCTGCCGCCATCACCTCGGCCAACACGATTGGTCAATGGTATCGACGTCAGCAACTGGGTGCGGGAAGGCGGGGTAACTCGGTGTGAAATGGTACCCGGGACCTGCATTTGCGCAACCCACCACCACCACCCCACCAGCAGCAGCAATTAAGATCAATCAATCTATCTGTCTATCAATCGCCACGGGCGATAATCAACTCAATGTCGTCAAACCTCAACATCGGGCATCAAGCACACAGACAGACAGACGACCTTGGAAGCCCAACGGCGCCTACCGCCCACCGTTCACCGCCCGCCCACCGGCTTGGCGTTCAATGGCGGCGGTTTTCTAGTGCCGAAGACCACTTATCAATAATGTGAAAGATCAGTAACAAATCGGAAACCATGCAGTCCTCGGTAATCAGGCCACCACGATGCCCATCTTGCGGCATCTCACACCCTGTATCGACAATAACTAACACTGCATTTTACTTCAATTCCGTCCCCGTCCCGGCATTCACATCGGGGGTTAGTATTCTCATTGGCCAGTCCCACCTGATAATTGGCCGCCTCCATCGACAAGGTTGCTTGTCTGCTTGTTTCGACACAGGTGGAGAAAGGCGTTTCTCGTGGGGCATCGGCAACCAGGTTGACAAGGACAGCCTTGGTTGTCAATTTCCTGGCAGGCCTGGCAGAAACCCCAGGGTCCTGTCATGCCTGTCTTTTCCTTTCTGTTGAGTGCTTGTGGCTGCCCATCAAGGTTCCACCGGCTGCCAGCGGTCTGGCCGACTCGCTATCGTGAGCTCGGCGTTGATCACTGCTCGCCTCGGCATGGCGGCCGAGACGAGCTTGGACGATCAACACCCAAAACCGCCATTACTGGAGCCCGCGATATTGTGCTGATCACTACCTGTCCGGCTCATTTGGCAGAGAGGCGTGAGTGAGATGCTGGTAGCATCGCAGAGTACCTCGGTTTCAGGCATTACATACGCGCATTTCAAGCAAGATGGTAAGATAGACGACGGGTGTGATTATGATCTGATACTTTTTGGAGCCGGCGTGGCTCCCAAGCGTCACAACGCTCGAGAACTCCGTCTCTCGGCATGAACTATCGGCGGAAATCGCTACACTACACCGATCATCAACCACATGTGACACCAGCAACACGCATCAGATTCCATTCTCATCGTGGCGCATACACAAACGCCAACTGATCCACTTCACTTCCGTCCTGCCCAACAAACCCGACAATCTGCCACCCGCTTGGAGCCGTGAATGTTTGGCAGGAACTGGTCGCCGAGCCCGCTGTGAGACTGCGCCCTGAAGAAGTCACAGCTCGGATATAAAAGTTGCGAATTTGCCCGTTACGTTGGCCGCTGCAGAGCTCGGCCTGGGTCCAGTATTCGGTCGCTCCCAGGGCGAGAGAAACAACACTCCCGCCGGTGCCGCCGTGGGCGAATATAGTGCCGTCTGTCAGTGTCAGTCCGACGCTATCAAGACGGGATCCTCCTCGGAAAGTGATGGTTGCCGTCTTTGGCTTGTTGGTCCCGGCAAGGACGGGGACATCGCTGAACCAGGTGCCGTGGGGACCGCCGAACAAGCTGCTCTGACGAAGGGACGCTCCAGAGGACCAGGTGTAGTTGACAAGGACTGGGTTGTGATCTGTCAGGATGTTGCCGTCGGCCTGAAGGAACCGCAAAGTATCGTAGCGGACGTCGGTGGCCTGGAGGTTGAGGAGCGGGCTAGCCCGGTAAAAGACCTTGTCCACGATTTCACACAGGTCGTTGGCAGCGGGGTTGCCGCATGAGCTGGGGGACTGGGGAATGACGTTATTGTAGAGGAGCTCAACCCAGGCATCCTTGAGTCGGGGGCCGGAAGGATTCTCGCTGGCGAGCAAATCCCGGATGCCCGTGTCGCCTGTCCGAGTGTAGCGGCTGTTGAAGTCACCAGCCACAACGACAGCATTGCCCTTGCTCCACGTGGCAATGTAGTCAACCACCTGCTTCACGTTGTCGTTTCGGGCAGTAAGATCACCAGGCTCGACACCGGCGTCGGCGTGGAGATTGTAGAAATCAACATAGGCCGCAGTGGAGCTGTCGGATGAGATGGCCACACGCATGAAGGTGAAGCCTTTCGGCGTCAGACAATCGGACTGGCTCGCATCGGAGCATTTGTTCCACTTGATACGCCGAAAGTCAACCCAGGGAAGGTAGGACACGGTGTTGAGACCCGAACCAAACGGAACACCGCCCGATGTGGCAGTCCTGTGCGGATGCGTGTTGGTCCGGTAGATGTGAGCGTGGTAGTTGAAGTCCTGTCACCAACGTGTCAATGCTCCGATTCGGGTGATGATCTTGAAACAAGGAGTCAGGGACCTACCTCTTGCAGCTGCACGACGTCGATCCCATATTCGGAGAACTTTGCACCCATGGCCGCCGCGTTGGCTGCCTTGTCGCCGGGAACACCATTGTCGTTGAGGATGGCCGGGAGGCCGGCCACATTGATGGTCAGGGCGTCAAAGTTGCCCGACGTGGCCGCGAGGGCACCCTCTAGCAGCAACGCTGACGAGAACGCCGCGAGTCTTGATGTGGACAGCTTCATCTTGACAAGATGGTCAAACTCCAAAGGTAGGGTGCTGGGTTTGGCCGTGGAAGTCTACGTAACAAGCCACACGCAGAAAGACGCCCCCCCTTATACATCGACAGCCATCGCCTCTCGTCCTCTTAACGACCGTCCTTGGCATGGCCAGTCTTACCTATTCGAGATATCTTTCGTACTACCCACCCTTTTGGTCGAGTTGGAAGTGTCTTTACACGTGTAACCGAGATGATTGACAGACGGCTCCCCGCCTTGAATTCGGCTCTTGCTCCTCGCTCGTCGGTGGAGGTTCCTGGTTTTGAGGATGGGCGTCCGGCGCGATGTCACCTCAACCGGTGCCCCGCATGACGTTGCCCAGCCTTGACCGGATCGCGCGAGATGAGCGCGTGGACGAAGATTTTAAGATCTGAATGCCGCGTGGGCCGATGTGGGGATGTCATTGGGTTTCCCAGAAGAGGGTCTGCTATCGGCTCTCGCGGCTCCGGCGGTGGGCCGGGTTCACGGCAGGTGCCGGAGCCCCCTGGACGGGCGAGGGTGGGGCCGTGTCGGCGTCAACCCGGCTCATCCTCTTCCAGAATCTGAGTCTCATCTTCTCGAACAATTCTTATGTTTCAGTCGTTGATCATTCTATTTTCTCGACATGTCCAGGATGAGCACTGGTTGGTTGTTAACTTGTTGAAACCAAACACGCACGTCATGGGCGGGATGAGCATCAGACGAAAGATGTCTCATCCTTCTGCCCGTGTTCCGGGTCCAGTCCGATCACCAAGTCATTGAAGGTTTTGTGACGGGAGGTTTGTCACATGACCGGGCTGCTTATGGCGATCTAGGAATAGATTACAGGTGTGTGGTATTGTGCTTCGGGGGGAGATCATACTGGTGATCAGTGTGTTTTGGTGTGGGATGAAGCAATGGGATTGCACTGCGAAAGAGGCAAGCTGTTGCTATAGAACAACACCAGGCAGAGCCAAAGCCACAAAGCATCTGCCAACTGCCCTTTACCTGGCGTCAGACTTTAGCTCCTGTCACAGACCAGGTGCCTGCGGAATGGGAATTTTGCTGCGTGTGGCGGGGAGAGAGTGACATGGCTGTCCATAATGTGGTAGACCAACCATCACGCCACACCACACCCTCCCACGGCCAGAGAAAACGGGCCGGCTGAGTACCCGGTTCCCGTGGCTGCCATCCTCTACGAAAGAGGTGTGGCTGGTTAGGGAGACGGCCACTTTTACTTCAGGTTTGCCTGGTGGTTGACAAGTTGTTCAAGTCAGACAACGGGGTGTGTGGAATCGGGAAAATCAGTGCATGTATCGGTAGCCCAGATTCCGATACTACAATCTAGGGTCTGGGTCCTTTTGGAACCCAGCCGTGTCCGAGACCATGTATATATATGCGCGCACAGACATATCCCTCTCAACGCGGGAATGGGAAGAGGGAACTTTCCATCACCCAGGCCCAGACCCAGGCCGTGTTTAATTCGGGGGGTGAACTGGGGAAAAGGAGGGGTACACTAGGTGCCCCGATTCAGCTGCCAAAATGCACATTTTTCTGTGATTTGTGAAACAGTGGGAAAGAAAGAAGAAATACCTAAACCGACATGCATATTCGTCAGCACAAATTGATGCCAGGCGGCTGATGACATTTGATCGATGGGGCGGTTTTGGTGGCCTTTGGCAGGATTGCATCGGAAGAGGGACATATCGTACATGACCCGAGACATTTTCGGGGTGTGATGGTGAGAATCTGGTTCCCGACGCCATGGGATTTCACGAGATTGACGAGATTTGGTGGTTTAGTTGTCTTGGATGACGGGCGTGGGAAACTCCGGGGCATTCTGGGTTGGGACAAAATAACGTAACTGGTACTAGGTAACTCGATAGTCGATACAGGAAAGCAGCCCGAACCACACCTTCAGGAATGGTCGAGATGTATTGAAAGATGGTTTTATCAGACACTCACCTATTGCAGGACTGATACTGCTTCCACTTGAATCCAGAGAAATCAGCTTCGTGGCGGGTTATTGACACCATCTTCCAACTTTTCGAACATGGGCCGCATCAAGATTACGGTTATACAATCAAACTAGGTACCAAACTAGTTTATGTACCTATATGACAGTGGAAGTTGAAGCTATGTTGTGCCCGTGAAGATTTTCACACCACCTAAGATCCAGTGCCCTCACTTTGATACAAGATAATTCTTCAATCTCGACATCAACCACAGCTCAGAAGTAACCTGGAAAACAAATGGTCCCGGCATCCCAGCCAACCAGTGTTTCTTGAATTTCAACCCTTCATTGCATTTGGGGAGAGGCTACGAGGTATTTAACGCAGCAGAAGCACGCTCCTGAGCCAAAATATAAAGTTGGCAAAATTGTCGAGCACTGTCTATCAGCATGTAGGTAGGGCTGGGAACAACTAGCGCTCCTTTTCTGGATACTTCACACACCATCTTGAGTCACATGTCAGTAACAAACCCAGCCACAACCCTTGAGCGTATGTAAATATGTATGTATTGGCGTCCAAGATGCTTGCCATCCAGGCTCAAGTATTGACACGAAGTAACTAATCTATATACAGAGTCCCATCATCACAGCCATCTCGATCCCGCATGCTTACAAGCACTGGGAGTACCAGTCGTTTCCGTACTTGCAGGTGTAGGGGGCAGCGCAAGTCTTGCAACCGCTGAAGCCAATGCCGTCGCACTGGGCGTACTGGCCGGCGGTGCAACCGCTGGGGGTGGTCTGAACGGGTGCGGCAGAGCTGGTGCTGGTGGAGGAGACGCGGGTGGTGGAGGTGACGAGCGTGGTAGAGGAAACGGGGGCCGGGGTGGAGGTGCTGCTGACTCTGGTGCTTGTGCTGCTGGGGACACTGCTGCTGCTGCTGCTGCTGGAGGAGCCACCGTCACCGGGGATGGGTTGGCCAGGACCGGCGACCGAGGTGGTCAAACTGCCGCTCTCAATATACACGCCGGACCAGTAAAAGTCCTCGTTGGAATCAGGGTAGCCGCTTCTCGGGAGCTCCAAGACACCAACATGCCAGTCGGCGCCGTTGGAGCTGGTGCTGGTCTTGACGGGGGCCACCTTTCTGGTCAGGGGGTCGCTGCCGGTAGAGTGCCAGAAACCGACGGTGCCGGCAGCAAAGTCGATCTCGTAGGCAACGTTGTGCCAGACATCAGCAGCCCACTCGACACTCCACTGGGGTCTGGCCGCCAACGCACCACCTAAGCAGAGTGTCCGAGATGCCAGGGGCGCCCGAGAGCCAACCGGACTTGAGCTCGGTGAAGTGGCTTTCGAAGAAAGCGATCTGGTGCTCCCTGGTGGTGGCCGGGGCGTTGATGTCCTTTCTCATCAGGGAGAAGTGGTAGTAGACCTTGCCTTGGTTGATGGCAGCGGTGGTCTGGGGGATCAGCTCGGTGCGGCGCATGTTCTGGCCGTTCCAGTAGGCCGTGTTATCGAGCGTGATCTTGGCTCCCTGCCTGGAACCAGTGTCGGCTGGGTTCTTGTAGTCGGGCGAGAGGTTGACATAGGCCGACACAGGAGAAGACCCGTGGATGTAGTACTGGTATGGGCCAACCTGGTTGCCCCAGGACCACTTGTTCAGATCGGCAGACGAGGTCATGTCGTTGAAGCGGCCATCCCACAGGATGGTGCCTGCCGAGACAGACAGCACCTGGGCGACGAGACCGGAGAGAACGTGGAACTTCATGGTGGCAGCAGGGAAGGGTTGACGGCAGAGATGATGACCAGAGGTGCCGAGAAAGATCCTCTGGTCAAGAGTGACGACAGTGTGGTCGTTGGCATTTTATATGAGAGGCTCTTGTGTGCATGAGGTGCTGGATCAACGGCCCGCTCGGCGGTGCAGGACGGAGGCGGCATCAAGGTCAGAGTTGCACTCTCGGAGGGTGGTGCTGGAGGTTTCCTGTTCGGTCGTAGTCTCGCAGTGGGGGAGGGCCTCGGAGGTCCCAACAGTGGGGAGTGGTGCATGGCGCCCGGCTTTGCTCCCGATGCCAATGTTGATTTGCACCAATCACAGCGGCCCATAACACGCTGGCCGGGCTGGCCAAGAGATCGCCAGGCAAAGCTTGGAGGGCTTGGATGGGCTTGGAGAGCTTGTCTCGTCGACCTTCCACCTCCCCCGTCACTCTGGATGTCGAGGTTCCGTCTGTCGCATGCTGGATATATTAAGGGCCCACAGATTTCCGGATCTCACCACCATCTGTTCCTGGTTCTGCGGCCACTTTCTACTTTGCCTGAAGTCGGATGATTCCACCTCTCCACGCGCCTGGTCACTGGAACTCTACTTTCATATGGGTTAGGGTTGGACATGGCAGTGAGGAAGACAACAGGTGTTATTGACGTTTATTACTCCATAAACAGAGAAAGCACTGCTGGGGCGGCCAAATCGGGCGGAAAGTGTCGCCGTTTTGGCAGGCACAAGCAGTGCGGGGAGTCCAGCGACAAAAGGTCGCGGGGCAGGTGCTATATACCTGTGCTGGTCCCCGCGCCTGGATCCCCCGCACGTGCCAACAGACAGGGCCCTGTTTTGGTCCCCCTCTCTCTCGTCTCGGGCTGTTGACCCGCAAGCTAAACCACCTTCGAACTAACTTCCCTAACCGTCAAAATATCATCGTTTGCCATGGCGACGCTGTGCCTCTAATACCCCCTCACCTGCTTGGCTTTGCACTTTCCACTCCCAACACAACAGAGCCCTGTGAGTGACCTGGTGCGGTGCAGCTGCATACACCATCACTCACCAGCCCTATTGGCCTCACAAGCTGCGCCTAGCTACAGGGGTCTTTTTCAGCTGCTGAGGCCTCACCGCACGCAAAGATGTTGCGTTGTCCCACCTCGCCAGTGATGGCAATCCATCGCCGTCCCGACTCATCGATCGGAGAAGTCATCTCGCTGATACCATCATATCGCACAACAAGGATAAGGTGGCCTCTCGGTGAAGATGGGGCCCAGTTTGTTTGTGAAAGTGAAATCCAAGGGCAGAAAGTGGTTGCAGGCCGCTCCCCGGGAATCCTCGACTCCTTCGCCACAAACACTTTTGCCAACATCATCTCGGCCTGCATCCCAACTAGATACTCGACCAACATCTCAGCCAACGTCTTCTCCACCTACCTCGACGGATACCAATACCTCATCGCTACCGAGCCTACAAGAGCGACTTTGGAATGAGGCCTACGATGGGGTCAAAGCGAGCGAACCCAAACTGGTCGGGGCGTACGAGAAGATCTTATCAACTGAACTGCATGGAGACGACCCAAGCTCTGTTATTCCCGAATCAACAGACAACGAGATAGGAGAGACCCCGGGGACACGAAGCGGCCAAATGCAACAGCTGGTTCAGGCTGGACTGGATCGGACGCAGAAGCAAGCGTCCATCAAGCGAGGCATCGACGAAGGCTTGCAAGCAGTGCAAGAAGTCAAGAGAGTAGTAGACAAGGCGATGCATGCCGCTCCCGAAGCCGCCGTCGCCTGGGTCGGCGTCTGCCTCGGACTAGAGGTGTGTGTGATCAGCTTTTCCAACTGAAGAGAGAACGGTGGATGATCCCATGCTGACAGTCGATAGATCCTTTCGAACCCCGTAACCGAGGCACGGGACAACCGCAAAGGCATCGTCTACGTCCTGTTGAGAATAGAGTGGTACTGGAACTTGGTGTCCCTGCTTCTCGACGAGAACAAGGCCGAGCAATCTTCTGCGGGACTGCGAGCCCAATTAGAGAAGCATGTCGTGCAGCTCTACGAGAAACTCCTCGCGTATCAGATCAAGAGTGTCTGCCTCTACCACCGCAACTGGGCAGCCGTCATCGGAAGGGATCTGTGGAAAATCGATGACTGGGCTGGCCAGCTCAACGAGATCAAGGAAGCCGAGGCTGCCGTGCAAAGAGACATGGATCAATACAACAGCGAGGACAGCAAGATACAGCTTCGGAAACTCATCGACGTCGCAGGTGCTCTAGAGAAGCAACAGGAGAAGAGGCACCAGGACGACGGGGACAAGCAATGCCTGAGAGACCTGCTCGAGACTGACCCTCGCGACGACAAGACGCGCATCGAAGACACGAAGGGCGGCCTGCTTAGGGACTCGTACCGCTGGATTCTTGACCACGCCGACTTCCAGCGATTTCGCGACGATCCGCAGAGCCGGCTGCTCTGGATCAAGGGTGACCCTGGTAAAGGCAAGACCATGCTCCTATGCGGCATCATCGACGAGCTAAAGAAGGGACCCAACAGTCTCTTGTCCTATTTCTTCTGTCAGGCCACTGAGGCTCAACTGAGCAATGCGGCGTCTGTGCTACGTGGCCTCATCTACCTCCTCATCCTCCAGCAACCATCGCTTATTTCGCACGTCCGGTCAAAGCACGATGTTGCGGGCGAGAAACTCTTCCAGGGCATCAATGTCTGGGTGTCTCTGGTTGAGATATTCACGGACATGCTGAAGGACCCGACCTTGAAAGACGCAGTCTTGATCATTGACGCCCTTGACGAGTGCACTACCGATCGGCCCAAGCTTCTTGACTTCATCATTCAATCGTTGACGATATCTTCATCCCCGGTCAAGTGGATCGTGTCTAGTCGCAACTGGCAGGACATTGAGGAGAAACTCGACCGTATAGAACAGAAGGTCAGGCTTCAACTCGAGCTAAACCAAGACTCCATCTCTAAGGCTGTCGACACATATATTGAGTGCAAGGTGGAGGAGCTGGCAGGTCTTAAGAACTACGATAAGAAAACAAGGGACGCCGTTAAGAACCGCTTAACCTCCAATGCTGACGGCACCTTTCTCTGGGTGGCCTTGGTTTGTAAAGAGCTCGCAGACCCCAAGGCCCGAAAGCGGCATACGCTCTCTAGGTTGCATTCTTTCCCCCCTGGGCTGGATTCTCTATATGGCCGAATGATAGAGCATATCCGTGATTCGGAGGATGCTGACCTTTGCAAGGAGGTTCTGGCTATTGCCTCGGTAGTGTATCGACCTGTCACCTTGGATGAACTGAAGGTTCTTGCTGAGTCACTTGAGGATATTGACCCGGACGACCTGAAAGACATTATTGGCTCCTGTGGCTCTTTCTTGACCCTTCGGGAGAGCGTTG
The DNA here is from genome assembly GCF_000226545.1 of Podospora anserina S mat+. Classification (NCBI taxonomy): domain Eukaryota; kingdom Fungi; phylum Ascomycota; class Sordariomycetes; order Sordariales; family Podosporaceae; genus Podospora; species Podospora anserina. The sequence goes on from NW_001914833.1 coordinate 265,283, forward strand.
TTTACTTTGTGCATCAGTCGGCGAAGGATTACCTACTCAGCAAGGCATCCTGCCACATCTTGCCTTCTGGCACCGCGCACCAGCACCATACCCTTTTCTCGAGGTCGCTAGCGGCTCTGTCAGAGGCCCTGCGACGCGATATTTACGGCCTAAGCACCCCGGGATTCTCCATCGATCAGGTCTCGCTGCCCAATCCCGACCCATTGTCTTGGATCCGATATTCATGCATCTATTGGGTCGATCATCTCGTCGACTCCAATCCCACAAGCAGCCATAAGGATCTTCAGGATAGCAGCGTTATTCATGGATTCATCCAAAAGAAATACCTGTATTGGCTAGAATCTCTCAGCCTCTTACGCAGCATGTCGGAGGGAGTCCAGGCGGTGTACAAACTCGAGGCTTTGGTGGTGAGTTAATGTGGGCATACACCAGAGACGACCTAACATGTTTATAGAGAAACACGCGATCACAAAAACTGGCAGAACTACTTCGAGACGCGCGCCGGTTTTTCCTTTCTCACAAACGGCCGATCGAGATTGCTCCATTGCAGACCTATGCGTCGGCACTCGTGTTCAGCCCCGAACGCAGCCTCATTAGAGAACTCTTCAAGAAGGAAGAGCCAAATTGGATGATACTGAAACCAAGAATGGAAGCGGATTGGAACGCCTGCGTGCAGACGCTCGAGGGCCATGGCGGTTCGGTGAGGTCGGTGGTGTTCTCGGCGGATGGCCAGCGTCTCGCATCGGGCTCGGACGACAGGACGGTCAAGATCTGGGACGCGGCCACGGGCGCGTGCGTGCAGACGCTCGAGGGCCATGGCGGTTGGGTGAGCTCGGTGGTGTTCTCGGCGGATGGCCAGCGTCTCGCATCGGGCTCGGACGACAGGACGGTCAAGATCTGGGACGCGGCCACGGGCGCGTGCGTGCAGACGCTCGAGGGCCATGGCGGTTTGGTGATGTCGGTGGTGTTCTCGGCGGATGGCCAGCGTCTCGCATCGGGCTCGGACGACAGGACGGTCAAGATCTGGGACGCGGCCACGGGCGCGTGCGTGCAGACGCTCGAGGGCCATGGCGGTTGGGTGAGCTCGGTGGTGTTCTCGGCGGATGGCCAGCGTCTCGCATCGGGCTCGGACGACAGGACGGTCAAGATCTGGGACGCGGCCACGGGCGCGTGCGTGCAGACGCTCGAGGGCCATGGCGGTTTGGTGATGTCGGTGGTGTTCTCGGCGGATGGCCAGCGTCTCGCGTCGGGCTCGGGCGACAAGACGGTCAAGATCTGGGACGCGGCCACGGGCGCGTGCGTGCAGACGCTCGAGGGCCATGGCGGTTGGGTGAGGTCGGTGGTGTTCTCGGCGGATGGCCAGCGTCTCGCGTCGGGCTCGCACGACAAGACGGTCAAGATCTGGGACGCGGCCACGGGCGCGTGCGTGCAGACGCTCGAGGGCCATGGCGGTTGGGTGAGGTCGGTGGTGTTCTCGGCGGATGGCCAGCGTCTCGCATCGGGCTCGGGCGACGAGACGGTCAAGATCTGGGACGCGGCCACGGGCGCGTGCGTGCAGACGCTCGAGGGCCATGGCGGTTGGGTGATGTCGGTGGTGTTCTCGGCGGATGGCCAGCGTCTCGCATCGGGCTCGGGCGACGAGACGGTCAAGATCTGGGACGCGGCCACGGGCAAGTGCGTGCATACACTGGACGTTGGGAGAATATTATATCGTTTTTCATTCGATCCAACGACAAACTCTCTCCTCTCTACGGACATTGGACTTCTAAACCTGGATCACCCGGCTCTACAGCCTGCCGTTGATGATCAGTCGACTGCAATAACCTTACGGGGTGTTCGCCATTCTGGCTGGGGTATAAGCACCGACGGTGTATGGATTGTTAAAGATGGAAAGGAGATGCTTTGGCTACCTCCGGACTATCGAGTGGGGGAATACGCTGTTGTCGGATCAACGGTCGCTATCGGGTGTCGTTCAGGTCGTGTACTAGTGATGAAGTTCTCTTAGAGTGGAGGCAGGCATAATTATCTTTTTGGTCACAAGCAGCCCTTTTTAGTTCTCAGTAGTGACCTACGAAATTGGTTCTGTTTGATTTGGAAGCAGGAATCCCGGCCAGCAACTATTTCCTACCTTGGCTGGCTAGCCCTGTATTTATCGAGCTTCAGATGTGCTATTAGAAAAGACCAGCATCATTTCTTTCTCTTTAATTCCCTTTTAACTTTGTTCTCGGAGGGTCGTAGGGGCCGAGCAAAATTTATAGTAGAGTGGACTGCGGCGTTCTTGCCTTCCAGACCTAACGAGAACTGTCTAGTACCAGGAATCATGTGATCCACGGCCCCTTCACATCGAAAAACACTGGCCAGTCTGTAGATGAAGTTTCTGTTTGCTTAATGCTTTCTTTTGAGATAGAGGCTGGTGGCTGCAGATAGATACATCTTGCATGTTGGATGGCCCTTGTTTTCTGGCTGTCCGGGGCTCCTCTTTCGGTCGCAAGTGGAGGCCGGCTCGGCCATCGAATGTACCCACAATTCCCGATGGCCGATTGTGACCTTCGAGTCCTTGTATGACATGCTTAGAGGACTTTTATCCACTATTACGTCGATAGACATTCCATTTAGTTAATTCTCTATTTTACACCAAGACTAAAGCGACAGCAGAAAGGCCTTCCTTGGCTCTTAGATAGTTCTGGTTGCTCAACCATGGCAAAAAGCTCAGAGTTCGTGGCCAGACCCACATGACCGCTATACGGGTTTCTGCCTCGGTGCGAGTTCCAAGGCGCCCGGCAGTCCCGGCTTTCGGTCCCGCTCCGGCTCGCTGTTGACCACAATCGACCCCTCACGTGCTGCACGATTAGCAAGCTACTCGTTAAGCAGCACCAACGGACTCTAACTGCGGACAAGCAAGTGCCATCCACCCGGGGTTAAATAAGCAGTGGATAACCCGCCGCGAAATGCTATCCCTAAGGAAGCGTTCCTACGCGAGCATTGGCAAATGTTCAAGCTGAACGACAAAACAAGGCTACTATTCATATCTTAACATTGAATTATCTAACTCTCTTCCCGAAAACTGTTGACTTGAGCTGCTATACTTGACCGGCTTAACCCCTGAGTCTGGTCGAGTACCGGACTTGGATCGTGCCCTGAGAACGGTGCGGAAGGGCGTGCTGGATAGTGGCCCAATAATCGCCATCTTGTTTCATCCTGCGCACAGTTTCATCCTCTTCTGGCGTCCATCTTGCGCCGGGCGATTTTGCAACTGAAGGCAAAGTCTTAGACGGCCTTCTGCGCTTCTTTGGGTTCGACACAGATCTGCCAGCATGCGGCTGACATAAATCGGAGTCCCAGTCAAGCTGTAATTGAAATGTCGCCTTGCCGCCCTCAGTGATGGGTTTGAGAAAAACGTCTCCGAGAGGCCATTCCTCGAACCGAGCAAGAATCATGTTAGCCTCGGACGGAGCTGGTGTTGCTTGTGGCGGTGTTGGGCTGTCAATGGCGCGTCCAGGCGTTCGGGTCACGCTCGGCAACTGTGCGGCATGTGTTGTCGACCGTCTTTGGCGAGAGCTCCGAGAGCCCCGAGAACTGGCGGCGGTACTGTGGACTGAGACTTTGCGGCGCTTGCGACCTTGGTGTACACCATCGGCATCATCGTCTTCCGAACCGGAATCCTCACTGTCCGCGAGTGAAGGAGAGTTCTCATCTTGGTAGTGAGATTCTGACCCATCAAGGCCGTCCTCACTCTCTGAAACCTCACTATCTGCGTAACCGTCCTTGGACTGCATCGCTTTATGTATTTGCAAGGATATACGACGGGAAGACGAGGAGACGGGGACGGGGACGATACTAGGGCTTCAGATGGCGATTCGAATCCAGCCTTCGCCGCTAAGCCGGAGGCAGCAGCAGCGAGTCCGCGATTACAAACAAAATGGGCATCGGTACAAGCAGCGCTTAAACTCCATTCAGAGCACCACCCATGACGACTTTTCCTGTCGCTTCCTTTTTCCATTTTCTGTCTCCTTTTCCTTGAACCTCTCTTCCGAAAGTCAGATAACACAACCCAACACCGCAACTCCATACTCCTCACAGACCGAACTCCTACACCAAACTCAAGATACCGTTCACACAGTCTTCAACAATCATCTTTGACTTAACAACAATCATCTTTCTCTTCGTCGATGAACTTGGCCGACAGAGACGGCGAAATGACGGCGCACATCTGGGTCTTGATGATCATCTCCCATGGCCGGTACCTTACCTTACGAGGCAGAATTGGGAGTCGGAGTGGGCTGCGCCACGGGGCCGCGACAGGTGGGGAATCTAGCCGCGGTGGAGGGTGATGACGGAGAGATGTTGGGGACATATGGGCCCGCGCCGTGGTTTGGCAAGTGCAGCGGTGGCAGACGGGTGGTGGACGCTTTGCTGGGAGTTGGTAAGGAATCATTGTCGATGGTCTTGACGCTGACTGTATCACCAACAGGTCCCGAACCAGGAGAATAGTAGCGGTATGGAGGGGAGACCGCGGAGGGGGCAATGGGAGCTGAACTTTTATAAGTCACGCTCGGGACAGATGACGCCGCCGATTGCTGGGGTGCCGGTGGTTCGAACCTCTTCCCGTCGGTGCTGAACAAACCCGGGCAGCGGATCTCGATGTTGCCGCCTGTATTGATGCGGAACTCGCACGAGAGGTAATCGTAGCCACCAACTCGATTAACGGGCAGGATGAAAGGGATCGGCGCGTCAACCTTGCTGCTCTTCCAAGTCCATTTCGTAGGCGTCTCTTCGACCATGTTGTACTTGTGTTGGCGGGCAATGGCCACAATGCAAGGGAACTCCTTCTTATTATCCCACTCGGTGTACTTTGTTTCCATGATGGGATGGCATTGCTCTGGCAGGTAGGTCCCGGGCACCCACAGTTGATAGCGCTGGATCACGGCGTGCATGAAGTCTCGCTTGTATATGAAATTGCGGTCGTTGGCTTCCTCATAAAACCAGTTTCTGAACTGGTTCCAGATTTCCAAGTCCTTCGTGAACCGGTCGTCAAGGTTCTTGTTTTTCACCATGCGAGCGGTCTCGCTTTTTTCCTCCTTAGCCCACCGAGCAACGGCCCAGTTCCAGACAGCTTGTTGATATCTCTGCGAGGATTTCACCCTGCTCGACTTGGCGGCCTCTTCAGCGCCCGGTGCGCTCGAGGCAGTCGAGGACGGGGGTGTAACGGATGGACTGCTGGGCTTGATAAATGCCATGGGCAAGTCCACTTGTATAAAACCGCTCACCAAATCGTGGTCGTACGTCCTGGTTGCCGGTTTGAACGGGGAAGGGAAAGGTATAACATGAGGTCCAAAAGGAATCGGCAATATGACGATTTTGTTCTTCTTCTTCTTCCTCCTCTCAAAAGGCACGAGTTCGCCATCCTTGTAGACTTGCTCGTTGATTCTTTCGCGTCGGGGGTTAGGTACCCTCTGAGGATATGGCGGCCCCGGGAGGACGGCGTCGCGTCTGCCGAGAACAGCCTGGAGGTTTACTTGATGCACTGGCTCAGGGGTCGGTACGGCTGCCGAGGACTTGCTCTCGTGGTGCGTGTGTCCCCAGAAGGGAACAAGTTGCCCTGTGATCGCAAAGAAACCAACCCAGCCCAAACAGAGAGCTGCGAGGCAGAGACAACACAATGTCCTACCGGCCCCGCGTCTCCTCTGTGCCCAAGGTGGGGGGTGTTGGGGGTCGTCGGTGTTCATCGCAAGGTCTGACTTTGTGAAGTCCCGTCAAACGATTGACGGAAAGTCGTGGGCAGGAAGAGAAAAGACATTTCCCACCGCAAGGGGGAAATGTTGTTCTTCAGTCCGCTTGCTATTGTAGCACGAGGGCAGTGTTATCATCAGGTCACGGCCCTATCAGCGTTGGTATGCCTCCGGAGTCCGGATTGTAAACCTACCGGATAGAGATCCATCATGGGACATGGTGCGGGGATGGGCGAGAGGGACTGGTTGAGGACATGGGGCTCAGTTCGTGTGGAGACAAAGTCTGGCCAACTGCTGACTGTTAGCTCCCAGCAGTTCAAGTCGTGGCGGCGCTCAACACTACCTAGCCGCTTCTCCTTGATATCAAAGGGGCCGGACCTCACGGTATCCACCGTTGTCAACTCCGGCGCCGGGCAACACGTCCAGCACAGATACGAAAAGCCACACAGATGGTAAATCTCTGGTAAATTTTCCCACAGTATGTACATCATAAAGTTTCAACGCCAAAACCCAACACACAAGCCCAACCAGACCGCTCCGCTGACCGACCTCGTAAAAAGATATGTGATGCAGAAGATATCCAACTTTCTCCAACACGAAAACAACCACATGCAACCTTAAACAACACCACCCAGTGATGCAATGGATTTCCCCCATTTGCCCCCCTCATTACCCCCTACACAGCCCGTATCCAGAGCCCCGTCGTCACAAACGATTATCCTTTCCTCGCTGCACCTCTCAAAGCCTATCCAGCCATTTACCAAGGCTTGACCTTGCGCATGCTGCCCTCCTCCAACAGGGCCTTGTGCATGTCGAAGCTGTTGAAGAGCAGGTGAGGCTCGTGGCCCATACCCTTACGCAGGCACTCAAACTCGGCCTTCTCGAAGTAAGCCTTGAGGATAGGCTTGTACACATCGTGGGCGCACTTGTCAATGATCACGCGGGCTCTCTCGCGGGGAGCCAGACCGCGAACGTCGGCAAGACCAGCTTCGGTAACCACAATGTCCAAGTCGTGCTCAGTCTGATCAATGTGAGTGCACATGGGGACAATGCACGAGACACCGTGGGGGTCCGTCTTGGAGGGACGAGTCGAGGGAGTGTGCATGATGGAGTACTTGGCGTTTCTCAAGAAATCAGCCGAGCCACCGAGACCGTTGAGCATGCGGGAGCCCATGACGCAGGTCGAGTTGGCGTGAGCGTAAATGTCAACCTCGACGGGGGTGTTCATGCCGATGACACCAAGGCGACGGATGATCTCGGGGGAGTTGGACACCTGTTGAGAGCGGAGGAGGAGCTTGTCCTTGTAGGACTCCCAGTTCTTGTAGAAGCGCTTGAAGCCGTCGGGGGAGAAGCGGACAGAGGTAGCGGTGGCGAAGTCGAGGCGGCCAGAGTCGAAAAGATCAAGGAAGGTATCCTGGATGACCTCGGTCCACACCTTGAGGTTGCGGAAGTTGGAGTTGTCCAGACCACCAATGACGGCATTGGCTATGTTGCCGATACCGGACTGGAGAGGAAGGAGGTTCTTGGGAAGACGGCCGTGCTTCACCTCGTGCTCAAAGAATTCAATCAAGTGGCTGGCAATCTGCTGCGAGCCCTCATCGGCAGGGGTGTTGGGGGAGGTCTGATCCTGGTAGTCGGATTCGACGATACCAACAACCTTCTCGGGGTCGATGGGGATCGAGTTGGTACCAATGCGGTCCTCGACCTGGGTGATCAGGTAGGGCTTGCGGCGGGGAGGAAGATCGGTCATGGTGATGTCGTGCAGGCCATCGAAGCTCGGGAGCGAGGTGTTGACCTCAATAATGATCTGAAACACAAGATGTCAGTTCGTTGCTAACCACGCCAGACCTTTACAGATGACTTACCTTGTCAGCCATCTGGATCAGCTCGGGAGTGGCACCGACGGAAGCACCGGGGACGATGCTGCCATCCTCCTTGATCTCAGAAGCCTCAACAACCGCCACATCGAGCTTGCCATTTGGCTTGTCCTTGGTGTAGTAGCCATATACAAGGTCGACGGGGAACATGGACAGATGCTTGTCGAAGAAGTTGATGCGGCCCTCGTTGATGCCCTTGGCGATATCCTTGCCGACCTGGTGAGGAGACCGTCTCTCAATCATGTCGAGGGCAGCCCAGCGGTTCTCGGTCTCGGCACCGGACGAGGCGCCGACGAAGAGGCTGTACTTGAGCTGTCCCTGGAGGTTGTTCTTCTCGACATGGTCGGCGAGGAAAACGGGAATCTTCCTGCGCAAGAGGGTCAGTATGGACGGCTAGTGCCCGGCAAAAGAAATTTGACAGAGACATACTTGGGGTAGCCGACACCGGTGAAGCCAGACCAGCCAATGTAGGAGCCATTGGGGAAGTGGTGCAAGAGGTCTTCGGGCTGGCACAGCTTGTTGAGCATCGACGGGCGATGGACGCGCGCCTTGAGCGCAGCCGAAGCTACTCTGGACGCCATTTTGAGCAGTTGGGCTGTGAGAGAGAGAAAAAAAGACTGAAAACGCCGGGAAAAGAGAGTGGGGCTGCTCAGAGCGACGAAGCTGTCCGCAATGGCTGGCCGGTCAGGGCAGTTCTGACGTGATGGTGATGAGGCGGGTTGTGGTGAAGGAGGTGGCAGTCGGACACAGAAAGACGACCGAAGGAAGAAAAGAGAACAGAGAAAAGCCGCAGGAAAATCACCAGAGATGCAGAGCAGAATTAGTTCCCTCGACACAAACTCGCGCAGACAGGAGGAGCGGCAGTCTGCCCACTTTAATTACTCTACATCATCAGTTGCCCAACAGGTTCATCCCGGTTCAGGGTCTCCATGCCGTGCTGTCTGGGCGGGCCGCCGGCGGGCGCGGAAGCCTTCAAAACTCGAGAGCCCCGCATCTCATCCCATTCACCTCTCTCACTTGCCACCTCTCCCCCATCCTTCCAAAACTGCCATTGATTTCGTGTTCTGATTGTTGGAAGCAGTGGAGCCGGCTCATTTCTCTCCAGTAATCGAATTGTTCTTTTTCCTCATCTGTTTGCTCAAGACTGCCACTTTTGCAAACAGCCCCCCATCTTTTCCTCTAGATCTGCTCGTCTGTGATGTCATCGGGGGAACGGAGGGGGATGACCAATCAGGAAGCAGCAAACGGGCGCGGCAGGCATTCAGCGCCCAGACACAGCAGCCCAGCACCGGTCTCTGCGGGCGCTTCCGTCTGTCCTTGGGATCCTAGAGCTCCGTTGAGCCGCAGCCAGGGTATTAAGCTCGGCTATGCCCCGGCTTGACTCAGCGAACAAGCAACCCCCAATGTATTATTCCAGAGGGAATATCCACGATGATATCCGAGACAACCGCCTGAATACTTCTCCGACCTCTGATTGACTGTCGAGTCCTCGCGCCCACGGCTATTTGCGTCGCCCTCAGCGGAAAGAAGGAGGCCGCTCCCGGCAGTGTGTTGCGCCAAGCTCAAACCGGCATCGAGCCACGCCATCGTCGAGAGAAGAGCTCCACCCTATGGTGCGGCCCACCGGCCCCCGTGGGCGCACCTGTCGATGTGTCCCCAGCGATAGGCGTTGTGCATGGTAGAGACGGTGCGAAGGTGGACAGAAAAGGCATCAAGATGGATCATTTTGATGATGAACAGGGCCACTTCCCCATGGGCAAGCAAATCTGAAAATCTGGGGTTGAAGACCATTTTATGAACGGTAACCCGGCTGTGCCTGACACCGCTGACCCCCACGACGGGAGCCATGGATGCGCTAATTCTGGAAGCTGCCGGAGTCGGGACACCGGGCTTCCAGACTAACTCTCGCCACGAGGGTAGTCGCCGGTCACCGGTGGTTTGGTCTACTTGGCGGGCCCGTCAACCGGCCATGACGTCTTGCCGGCTGCTCCGGAGCTTTGGGTTGTTCGGAGTGCCGAGAGGCCGGGTTGTACAAGGCGACACCGCCGTGTGACTGCTATGCTTTACGGCTGCAAAGATTACACATGGATATTGTTTCCCAAGCCTTGGGGCTGTCCTTGCTACATACAGCCATCAATCGAGGAAAGCATATTATGACGCTTACTATCGTGGTGCGCTGAAGGACCTTGCTCCAGTTTGCGATCTGGTCGAGATACCTTATATAGGCTGTTGGTGGTATGGACTTGTTGCACATGTTGGTCCATTTGCCCAGGACAATTATCGCTGTTGGGTGAGGGTTACGCCCGAGTCGACAGTATCACCGCGGTCTCTCGTCAAAACAGTGATACCAATCGCAGCCCTGCCACCCACCGCCCAACATTCCAGCTTGTCTACGAGGTGTAACATCGCATCCATGTATTCCGTATCGCACCTGGTGGTTGGATCCATCTATAGGGCGTTTGTATGCTCGTCTGTTTGGCTACTGTTCGAATCCGAAGTTCAGTGGACGGAGGGTCGATGTATCGCGGGGTAGGAATGGCTCGTTGTCGGGTTGCGGGCGCAGTGAGGTAGGTAGATCCGAGATAGGGATAGGGACCGGGAGCGATAACGATCATGATGGAGGCACTGGGAGGCTGGAGCGGTCGGAAGTCGGGAGTTGAGATAGCTCGTTTGGTGGGAGTCGGTGGACGGCACTTGGGCGTGTCAGTCGAGGGAACGTTACATAACGCGTGAAGCAACGCGTCTGATTGGTCAGACTCGAGGACGGCCTACCCCACACCACCCACAATTTGAACGGTTTTATGCGGCGGGGATTTGGCTCCCGCAATCTTGGCTTCAAAAGAGCGGGGAGGGACGCCTGAGCATCTGTGCTCTTGCGGCGCTTCCCCGCCACTTCTCGGCTCCTTCCTAAACAGAACGTCCTACCATCGATCAATCATCCAATTGTTCAACGTCTTTTGCTCAGCGTTCACAAGCCTTGCCATGTCCATTCGGTCCGGTCTGTGATCCTGCCCTGTCGCTCCCATCTGCGAGCACACGAGCATCATCTACCACCATGTGATGCTCTCAAGAGGGACTGATATCTATTCAATGGGGGAGAGATAGACAATCATGACATCCTGGAATGAACCACCTTGACGCCACGGTCTGCTCATGGCGCGTCGGTACTACCTAGCCTACACATCACAGACCTCTCAGCTCAACACCACAGCCCAGTCATACGTAGCAAGGATGGAAGCTGTTCGTTGCAGAGCATCTCAGCTGTCCATCAGGCAGTTGCTTCCAGGACTTGGGGATCTACCTACCAGACAGTCCAGAGCATCCTTCTGCAACCACACCGCAAACACAGGAGCAAAACAGTAGTAGTAGCTGCTCGCACAGAAACAAGCGCTCTTGCAGCGTCGTATCCATTGACACAGCTACACCTGACCTTGCCAACAAAAATTCCAAGTACCAGCCAGAACTTTTGGTCCCAATCTCAATCTACCTGTCATGGGCCTCTCCCACGGGCGTATTCAAGAATTACTTTAATTCCCTGCGTCCTCCCGGCCCCCGCCGTCTTGGTTAATCTTCTGCCGTGTAACACCCTACCTATCACCTACCATCTCCCTCCCTCCCTTGGATCGACAACAATTGTCGATCTTTTCCGACTTTTATTTCTTTTTCGCAACCTCTTCTTCCTGAAGATTCATCTTCACGTGTCGCCTCTCCCACGACTGGAACGACCGACCGACCCAAGATTGTGAACGATTACTTCTATCGACATTTCAGAACAGAACAAAGTTTGGTTTCCTCGAAATATTGACAACAAATGGCGGAGGAAAAGCAAGAAATCCGGCAGACCGTCGAGGCACCTGCCGTCCGACCAAGCACACCTACAGGCACCATCCACCGACCTTCGGGATGGATGTACAAAGGTTTCCGTCTGGGCAAGTCGGAAGTGTGGTTCGCGTCGCCCATCGTCCAGCTCCTGATGGTAGCCATGGTTTGCTTCCTGTGCCCCGGCATGTTCAACGCTCTCACCGGTCTCGGTGCCGCCGGGCAGGTTGATCCAGGCGCGCAAAACGACGCCAACACGGCCCTCTATTCCACCTTTGCCGTGGTCGCCTTCTTCTCGGGCACCGTCACCAACATCTTCGGAGTGAAACCAACACTGGCTTTTGGGACCCTCGGATACTGCATCTACGCTGCCAGCTTTTTGAGCTACAATCACAACCAGAACCGCGGATTCGTCGTCTTTGCGGGAGCGTTCCTCGGCATCTGCGCCGGTCTGCTGTGGACCGCCCAGGGAACCATCATGATGAGCTATCCGTCCGAAGACAAGAAGGGGCGGTACATATCCTGGTTCTGGATCATCTTCAATCTCGGAGCCGTCATCGGGTCGCTGGTGCCGCTCGGCCAAAATATCGATGCGATAGGCGCCACCGCGGTCAACGACGGGACCTACATCGGCTTCATTGTGCTCATGCTCATCGGCGCTGCTCTCGCCCTTTTGCTCTGCAATGCCAGGAGCGTCATCCGCCACGACGGCAGCAAGGTCATCTTGATGAAGAACCCCAGCTGGAAGACGGAGATCAAGGGATTGGTCGAGACTATCACCCTGGCACCCTGGGTCATCCTGCTGTTCCCCATGTTTTTCGCCTCCAACATCTTCTACACCTATCAGCTCAACGACATGAACCTCCAATTCAACACGCGTGCCCGGACGCTCAACGGTTTGCTGTACTGGACCAGTCAGATCATTGGAGCCTCCATTTTCGGCTACGCTCTTGATATCACCAGGTTCCGTCGGTCGGTGCGCGCCAAGGCGAGCTTGGTTGTGCTATTCAGCTTGACATTTGTCATTTGGGGCGGTGGCTGGGCCTGGCAAAAACAGCAAGTCCCTCGAGAAATTCTGGAGGATGAAAGCTTGGAGCATAGAAGAATTGACTGGCAAGATGGTGGAGAGAAGTACATCGGACCCATGTTTTTGTTCATGTTTTATGGGTTTTACGATGCCGCGTGGCAGACTTGCATTTACTGGTACGTTGATGGGCCCGAAGGACTGTCGAACATGATGTTGACATTTTGGAAACAGGTATATGGGTGCTCTCAGCAACTCTGGTCGCAAAGCTGCCAATCTCGCTGGTTTCTACAAGGGAATTCAGTCTGCCGGTGCGGCCGTCTTTTGGCGCTTGGACGGGCTGAAGACACCGTTCAATACCATCTTTGGAGTCACCGTGAGTTCCTCGGCTATCACTTTATCTTGTTAGTTGTGGCTTGCTGACACGTCGCCTTTAGTGGGGTCTGCTTGCTGCCGCGCTGCTGTTCGCCGCGCCTGTTATCTGGCTCAAGGTGAAAGACACCGTGACTGCCGAAGAAGACTTGAAGTTCAGCGATGAGACCATTGCGGACGTTAGGGCTACAACAGACGCCAGCAGGGAGGCTGCGTGAGTCGATGTCTTGATGAGGTGTTTTCTTGTTGATTTGGTGGAAGGGGCGTTGTACTTGGGTACTTCTGGTGTCACCTTTGTGTATGGCAAGGTTATGGCTATTGAAAGGGTGACTGGTTCCCTTGGCTATTGTGCACTAGAGATACCCATGGGTTTGTTGGGATATATCTTGTTGGCAATGATACCAATACATCTGGATGATTTACCCCTGTCCGTGGTGCGTGAGGAGAGAACCTTTCGGGCCTCTTCAACTCGAATGATTTCCTTGAAGAACCATCTGTTGATCCTCATTCTGGTCGAGAGCACTGTACTAAACAGCTTCAACAGTCAGCTGAGGCCCGAGGCACCTTGTTTTGCGACCGCCACGCGCCTTACTGATTATATATCTTCCTGTCATCGAGAAGGTTCAATGGGTGTGTGACGGAGATGCTCTGCCACACTGTCTCTTGCCGGCCAAGGCAGTCATGGGAAGGGCTGTCCCCAGTTTCGCCTGACACTTTGTCTGACGGGCAACTGCACACCGTATCTCGGGCCCGAGACATGCCTTCCGTGATTCGCAAGTTTCGCTCTATTGTTCCCGGCCAGCAAGCTTGTCATGGAAGGTGTTCGCCAGCCTCTGCGCACGATAAAACTTGGTTACGATTCCGCTGCCAGCTCTTCTCCCTCTTCTCTTCTCTTCTTCATTCACACACAGCATCAGTCAACAAGTTTTCCCAACAGAAGAATTCCACATCAAGCATCATTTCATTGTGTCTTTTTTTGTCTTTGGCATTCATTCCCACGACAACGTTGTCTATTTATCTCTGACCGACCACGATACTTACTTCGATCGCAATAGCTATCCACTCAGGGAGAATGTACACCAAAACCACAGTCCTCCTCGCGCTTTTGGCACCCCTTTGCCTCTCCTTTCCCGTGGACCCTCCAGCAGCAGCCCTCCCGGTCGATTCCACCACAGATTCCCAACCAGCCGCTGCTCCCGAAGCAGCTCCTGTTCCTGTTGTGGCCGTCCCCAATGCTGCCCCGCCCATTGAAGAGGTCTGGACCATCCAAGGCGCCCGCCGCGTGTGCGAACCTGACAACTCGGAATGCGTCTGGACGTTTACCATCAGCACCAACTCTGTCTACGCCCCTGTGCCGTGCATAGTCAAGATCCCCTCTGATCCCGAACGCAAGGTGCCTGCGAACCAGAACAATGCCGAGGGATTGGTTTGTGGGCCGTATGAAGTGTCGGCGGGGTGGAGTTCGGCGTTTGGGGTTGAGAATGGGTTTACGGTGTTGTATGTGGTGGACATGGAGAGGAAGATGGGGGTGTGGCCTGCGTATGAGGACAAGAAGGTGGAGAAGGGGGAGGTTGTAGTGCCTGATTTGCGGCTGCCGGTCAAGCATCTGGGGTGAGGGGTTTAAAGAAGTTGTATGGTAGATTATTTGGTTATGGTGTTGCTCGCCGGTCATTATTTGCTATGAGGAGGGATTGTTGGTATAAGACTAGGATGGGTAGACTCTCGTGAGAAATGAGGCCATGCGGTCCACATTACGGCATTGTGTTGCACTTGATGCTTGTGATACATTTGGAAAGACAAGCTGAATGGTTGTGTCTTGCATCTCATGGGTGACGGGAGAGAAACGTGCTTCATGCTGTCAATTCATTAGCCACAATTCAGACAATGGGGCTGTTGAGTGCCGATCCCTCTGTTGCAATTGCAAGCCCAAGCTACCGGAAGCGATGCCCTGGTTGTTGCACACTCCCTCCCAGGCATGCATGCAAGCAGCCCCACCAATGCAGGAAGATGGTGGCATCCATTCTTTTTGCCTGTCCTACCGCGACTCAACCTGAAGCTCCTACAATGCTCCTACTTCTCACCACTTCCATTTTGTCTCGGCCCTGATCTCCCGCGACTCCGCTGTGCGGTCTTTTCTCCCGTCGACATCACCATCCCTGCCACTGCCAAAGAGTAGACTGTAGCCTTGATGAGCACGAATAAAAAATACAGCATTTTAAAGACCACCATTGCTAAATATACAAACAATGACGTCGACCCCCACACCCACCTCGAGCTGGTTCAGCAAGGGCGCCGAGAGCCGTCAAGAACAGAGCAGAGACACCATGGGTAACAGCAAAAGCCCGCTGATGAGGCGGTCAAGATGGCGCAGGTCGAGCTCCAAGGTTTCAGGGGAGGATATCCTTGCGCTGCAGGATCTGGATCCGGCCCTGAACTCGAAGATGCATTTGGTCAATGACGTGGGTTCGAGTGGCAGAGGATGTCGGAAGGACGCTGATCAGGTGGGTAGGCTATCGATGATATTGGTTGGACGCCATACCATACGAAGCTGTTTTTCCTCAACGGGTTTGGGTACGTCATCTTTTGCCCTTGCTGAGGAGTCATGGGCAGAGTGTAGCTGACAATAACGGGCCAGATACGCAGTCGATTCCTTGGTCCTCCTCCTCCAGTCTGTCATTGCCGGCCCGGCCTACCGAGAATTTGGAAACCGAGGTTACCAAGAAGGCCTGACGGTCGCGGTGTACTCTGGCATGTTGATAGGGGCACTGTTCTGGGGTTTTGGCGCAGATATTGTTGGACGGCGATACGCATTCAACCTATCTCTCCTGATCTGCTCGCTTTCGGCCATCATTGCGGGAGGAATGCCAAGTTGGGCTTCGCTGGGATTTTTTGTGTCACTGATTGGGTTTGGTGGCGGAGGGAACTTGGTTTTGGACACCACTGTGTTTCTGGAGTATCTCCCTGGCAGTAAACAATGGGTGTTGACAATGATGGCGGCGTGGTGGGGACTGGGCCAGGCCATCACAGGTCTCATTGCTTGGGGCTTTCTGGGTACATATTCCTGCAATGATCGAAGACAATGATGCTAATCTTTTGCTATCAGTCCCGACGAGATGGAATTGCGCCTCGGTCGATACATGCACCATGGCCAACAATATGGGCTGGAGATATGTCATGTTCACAAGCGGCGCCCTAGTATTGGTGCTGTCGATTCTCCGATTGACAATTATTCGCCTGAAGGAGACACCAAAGTACCTCCTGGGCGCTGGGGAAGATGCCAAGGTCGTCGAGACATTGCAGTATCTTGCAGGGAAGTACAACCGGCCCTGCAGTCTGACACTGAACCAGCTAGGGGCCTGTGGTCTGGTCACTGGCACTCACAGCAAGAACCGCTTCTCAATCGGGGAAACCATGGTCCATCTCAGAGGCTTGTTTGCCACACACATGATTGCTGTCTCGACAGTGATGATATGGCTGTCCTGGGCAATGGTGGGTCTTGCATACCCCCTGTTTTACGTCTTTCTCCCAAGCTATCTCGAGGCTCGCGGAGCCAAGCTGGACCTGTCCCAGTTTGAGATTTGGCGCAACTATGCTCTCACCAACTTTAGCTCCATCTTTGGTCCCTTGCTCGCCGGCTGGCTGTGCAACCTTTCCTTTCTCGGTCGGCGATATACCATGCTCATCGGAGGGCTCATGACAGCGGGCTTTTTTGTTGGGTACACGCAGGTGCGAACGGCGGCCCAGGATGTCGGAATCTCCTGCGCCATTGCTTTCAGTCTCAATGTTTACTATGGGACGCTGTATGCATACACGCCAGAAGTGCTTCCCAGTGCACACAGGGCCACGGGCAACGGGATTGCGGTGGCATGCAACCGGATCATGGGCATACTGTCGGCCGTCATTGCCACCGTCGCGGATACTTCGACGGTTGTGCCCATTTATATCTGTGTCGGTCTCTTGGCGGTGATGGGTGTGGTGGCTGCTTTGTTTCCTTTTGAGCCTTATGGGCGGAGGAGTTCTTGACGCTACAAGCAAGCAAAAGATTTATTAGAATGAAGATTACATTAATCATGGAAATTATGGAGGTAGTTCCCGGTCCGTAGTTTTGTGATACGATCGTAGGCTGCTGTCGGTTAATAAAGGTTGGAACATACCGATCTATAGACTGAGCTCACAACATATGCATGAGAGTCGAAGACAAAGATAGGTACGACACACCAAGTATCGCTACAAAAACCCTGCAAAATAAGGTAATGTCTAAGCCGCTAATAACAGTGACATCACCCTAACAGTAGGCAGATTGCAGTCACTCTAACCATCCTTAGAGTAAAACCCCCCAGTTCAAACTGCTAGCCGCGTCCACAAGTCACCATTTCAAGTGGCTATGTGTAAAGAGATACCTAGTTGTGCATGCTCCCGTCATTGAACCTTTTAATTCAAGTCAACCAGGCTCTCGTTTGCCGATGATGGAGACTGTTGAAGCAACTGGACCACCTCGTGGTGGTTGTTCTGGGAAGCGAAGTGAAGAGATGTAGCCTCGCTGCTTTTACGTTTAGCCAGAATACTGGCGCCGTGTTGCAGCAGCAATCTCACTACACCCTGATGGCCGTTTTGGGAAGCTAGCATCAACGGTGTAATATCATCACTGCCCTTGGCGTCAACTCCAGCGCCATGTTCGAGAAGTATTTTCACACCTCTGGATGTCCTCTTTGTGAGGCAATGTGAAGGGATGTTGCCCCGTGGGGCCCACAGCTCGTTTGGGGACTGGCCCCGTGTTGTAGAAGTAGCTTTACCACACCAAAATGGCCCCTATCTGAAGCTGTAAACAGTTGTGTTTTTCCATCATCGCGTTTGGTGTCCAGCTTGGCACCTTGCTCCAAGAGCGACCGGACCACTTCTTGATGACCATTTGCGGAGGCTAGACAAAGCGGTGTAAAGCCTTTGGATCCGGAAGGTTCGAGCTGTGCTCCACGTTCCAAAAGAGCCTGGACGATCTGAGAGTGTTCGTTCTGTGCAGCTTGGTGCAGTGGTCGCCTGTCCTGACATTTGGCTTCAATATCGATGGGCGTTTTGGTATCTAGAAGTAGCTTGACGATTTCGTAATGTCCCTGATGCGCAGCCAACCACAAGGGGGTCCGTCCATCAACAGTGCAGGCATCGGGTTCTGCTACCCTTTTTAATAACAGGTCTATCACCTCGGTATGACCTTTGAACGCTGCTATATGGATGGGATACCATCTGACCCGTGGAATGGTGAGGTTAAGGTCCACCTTGTACCAAATCATAAATTCAAGAATGTCGAGATGGCCAAATTCCGCAGCGAGATAAACGCAACTTTTCCCGCTTCTCGTGACCGCGCACACACATTGTGGGTTGTCGTCCACCATTAGCTTGATGGTAGGAAGGGAGCCGGTTCGGATAGGGTAGTGGACAGGGTCATAATCAGGAGTCGTTGCGCTCGACGACCCGGTATTGCGACTCACAAATGCGGTGGCATACAGTTCAAGATCGTGGATTCCTTGATCGAAGCTCCGTCGTGATAAGAGCTCATGATTTGTGGCAGTTATGGCGTCATTTCCGGTGACTGGACTATGTGTGACTGTGCCATTCTGTGGAGCTTTGGATCGCATGAGTACTGGCGCATTGACTTGAAATGAAGCTTCTAGAGGCTGGATGGGTTGTACGTGGCCAATCGGCGCTGCCCATGTTGCTGTAGGTATTTTCTGTTGCAGCGGTGCAGATGGTGACTGTTGTGCTTCAGGCGGTCCAAGTGGCAATGAGGGCGTATTCAAGGGTGGTGATGTTTGCGATGATGGTGAGGGTTCATGTAGGGCTGGTAAGCAAGCTATTGACGGTGATGGTAATGATGCTGGCATATGCCCTTACTGAGGCCTTGGTCTTTTTCGGTTCTTGTTGAAAGCCCATTTCGCAAACTGAATCTTGTACTGTTGTTTGCTAGACTCAAGTTAGGTAACTCTTCTTGCTCTCCATACGTCCATGGTTGCAAGCATGGGATCCCGCAAGGAATACACACCTTGCATCAAAACCGTGTTCAGATGTCATAGTTGCCATCACCGTTTTGAGGTCAGTCCTTGCGTAGAGATCCTCAATTATTCGCCTGAACTTTGTCCATTCTGCATCGGGAACTTTGCAGGCCCGAGGAAGGCGAGAGCCTGGCTTTTCGAGCTTTCTTGGCTTCTGGCACGGCTTTGCCATGGTGTTTATCTGAAGCATGTCTGCCTCCATCGTTATCCCAAACTAATCGTTGCCCAGGCAGTTAAAATTTTTTCCAGATCTCAGGACTCCATCAACTGTTGGAACGGGTATTCAAACGGTCAAAAGTTGGCTGTTGATCGACGTGAGCTTTTGAGTGGCAGTTCCAGTCAGCGATCGGAAGTGAAGAGCATCTCTTTCTTTGGACCTGGCAATATCCCCCGAAAAGTTTTATGTGGCTTAAGACGCCCGCGGAAGCTGCATCGGATTATTAACATGCAAACACCGCCAAGCTGCTCGTCACGGGTCACTGCGCCTTTTCGGCGGCGGATACGATCTGGTCGGGTGGTCGCCCCCCTCAAGGATGCCAGGACAAAAGTTCTACCTGGGACAGAAGTTTTATGTATCCAGGAAGTATTCCTCGTCACATATTTTAAACTTTGTCGTTTTGACAATGGGTAAGGCCACTGTTCCTTTCTCTTGCGTTGCACTCCGACGCTTTTTTTTTGTTCTTCTTTTTTAAATTTTTTATTTATTTATCATGCCTCCTAAGCTGCAAATCTCTTCTTTTGGCATAGCTATTCTGACCTCGAATACCAAGCAACCGTGGGGGGTTTGCAGGATAATCTTATTTGGGTAGGGGTTGTGGGGGTGAGTTCTAGAGGATGAACTTGGCGCGACGAAATAACATCCTGGGTACGAAATGCAGTAGGTGTAGCATGGGTATGCAATCCTCCCATGCCCTCAAGGTTTCAAACCTGAGGTCGTTGCTATGTTGCTTTAGTATCAATCATTATAGTCAGCTCCTAATATTATACATGTACTGATACCTGTAATGATGACCGGAGTTCTGAAGCATTGTGGTATGTAATTGAGACTGAAGATGTCTCTACCTACGCCTTATGCATAAATGACAAGTTTATTCTCATACCTATTCGGACAGGATATCAGATTTACTTTATCTGAGCTCAGTGAGTAGGTACCTACCTACCTTTCTGTTAATGTCGGGGCAATAGGAAAACACAAAGTGTGCAGTGTCCAAGGCGAACCGACCTTCGACATCCATGTTGGTAGGCTCTCAGCTTTGACTTATCTATCTGTGTAAGCTGAGGATTCTTTTGCCGGAAGCTTTGCTCAGTGGGTCGTAGATATGTTAACTGAAAGCAGGGCGTTACGTGAGCCCGACCAAAACAAAGCGATGGTTTAGGATTTAGTGATACCTTAGCCAGGAACGAGGGATGTTGCATTGTACTGAGATAACGTGTCGCTCTTTCTGATGAAACAGATTTCTATCTAAGCTGCATTCCAAGGCAATAGGAAAGAATAGAGGCCTGATGTAAATCGATAGTCACCACGGCCTTCAGTTAGGCCTGGATGTAGACCTTTGTCTAAGGTATGCTTCAACATCCATTCCTTAGCCATAATGATGGCTTGCACCTTGCAAACATGTGCGTCAAGTAAACCTAGGCATGTAAGGCAGACTGTGCCATACTGGTAAAAAATGTTAGCGTCTGTCAGTCGGTATATTACAATGCTATAACAAAGAGGTCCACGTCAAGGCGGAATGAAATTCATGAAAGTGTAAGGTACGTACGGAAGGCAAGAAGATTCATTGTTGAAAATTCAAAACTAATTGGCTCTCATTGAACCTCCCCGGTGCTTGTATGTCATACTGAGCTGAATAATAGCGACACCCAGAGTGAGAATGCCCACCACAATGACGACGATGTTTAAGATGACCTGAAAGTCGACTGGGGCACCGTGGTGGATGTCTGATCCCGAGGCTGGATTTGTTGTAGTATAGCTTGACTGTTGGATATCCAATGGCTGAGCCGTAGGCATTGTGATTACTGACCCAGATGATGTTGAAACGCGTTGATGTTTAGCAGTGACCAAGTGTTGCCCGGTCACGAACAATTGGAAGGAAAGATCGCGAGGTCTGGGGGTCAAAGTAGTAGGGAGTCGATGCTAAAGAAGACTAGTTCCGGGTGCCAGTACGAGAGGCTTAGGACAAGCGAGACCAAGGGATGAAATACTGGGGACGGACAATGAGAGAGGAAGGGACCCTATATAAGGTAGAGCCTGGTGAAAAAAGGGTACGACAAAACCTTAGGGTTCTGATATGCTTGAGCAGAGGGATGGTGAAAATTCATACTCAAGTGGTTGTAAAACTTTCTGCCCAACATGTTGGCTGCAGCATGTTTGTTCTGTCACTCGAATGAGGGATGTAGTTGCTGGGGCAGTGTTGGAGCATGGAAAGCTTTCTCTGCAATTGACATCGCGTCGAGGTCAAGTGTTCAAGCTTCAAGCCCGATTTATCCTAGAATTGTGATCATTCAAGAGTCGGTGGGTGACTGCGGATCGATGCGCACATGAAATAATGGCGTAAAACTTCTCAAAAACTTCTGAGCCCTGTTGTGACGGTCGCAGCGTCTTCAGCTGCATCCATGCCCCACTTGCGACTTGGAAAGCTGGATCTCAACATCAATATCAAGTTGTCAAGTTGTCAGCATCAGGTTAGATCCATGCCCCCAAGCCTCCCTTTTTTTGTTAGCGAGTGAAATACGTTTGGCTTCCAGGTCGGCAATGATGTTCGACTCAACTTTCTGTGTAGGTAGGCGGTTTGCCCAGCTGTCGGATACAAAACGCTACTAAAACCGCTTGTAATGAGCCCAACGGTACAATCTCAGACAAGCGTGAAATTTTTGGCAAGTGTTAGCAATGCTATTCACGGGTAACAACCCGTTCTTTGTCATTTCACAATTGTATTGTTACTCAAGAAGTTGTCTTGAGAAAATTGGGAATAGGTATAAATACATTATTCCAAGGACTACTAAATTTAGCTATGGGCTGTTGACAGTGCATCTGCTTTCTCTTCAGAAACAGGCTACAGGCGGTAAGGTACGTAGGTAGGTTACATGATTGGTATGTACATAAGGGACTTCGACTCCGTGTAAGCCCAAACTTCTAAACATCTGAAAGTCGCAGGACCAGTCATCTGAGCCACTTGGTCACTCCGCGCTATTTCCCTTCAAGGAGACTGGGTATCCCAGGCTAAGCATCGACATCCTGCTGCAACATCATCGCCATCTCCACGTAAAACAGTAAGTCCTATGACTTGATCCACGACACGCTACCTGCTAACCGGATCCCTTCTGATAGCCCATTCCTTACCTGGCCCGTTGCCAAGGTCCACCACGACGTCTACAATCTGGGTCCAATCTTTGAAGATGATGGCTCCGTCAACGGATCAAAAAAACATTGGGTTATGATATTGGAATGCCCTTCAGCAAATGGACAAGTGAAAGTCAGCATGGACAGCAAAATGAACGTGCGAACTGGGCACATAAGTACGTACATTGCCAAAGTGACCCGTTACACCGGTAAAGGAAGTAGTGTCATATTCAGACAGACCAGAACTGTGAAGTCCAGCTTTACAGTGGAATATTCTGGGTGCAATTATTGGTTCAGGTTGGCACCGCTACAAGATGACTTGCGATGCAAGAGGTGGATTTAAAGGGTGCCAACATCACTTGAGGACCGTAACCCAGTGCCTCATCCAGCTTGTCTGGGTCACGGAGAAGTCTGATACAGGTCTCACCATGAATCAATATCTTGGTTATGTTTACTTTATAAACGACACGAATATGATGTCGATGATCGTCGGTATCTACAACGTTACCGCCAAACAGCCGTAGAAGGTGAGTTGCTTGACTTTGATGGCCGGGCAATCGGAAACTGTGGAGAATGAGTGAAAAGTTGTAGCTAGGTATCTAGTCTGATAACGGTTCCCATTGTTAGAATGCAGGTAAGGAATAACCAACCTGGAAGACTTCCTGGCTTAGCTTTTCTCTAGATGCTGAAACTTGAACTTCGCACATACGGGGTTGGGCTTGTAAGTTGTAAAACATCGCGTGGGTAGATCGACAGGGGCACCGTTCATACAGAAAACGGTAAAGACAAGAGCTCATGTTTCCCGTCCACTTTTATCCGTATATTTAGACTCCCATTGCATTGATTTGGCACTGGAATTAAACAGCCAACTTCTCTCTTATTTACGATGACCTATTATCGCACACCTTGTGACAAGAACTGGGACCCGCAAACCATCACTCAACCGGCACCAGATATCTCAACGTCGTCCGGCTCCACAGCTCATTCCCGGCCATCTGATACTCCAACCCTTGCAAATACTTTCTCAGCTCTGGCGTATCCCGGCGTGCGAGAACCGCTTGGACCAAATCAAAATGTTGCGCCTCCCATTCCCGGCAGAGGCTATAGAGCACCCTTTTGGCAGCAGCAGTTGATATCTCAGCGTCTGCTGCGATCGTGGCCACACCTGTGCACAGGGACCCGCCCTCTTCATGTGCCGTCTGTGAGGTGAGAAGTTCCTTTTCGAAGCTCCAGATGTCGTTGATGATTGATAGATGCTTCGAGCAGTTCATGTCGACGGGGCGGGCGAGGTCAAGGTCCGGTGAGGGGATAGACAAGCCCATTGTGAAGCGTATCAGTGCCGCGAGGAGTCTGATGATGCCAATGCGATGTCAATATCAGTATAAACGTTAGCTCATGCTCGGAAAGCAAACATACCCTTTCCCGACATCGCGTTCCCGGTATTCGAGGTACTCCTTCAGACCCATCGGCTTGGTGCGTGCCTTGTTTGTCTGCGCACGCATAAAGATAAAGACGGGCTCGAGGATGTCGTTGGCCATCCAACGGTCATGCGCCCGCATGCCTTCCCACAGGTCGTATGTGATGTACTCAACCGGGACGGAGCGGTCAGGCGGTATGTCCCCTCCGCGCATCAGAGGCATGAGACGAGCGTTGTAGGCCTCCCTTTCGGCGAGGGACATGTGCTCGAGCAGATCTGAGTTAATCCAAGGTAATCTTTAGCTAGGTAATGCCCAATGGCCTGGAAAAGGAGAACCTGCCATCAACGAGAAACAAAACTGTCAACAACCGACAGGCAAAATGGATCCGGTCGTCCAGCGCCATGGGGAAATAGAGGCACGTCACGCGCGAGAAACCGGCGCCGACAAATCTTTTTCGGCTTCGCGCGTCGGGAAACGGCCAGTGCTTGAGGAAGTAGTCGTCTACCTCTCTGGCTACTACGTCCACTAAGGGGTGACATAGGGCCTTGAAGTTGGAGGTTGGGATGCCACTGTCGACAAAGGAATCGATTTCAAGTTTGTTCACGTGCTCCTGTTCATTTGAAGCCGGGACTGGCAGTTGCGCCTGGGCTGTGATGGTGAGGATTCCGGTGGTTTTCATGATGCTTGTTGGACGTCGAAGATAGGTAGGTAGGTAAGCAGGAGAGCAAGCGTAATGGTTGAAAGTTTGGGAGACAATAAGGTAGCTTCCCGTGAACTTCAGGTCAGACGTCTGTTTTATTACTACCTACCTATAAATGGGAGCATAATTCATTACTAAACATTCTGCAGCCAAAAGAAAAGATCTGACTACCTGGTATTTCGGCAAACTACCTTACCGTTTGACTTGTTGTTGCACTAACTTCCAAGTGAATAAGCTGGGCTTGCATTATCTTGAGTCCGAATCAATAAATGTCAGGCATGTAAGATCAGATAGCTGGAGCCACGCAATCAAGAACAATACATGGGTCGCACAGAGCAATTCCTGGGAACGATATCATCGCGCCCTCTTGTGATTGTACCGAGCTGTCCAGTTATAATCAAAAACAAGTCCGAGTAGAATGCCAAACATGGTCAGGTTGCCAATCTTTGCGGGATCTTTTGATGTAATGCGATGCAGCTACTATTTTGGTGTTGCACAAAAATAGTGCAACTTCACCACGCCAATGCTGTGGACTCAAAGTATGATCCCAAGATTTGGGAGCCCATATTAAGGTACCTAGGTAGATAGCTATCTCCCCAAGTTCTGCGATATCATCCAACTCATGCCCGATTTGTATACAGTCACAGACCGCTTTGTGCGCTCCAAATCTTTGTATCACAACACCCTCCGCTTACCTATAGGCACCTTACTCAACCCTCAGAATGGAGTCCATCATTCTCATCGGCGCGGGCACGTTGGTGGAGCGCCTGCCATCCCAGCTTTTATCGGGTCTGGCCAGCATCTTCATCCTTGGTGTTAGTATTCCTTGCTCCCCATAACGGGAGGTGCTTAAAGTTCTGACAATACAAACACAGGTCCTAACACTCATCGTAACCAGGGCAATCTACAATGTCTACTTCCATCCCCTTTCCAAGTTCCCTGGTCCCTTGTACTGCGCCATTAGTGACGTGTGTCACCCAGTAACCTTCTTCAATGTCCCTGGGAAATGAACTGATACAGCCAGCAGATTCCCCATTGCTTGTGGTTTCTAGGAGGACGCCAACCATACAAAATTCTTGAACTTCATAATCGTTACGGTACAGTGAGATCAATCCTCGTTCTACACCCAGCATCTAACCCCAAAGACCCTAGGCCCGGTGGTGCGAACAGCCCCAAATGACCTGTCTTTTAATACGGCCCAATCATGGAAAGACATATACGGTTCCAGACAGGGCCACCAGGCTTTCGTCAAAAGCGCCTTCTACGACGGGGGAAGTTTTGCCAGCCGGGGCGTCGGTTCCATTGTCAGCGAACGCAATGTCGACGCCCACGCGCAGATGCGCCGCTATCTGTCGCATGCGTTTTCCGATCGGTCGCTCGCGGAGCAAGAAGACATTATTGCGCGAACCATGGATATATGGGTCGAAAGCTTGCTCAAAAAGGGGTCGCGCAAAGAGGGGATTGAGATGGGAAAGAGTTTCAGGATTATGACGTTCGACATTATTGGCGAACTGGCGTTTGGGGAGAACTTCAAAGGTGTTGAGACTGGTAAGTCAGGCTTTTTTTTGTCTTTTTTTTTCTCTTTTTTTTTCCTTTTTTCGGCTGATCAAATGTTGCTGTTTCTGCTCATGACACGGTATGTAACTAGATGTTGAACATCCCTGGATCGCCACCCATCTCGGAGCTCTGAATCAAGGAGCCCTGGCCGACACCTTGAAGCGCTTCCCGACACTCGCCTGGCTTGCTCAGGGGCTGCTGCAGAAGAAAATCTGGGAACTCACCGAGGACACAAAGAAAAATGAGAATTTTGCCATTGATATGATCAACAGGTGAGTCATGCTCCGTGAAAGAAAACACAAAGCTGCGGCGCCTGTGAGGACTGATGTTCAAGACAGACGAATCCACCGCGATGAGCTTTCGCGCAAAGACTTCATGACGCACATTCTACAGAGGCGGGGTTCTGCCCAGGTGTCGGACCTACAGCTAGCAGCGCACGCTTCTGACTTTGCCCTGGCTGGAAGCGAGACCACGGGCACTGCCTTGTCAGCCATCATGTACTACTTGCTGCGAACTCCCCAGGTCATGCTCAAGCTTCAAAAGGAGATCCGAGGCAGTTTCAAGACATATAGTGAGATATGTTTCAGGTCAACGATTGGCTTGCCATATCTGGACGCTGTTATTCTCGAGGGGCTCAGAATGTACCCCCCAGTACCGCTTGGTCTGCCCCGTGTGGTGCCGGATGGAGGCGACACGGTCGACGGACATTTTCTGCCAGCTGGGTCAGTGTATCCTGTAGTTGAGGGGAAAAGCACTAAGCATAATAATATCAGGTCGTTGTTTACACACATCCAGTTGCGGCAAGCTTGAGCTCGGCAAACTTCAAGGATCCTCAGGCTTTTAAACCTGACAGGTGGCTTGACGAGCACCAAGGAGATATACGAGAAGCGTCTCAAGTGAGCTAGCTACCTACCTTGGTGATTGAAACCCGAAGACAAAAGAAATTGACTGACGACTTATCTTCCATCCAGCCATTCTCACTAGGCACTCGTGCTTGCATGGGAAGAAAGTACGCAACAACCTCACATACCTTAGGTACCTATTATGCTGACAATGCTAACAAACCTCTTTTAGCCTTAGGCACATGGTGTTGGGCTGGCGACCTAGGAAAGTCACCGGCGGCGAAAATGAGGCCAAAAAATGGCCAAAATTGGTAAGCAAATTAGTATTACAGTAGTTGGTTGTTGGTTGAAAAGAAAACAGTAAGAAAATCCAGCCCCAAGAGCAAACCGGTGTGGGTCTGGGAAAACCTGGGCCCTTTTGGTGCCCCACACATGGAGATGCGAACAGCGTTGGCCAAAGTTCTCTGGAAGTATGATCTGGAATTGGTGAATACGTCGCTGGACTGGCATCGCGACTCAGAGATGCATACTCTCTGGTGCAAACCGGCACTCTGGGTCAGGTTACGAGTGCTTAAAGAGTAGGCAAGCACCTGAGCAAGCAACAAGCGTGCGATACCCAAGATATATAATAGAGACCGACCCCTTTCCAATCGAGGTTGTTGGACATGAACCCTTCAAAGAGCTTCATGAAACTGGGACGAAATAGTAGAGCAGGTGAAACTATGCCTATATCTCCGAGGATGTCAACTCTTAGCGTCTCTGAAGTGTGGTTTTTTTTTTTCGTTCTCATAGGTGGAATAAATTTGCCTCTGCGTTTCTTGATCCCTCGACCGTCCCATGAATCTTGTCTCTCTCTGCCCCTCACCCTTGATTCGGGGTTTTGCTGAACAGAAGGTAATGATCTTGTCGAAAACTTGTGTTTGCGACCCTGAAGAACATGGTAGCATTCTTGTTCTGGTGATACATCAAGAAATGGCAAGACAAAGCCTAGTTCTTTTCCATGTACACATCAAGTTTGGCAATCTGTGTCCTAAAATCCTCCAGTTCTCTTACCCGTATCCGCCCCTCCCATTTCCCTGCTAATAAGAACACATGGACTTCTTTTTGAATCACAATGTCCCCAACGAGCTCGATCATCTTAGGGCCAAGAACAGGATCACCCGCTGCCCAAAATGCGCTACCGAGTCAGCCATATGGCAAGCCTTCTTGCCCGGCTTTGGACCTGCTACCATCCTGACAGCTTGGGAAGACTTTGGTAGGCCCGGCCGCACGGGTAGAGGGATTCTCAAGAAGTGGAGGTGGATCTCGCATCTCACAACCGTCCACGGTATTTGCATTTGCCAGATAAGGCACCAGCGCACTGCCTTTGTTGAGGCGCTTGCAGTTGCCAGCGCTAGGTGCCTAGGCGCAACCTTGAAGCGCTTGGAGCTGCCAGCTGCAGGTGCGTGATCGAAACTGTGTTTGGTTCCCGAACGCCTCGTTCCACTTGCAAATGAGGAGCTACTGCGGTGGCTGGCGATTTGAGCCGTGTGCCAGCCCTATTTCTTTTTATGAATCTCCTTCCTTCACAACATACTCTACCATCACCGACGCCATGGTATCCTATATTTGCCCTGTCTCGATAGCCCCTTCGCAGATCACCCCAGCTAGGGAGCGCTATGCAAGCGGAACCAAGCTCAGTATTCAAACTCACATTCCTCCGGAACCGTTCGGGCCCAACCACCAGGAGGCGAGCCCTGAAGTCAATGTCGAACATCGACATCACCGACTTCAATTTGCAGTGGATAACCCGCCATTTGACCCTAGTCCTTGGGAAACACTGGAAGATATCGATCGTGACGAGGAGATGCTCGTCATCGAGAGATACGTTGAACAGAAGGAAGACGGCGGCTCGACCGTTGTAGAGTGTCATCTTCAAAAAGATCCATCAGTGCAATACATTGCTAAGATCTACGACGCGGTTGATTACCCAGACCCAACTCAAGAAGATGAAGAAGATGAAGGCATGGATGCTGGAACTGGGGTGGACAACAAAGATGGACAGGCTGGGGATGGAGATTCAAAAAGTGGTGACCAAGAGAGTGGAACGGGCGTCATCGGTGTGGGAATGGGTGTCATATTTCTGTCCGCTTTGGTCTCGCTGTTGAACTTGTAACCTCTAATACACATATCGGAATGTAATGGCCTTGTCGCCCTTCTCAGACAGTTCCTGTTGCGTATAATGACCCAAATCCCCATCCTCCATCTTCTTTGCCCTCTTCTTGTTGGCGGTGCTATACCCAACTAGCAGGATGAGCGAAGCGACGATACCGGCGCCAATGAACCCAAGTTCCAAACCATGACCGAGTCGATATCTGGGAGCATCCTTTGCCCGATAAAAGTTGGATGCCATTGCCTTGATATCGTGTTAGTCCTGTTCCCGTAATCAACTTGTTTACTTACACCTCCCAGGTTTCCGACACCTATTTGGACCGCCATCCCGACTGAACGCTTCAACGACCCTGCCAAGTTGTTGGAGAGCCAAGCAATGACGCCTGGAAAAGCTGGGTAGATGGCACAAGCTGCGATAAACACTCCGCCATACACCACACGCGGGTTTCCAGACGCGATGCACCTAATCTGGTCAGTTACCTTGTTGTCTCCCAAAGCAGATGGAAACTCACATGGAAAACCCAACAACCATAATAAGTAATGGAACAATGATGAACGGGCTTCTTCGCCCCACCCGATCGGAAAAGTAAGCCACAATGACGGCGAGAATGGCGGCAGTGATGTAGATGGGAACCGTCATGAGCTGCGCGGTGCTGCTCTCATACCCCAACGTGCGAATGATGGTTGGCAAGAATAAGCTGATGCCATAGAGCGGGCAGACAATCTTGGAAGTGTTAGCACCGGAGAAATCCAGGGGTTCAGGGGCAACATACCCCCCAGTAAACAAAGATGTTGACCCAAATCTGCCAATCCAAAAATGCCTGTCTGACATATTTCCACTTGAAATCATCGGCCTGGGCCACCATAGCGTGATCGTTCCTCTTGCTCTGCCCTTGATACTTGAGACGGAACACGACAAATGCTCGTTCTTCCTCGGTCAAAAAATTCGCTGTCTCGGGAAAGTCGTGCAGAGTGAAAAAAGCCAAGACGGCGACCAGGACGGTTGCGATGCCTGGGTTGTTAGCTCGCACTCCAAAAAAGCAGGGGTTGACTTACCCTCAAGAATAAAAATCCACTGCCAGCCATGCAGCCCCCCAACACCATCCATCTTCCCAATGGCAAATGCCAAAAGTCCACTGAATGCGCCGGCGATGGAAGCTGCACTGAAGAACATGGCTTGTCTCAACTGCATCTCCTCACGCTTGTACCAGTTTGTGAGGTAGTAAGCAACGCCAGGAAACAGACCAGCCTCGGTAACGCCCAGAAAGATGCGAGCTGTCAAGAGTCCGGTAAAGTTGTGCACGATGCCCATCAAGGTCATCACCACGCCCCACGCAACCATGATGGCTGGCAACCAGATAGAAGGCCTGATCTTTTTGAGCATCAGGTTGCTGGGAACCTCGAATGCGGCATAGGTGAAAAAAAAGGCTGTGAGACACCAGTTGTATTGGTCATCCGTCAAGCCAAGATCTTCCTGAAGGCCTTCAATTTTGGCATTGCCAATGTTACCACCTAAAACAGATCAGAATTGGACACTTGGGGAAACAAGAGATACTGACGATCCAGAAAAGAGAGTAGGTACAGCAGGGCAAGCATCGGAATCAAGCGAATGTCCATCTGTCGATAGTCAGCATGCAGGGTCTTCCAATGGTCGGGCATACCTTAGGTATGTTCGGTACCTACCTTGCGGAGAATTGCCTTCTCGTTCAAATGAGCAAACGACTCTCCCGTCCTCTCGATCTCGCTGCGTTCTGCTTCCTCAGACTGTGAACCGCCATCGTGTTTTTCGGACAGAGCAGCTCCGGGAACACTCATTTTGACAGGTGGGAGAGGTGACATGTAGGCAATTGAATGAGTACACCAAGGAGGCAAACCACCCTTCTTTTAATCCCACATGCCAACATAGGCTTATTTCCTGGCATTCCTCAGATGATGATGCAAATCCCGGGCCACCTCGGTTTGCACGTCCCGCTCCCCCGCATCACGTTCCCCCGCATACTCAGCTTATTCCCCGCGATCTTGCCTAGACCGGGCGAGATCGTCAACCTTATTCCCTGAAATCCTACAACTGTGGTGGTGGTTGCCACGTCGTCAGTGGCGCGGGGTATCACCAACCATGACGGAGAAACAGAACTGAGCAGCTGGAAACCTAAAGCCCGATTTAGTTTCTGAAAAAGGAAGCTCAAAATGCTAGATCCACTACAATGGCAGACGTTCGGCTTTGAGGAAAGGCAGATTGATTGAGAGGGGGTTTTCTTTGAGGTTAAGCATAACCGGTTCTCAATTCAACATGATTGCTGTGACAAGGTCAGCACATTCTTTGATTTGGGGCGTACAGGTAATTGAGATGAGAATGGAGGGCCTGGAAGAGAGGTTTTGCATGAGGAATAAACCAAATAAATCGGCGGGTCCTGCAATTTTGTAGGTGGCATAGAAGAAAGTATTTCGTCAGGAGAGAGATGGGTCGTTGAGAGCTACCAGATTTGCGATTTTGGGAGCAGATGATTTATGCAAAGGTTTTACACAAGACTCAACCGTCAGGGGGAAGCTGCCAATAGTGGCATGCAGGTTACGGTTAAAGCAAGACTCTGGTGACTCTATGCTTGCTCGCCAAAAGCAAAAGTCTTCTGAATTTTTGGGATGTGTAGGGATAAAGAAGTGCACTTATCGCTGCTGTGGACAGTGCCAAGTATAAAAAAATAAAATAAAAAATAACAAAGGTTTAGTCAGCCGTGTCTTTAGCCTTCCGGCATGGCATACCTTGATCGAGATAGGAATAAACGAAAAAAAAGTCAAGATTTGCCTAGCAAACTAACACGGGCAAATATTGCATGCCTGGAGACGAGACAGACCATGCTGACATGTGAAAGGGGTTCGTCATCGAAGCGTTGCATCCATCCGCTGACCCTGAATGACAGATAAACATCAAAAATGTTGCCAGGAAGGCAGCCGGCAGCTCGCTTCTCCGAAAGACGGGGCAGAGAGGGACCGACAGTCTCTCGAGATAACAGCATCGGTTTGATCCCGAAGTCAAGCCCCACATATTCCAGTCGATAACGCATCGCTGAGGCTCTGCTTGTGGATCCCCGGGTTGACTCCGCCAACATTCGGCATCGCAATACCAATGGCGTGACATGGAAACGGAAGGATGCCGAGATGACGTCTCCACCGTCAGACGGAATACACACGGCCAAAAGAGTAATAAACAAAATGTAAAGAACAGTCGTCAGGAGCATCATCGAGCAAAGCCGGTCAAGCCAAAGGCCCAAGAAACGACACCATGGCGGGAGGACCACCGAGCGGTGCCGCGAGCACGATCGGGACAGGCGACACACTGGCTGACCAGCATCCTTACCAGGACAGGCGTCGTTCCTTCATGGTTGATGCTGATGCCTCGGAACTCCAAAGAATCGCATCTGTTCTCTCTCGACATCAATCTCATGTGCGTCAACCCACTGCAAAGGACGACCCTACACTGGATCCCGAATCAGACCATTTCGATGTGACGCGATGGGTACGCCATTTTGTCGGACAACTCAACAAGCAAGGCCACAAGGCAACCAACCTGGGTGTTGTTTTTCGGGACCTGGATGTCTTTGGGTCGGGTTCAGCTCTGCAGCTTCAAGAGACGGTCGATTCAGTTCTTCTCGCCCCCTTTCGACTCGGAGAACTATTCGGCAGTCACAAAAAGGAGCGGAAGCAAATTCTGCATGGTTTCAACGGCTTGCTCAAGAGTGGCGAGCTTCTAGCTGTTCTGGGCCGTCCTGGATCAGGATGCAGCACCTTTCTCAAGAGCCTCTGCGGAGAGCTGTACGGCTTGGACGTCGGCAAGCGGTCCGTCATTCATTATAATGGCGCCTCTCAGGCTCAGATGAAGAAGGAGTTTAAGGGCGAGGTTGTGTATAACCAAGAGGTCGACAAGCACTTTCCCCATCTCACAGTCGGTCAAACCCTTGAACACGCCGCTGCAATGCGCACCCCCTCCAACCGGGCCGAGGGCATGTCGAGATCTGAATACTGCCAGTACATCGCCCGCGTCGTCATGGCTGTTTTTGGCCTCAGTCACACCTATCACACCAAGGTGGGAAATGACTACGTACGAGGTGTCTCCGGTGGCGAACGAAAGAGGGTCAGTATTGCCGAGATGATGGTGGCCGGCTCTCCCATCTCGGCTTGGGACAACAGCACACGAGGTCTTGACTCGACTTCAGCCCTCAAATTTGTCCAGGCCCTTCGACTCTATTCCAACATTGCTGGCTCGGCAAATGCCGTGGCCATGTACCAAGCCAGTCAAGCCATTTACGACGAATTCGACAAGACAACAGTCCTTTATGCCGGCCGTCAAATCTACTTTGGCCCTGCCAATGCGGCAAAAGCTTTCTTTGAGCGTCAGGGCTGGTTCTGCCCTCCTCGTCAAACCACTGGTGACTTTTTGACATCAGTTACTAACCCCGAAGAACGCATCCCTCGACCTGGCATGGAACAAAAGGTGCCACGGACGCCCGAGGACTTTGAGCAGTACTGGCTTGCTTCGCCCGAGTTCAAGGCCCTCCAAGAAGAAATGGCCGCGTATGACCAAGAGTTTCAGGGAGAGCGTCAGATCCAAAGTCTGAGCCATCTGCGAGAGACCAAGAATCACAAGCAGGCCAAACACGTCCGCCAAGGTTCCCCATACATCATCAGCATCCCCATGCAGATCAAGCACAACACTGTTCGCGCCTACCAGAGGGTTTGGAACGATATCTCGGCCACTCTGGTCAATGTCGGTGCTAATCTGATCCTGGCCCTCATTATCGGTTCCATTTTTTACGGCAACCCCGATGCCACTGTCGGTTTTGAAGGCAAGGGATCTGTCTTGTTCATGGCCATCCTGTTGAACGCCCTCACCGCCATCTCGGAAATCGATAGTCTTTACGATCAGCGACCCATTGTCGAAAAACATCACTCCTACGCGTTTTACCATCCCGCCACCGAAGCAGCAGCTGGCATTGTGGCCGACTTGCCCATCAAGTTTGCTGCGGCTGTCGTGTTCAATCTCATTGCCTACTTTCTAGCCGGCCTTGGCCGGACACCCTCTCAATTCTTTCTCTACTTTTTGATCTCGTACATTTCGACTTTTGTCATGAGCGCCATTTTCCGGACTCTGGCGGCCATCACCAGAACCGTCTCTCAGGCCATGGCGTTGGCTGGTGTGTTGGCCTTGGCACTGGTCATGTACACTGGCTACATTATTCCTGTGCCGCAGATGCACCCCTGGTTTGGCTGGATTCGGTGGATCAACCCCATCTACTACGCTTTCGAGATCCTGGTCGCCAACGAGTTCCACGGGAGGGAATTCACTTGCTCGGACATTATCCCGCCATACTCTCCTCCGCAAGGCTCGAGTTGGATCTGTGCCAGTGCTGGAGCGGTCGCTGGAAGGCCAACCGTCAACGGAGATGCATACATCTCTGTGGCCTACCAGTACACGTACGATCACGTCTGGAGAAACTTTGGCATCCTCATTGGCTTCTTGATCTTTTTCATGGGCGTGTATTTTGCCGCCGTGGAGCTCAACTCATCCGTGACAAGCACAGCCGAAGCCTTGGTCTTTCAGCGTGGCCATGTCCCCTCTCACTTGCAAAAGGGTAGAGATGAAGAGCGCGGGGGAGAGGGCGGTGCTGCGGCGGAAAGGGGAGCTCAAAACCCCGAGAATAGTGCCATTGAGCCTCAGAAGGACATTTTCACTTGGAAAGATGTGGTGTACGATATTGATGTCAAGGAGGGCAAGCGTCGGCTGTTGGACCATGTCTCTGGATGGGTGAAACCAGGTACGCTTACGGCTCTGATGGGCGCTTCTGGTGCCGGCAAGACGACATTATTGGACGTTCTCGCCCAGCGCACCAGCATCGGCGTTGTCACCGGGGACATGCTTGTCAACGGCAGGCCATTCGGGGCCGACTTTCAACGTCAAACCGGTTATGTGCAACAACAAGGTATGTTTTCTATTTCCCGCCCTTGCCAACTATTTCTAATCCTGATCAGATCTCCATCTGGATACGGCGACTGTGAGAGAAAGTCTCCGTTTCAGCGCCATGCTTCGCCGCCCCAAGACGGTTTCCAAAGCAGAAAAGTTTGCGTTTGTCGAAGAAGTCATCAAGATGCTCGGCATGGAGGAATATGCCAACGCTGTTGTTGGTATTCCAGGCGAGGGCCTCAACGTCGAACAACGAAAACTTCTCACGATTGGCGTTGAACTGGTGGCCAAACCCAAACTGTTGCTGTTCTTGGATGAGCCCACCAGCGGCCTTGACTCGCAGAGCGCCTGGGCCATTTGCGTCTTTCTGCGTAAGCTCGCCGATGCTGGCCAGGCTGTGTTGTGCACTATTCATCAACCCAACGCCATCTTGTTTCAACAGTTTGACCGGCTCCTGTTCCTGGCCAAGGGGGGAAAGACAGTCTACTTTGGAAACATTGGACAAAACTCCAAGTCCCTGTTGGAATACTTTGAGCACCATGGAGCCAGGCACTGCGGCGACGATGAGAATCCTGCCGAGTACATGCTCGAGATTGTGGCCGAAGGCGCCAACAATAAGGGCCAGGACTGGCATTCGGTCTGGAAGAACAGCGACGAGTTCAGGGATGTTCTCGCCGAGATTGACAGGATCCATTCTTCTTCCCAACAAGACACCGTCGCCGCTCCTGCTGCGGGAGAGCCAAACTCGGAGTTTGCCATGCCGTTCCATGCGCAGGTTTGGGAGGTGACACGGCGCATCTTTCAGCAGTACTGGAGAATGCCGGGATATGTCCTGGCCAAGTTCGCACTGGGAATCATGTCCGGCCTCTTTATTGGTTTCACCTTTTACCAAGCCGACGGGACTCAGGGTGGTATGAGAAATATTGTTTTTGCCGTGTTCATGGTCACCACCATCTTTACCACACTTGTGCAGCAGGTTCGTTCACCTATCAACTGTTTGAAGTGTCCACCAGCTTACTGACTGTTAAAAGATCCAACCCCTCTTCATCACCCAACGATCTCTCTACGAAGTTCGTGAGCGCCCTTCCAAGGCGTATTCCTGGAAGGCGTTCCTCATCGCCAATATCGTCGTCGAGATTCCCTATCAGATCCTCACGGGCATACTCACATATGCGTGCTTTTACTATCCCGTTGTCGGCACAGGCCAGACATCTTCCCGCCAGGGCCTCATCCTGCTCTTCATCATCCAGCTGTTCATATACGCCAGCGCCTTTGCGCACATGACCATCGTCGCCATGCCGGATGCCCACGCCGCAGCTGGCATCGTCATCCTCCTGACAATGATGAGCACCATCTTTAGCGGTGTGCTCCAGACGAGAATCGCATTGCCCGGGTTTTGGGTGTTTATGTACTACGTCAGCCCGTTCACATACTGGATCAGCGGAATCGTGTCGACTGTGCTGCACGAGAGGCCAGTCGAGTGCTCCGTGTCGGAGACCTTGATCTTTGACCCGCCCCAGGGAATGAACTGCGCGCAGTATCTCTCTCCCCTGGCCGGACAGGGTTCAGGCTCGCTTCAAAACCCCTTCGACACTGAAGGGTGCAGGTATTGCGGGTTTGGCGTTGCGGACCAATATCTCGCCGGGGTCGACATCTTTTGGGAGGACAGGTGGAGGAATTTTGGAATCATGTGGGCGTATATCGCGTTCAACATTGCGGTTGCCATTGGAGTTTATTACATCTTCAGGGTGAGAAAGATGACAAAGAAGTAAATCGTAGAGATAAGAGATAGACGTAATCTAGAGCTTAATTCCTAATAGTACCCTTTATGCCTACTCCCGCACATCCCTAACCCCCGGGTTCTCATGGTCTAGATTGTCGTCGCTGTTGGCACAGCTATGGTGCTGATGCCGCTGGGGCCGCCAGGGCCTACACCAGGATATCGCAGCCCGGCATATCTCGCCACAGCAGCATCGCTCATGTTGGAGATGACGAGCGTTCCATCTCCAATGAGGTGGAGATTGCCCTGCGTCCTGGTCCAGTTGTTGTTTTTGCGTCCAGCAGCTTCGCGAGCCAGCTCCTCCTCAATCTCGCCAACGCAACTGCTGCTCAGCTCGTGGATAACGGCCATTTTGTAATTGGCGATGAGTGTCATTGGATTCTTGAGCTGGGGCTGGCAGGCGGGGTCAAAGGTCTGCCAGCAGGGAGCAGGAGGGAGGTATCCGAGTGCCAGTTCGGGGTCGTACATTGGCGAGCATCTCTTGGTGAGATGCGAGCTGGCAGCCGCCGTGGCTGTGGCGGCCAAGGAGAGGAAAGTGATGAGTTGCATGGTGAAGATGTTTGAAGTTGCGTGGCTGGTTCAGTTGACACGGCCGATGATGGACGCTCCCAAGGTGGTCTTTATATCATGATTTCAAAGAGACAATCTAAAAAAAGAAAGATGCATTCCAATGGCTTGGCTGGCTCATTTCCCGCATGGAGAAACACGAGCTTTACGCTGAACGGGGCGCCGGGTAAATCGGCCTATCTTTTCGAGCGAGGGATTCAGGCATACACGATGTTCAGAACGCAGTCAGATGCTGTCGGACATGGTTCTTGCCCGCCAATGTCACGTCAAATGTCAAAAACACCGACGGAGAAGAGTGAAAAACGGCTGTCCTCCTCCGATGCCTGTTCTAGTATTGCTCGGCATGCTTGTAGTGTCGTAGCGAATCCTCCATGCAACTGTTTCACGTCTAAATACGAACTAAAAACGCATGTATGGCTCTTGTTCGCTGCTGCCTACGTAAAAGGATTTTGACAAGTATTATTATGCTATTACATCTATCACCTAATGATATCATACATTCAGGCAACCCATTTCTTGCCCATACCCTTCTTGCTCCACTGGTGGCTGCCGCCGGTGCCGGTTCTCTTCTTCTCCTCAAACAACTTCTTGCTCAGTTGCTTGTACACAAACGTGCCTTGCGAGTTGTAGCGGATGCTGTGGTCAGAGTCGGTAAACCAGGTCACCTCGAGCTTCTCTGGGCTGACGCGGTCTCCCATCAGCAGATCAGCGAGGGCGGCAGCGTTCTGAAAGTGAACATTGTCATCGCCGGTTCCGTGCTGAATCAGGAAGCCACCGGCAATCTTCTTGAAGCCGTCCGTGTTGTGCACCGCCGACTTGTTGTATCCAGCAGCGTTGAGCGCGGGTGTCTTCATATATCTCTCGGTGTACATGGTGTCGTAGAAGCGCCAGTCCGAGACGGGAGCGGTGGCGATACCCAGAGAGATGATGGGATCGCCAATTTCGACCACCTTAGCCGTGAGATACCCACCATACGACCAGCCCCAGATACCAATCTTGGAGGCATCAACCCACGGATTTTTGGCCAGCCACTTGGCGGCCCAGATCTGGTCCTGGGCCTCAAGATCACCCAGGTTGGAGGCAACCGCGGAACGGAAAGCGCGGCCCTTGAGACCGGTGCCACGGTTGTCAACAGTAAAAGTGATGTACTCGAGCTCGGGATCGGAAGCAATATAGGCGTTCCAGCCAAAAGATTGCATTCCCTTGTTGACCTGCTGAGCACCGGGGCCGCCATAGGGAGTCAACAAGACGGGGTACTTCTTGTCGGGAGAAAAGTTGGCGGGGAGACGGAGCATGGCGTTGAGCTTGAAGCCGGAAGGGTGGTCAAGTTCGTGATACGTAATGTTGGGAAGCTTGTACTCCTTGAGGTTGTTGAGGAGACGGTCATTGTTGTTGATGACGCGGAGGGGGGTCTTGGAGTCGATCTTGTAAAGTTCTTGGTAGGGGACGTTGGGGCCGGCATATCTCAGGATGTAATAGCCACCGCCGGTGGAAAATGAAGCGGACCAGACGGCAGAAACCTTGTCGTCGACCAATGGAGTCTTCTTCTTGGTGATGTAGGAAACCGAGTAAATGTGACGCTCTGTGCTGTGGCGCTCTGTGGACGTGTAGTAAATCAGTCCTCTGGAGGTGTCGATCTTGTTGATACCGGTAACCTCCCAGCTGCCCGATGTAAGAGCAATCTTGTCCTTGCCGTCCACCGAGAAGAGGTAGATGTGGTTCCACCCCGACTCGTCCGACAAGTCAAGGTAGTACTCCTTTTCGTCGTCTTTGCCCTTGCCCTTGCCCTTGCCCTTTGCCTTGCCTTTTCCTTTGCCCTTTTGCTCCGTGATGGAGCCGATGAAGCTGATGGCCGCGTTGTTGTCGAGCCAGCCGTCGGATCCATCACGCTGGCGGGTGAGGGTGGAGGTCTTGGTGGTGGTGTCAACAACCACGAGCTTTTCGTGGTCCTGAACACGGTTGAAAGCGCGGTAGATGACCTTGTCGTGCTCCTCGGTCAACCAAGCAACCTCGCCAATGATCAAGTCATCGGCTGCCCACGCAGTAACAGGAATCTCGGTCGTCTTCTTGTCCTTGACGCTCAAGAGGTGGAAGGCCACGGTGGGGTTGGTGGTGCCGACCTTGGGATACCTCAGCTCCAGCTCACGGGGATAGGCCGGGGCGACCTTTTGGTTGTCCATAAAGTAAGGGATCGTGAAGGTGTCGACTCCGGTCTCGTTGAAGCTCAGGTAAGCAATATACTCGCCGTCGGGAGAATACCAGAGCGCATGGTCGGTGCCAAAGATTTCCTCCTCGTAGACCCAGTCGGGAACAGCGTTGAAAAGATCAGGGCCGCCGTTGGTGGTGATCTGGCTGATGGTGCCATTGTCCCAGAGGAAGAGGTTGTTGCCCTGGACAAAGGCAATCTGGGAGGACGACGCAGGGTTCCAGGTAGCATACTGGATATCACCCTTGGAACCAGGCACGAGCTGCTGGGTCTGCCCGGTGGTCACATCCTGGACCAGGTAGTTGGCAAAGTACGAGTGACGATACTGCTTAGTATAGTCGACAGCCCACAAGACCTTGGTCTGGTCGTGGGAGATGGAGTAGTCCCAATAGTCGGCGGGGATCTTGCTGGAGGCGAGGAATGTGGTCTTGTTGCCGCTGGCGACGTTTTCAAAGACAAGCGATCCGTCGGAGGCGAGGGTGATGAAGTCGCCGTCGTTGTCGGTCTGGGCCCAGGTGATTCCGGTGGTGGACACAGAGAGAGCGCCGGGGCTGCCCGTGGTGACATTGTACGTGAGCAGCTTGGAGCCGCCTCCGACGGGCTGGTGGGGGGGGCGAGGTGGGTCGATGGCTGAGACGGCGCCCAACAGGGCGGCGGCAGCGCCGACGAGAGCTGCGACGCGCTGCATGGTGTTGACGTGGGAGGAGGGGAAACTGGGAGCGCCTGCCGAGAGCAAGAAACGAAAGCGACAGCATCTCTTGGTTTTAAGGTTCGGATCGACAATCTCCTGCCCGGAAGGGAAAGCCGGGTCTAGCATCCGAGGACGGCAGGTATGTTGTTCAACGTCCCATTCAGATGACATAATCAAGGCCCGATCCAGAAGGTGGTTTATAAGTGGGCGCGCCAAGCAATGGGAAGCATAATTTGTCAATTAATTAATCTCTGAGCCAGCCCTTGGGACCGCCCCAGGTGCCTTTAACCATATATTTGTAGTATACCCAAGGAAAAAAGTCCTTCTTCAAGTGATAAAATGCCCGTCTCGGCACCGCCTGGTCAATCCTCAGCGCCTTTCCAAACGTCTCCTTGGGTACGCCGCCGTACTTGAACTCGGCCAGCAGCACCTTGCCGTACTCTGTCAACAGCGGGCACGATGTGTAGCCGTCATACTCCTCGTCCGCCTCCTTGCCCCTCATTGACCTCAGCACATTCTTGACCAGAACCGGCGCTTGCGCCGTGATGGCTGCGGCCGTCTTGGACGTGGGCAAACTGGAAGCATCTCCGGCACTCCACACATTCTTCCACTTTTTGTGCCGGAGCGTCTCTTCGTCGACATCGACAAACCCAGCCTCGTTGGCAAGAGGACTGGATTTGACAAAGGCGTGAGCGCCCATCTTGGGAGTGACGTGCATCAGGTCAAACTTGCGGGTGAGCTTCTGGTTCTCGCCATGGCTAAACACGGCATCGTTGCCGTTGATTTCGACCAGATCATGCGCAAACAGTCCCTCTACTCCTCTCTCTTTCCGCAGCTTTTCCAGCACGGCAGAGTACTTGGGAACGCCAAACATGACGGGAAGACCGGTCGCGAATGTGATGTGGATGGGCGATGACGAGGGGTTTGCTGGGTCGTAAAGACCGGATTTCTTCCAGTGATCAAGGGCAAGCCACATGATCTTTTGAGGAGCGCCGGCGCACTTGACAATACCCATCGGCTGGGTGAAAATGGCCTGGCCGCCCTTGAGAGCCTTGATGGTGCGATCCGCCTTGTCGCACGTGTCGTAGCCGTAGATGGAGGAGACGCCCGAATCTGGGTTGGAGAGGGCATCATGAAGCCCCTTGATGCTGTTGAAGTCGACCTTGATTCCGGGCACCACGACGAGATGCTCATAGGTGAGCTTGTCACCGTTGTCGAGAGTGACAGTGTTGGAATCTGGCGAGAAGGATGACAACTCTGTATTGTAGAATCGCAGCTTGGGATCGATCAAACTCTTGAGTGGTTTCCTGAGCTGCTCCTTATTCTTGAGACCGCCGCCCACCAGGGTCCATCCGGGCTGGTAGTGATGCCATTCTGCCGGGTCGACAATCGCAATGTCGTCTTGGGAGAATTTCCCCTTGCGCAGGAGCTGGTGGCTGATGGTCAGACCAGCTGAACCACCGCCGACAACGACGACCTTGTGATTTCTGGTGGTGGGGGTGACATTGGCGACACTCGCAAAAGTGCGCACGGCAGCCGGGGCCAGTTGCGTGATGACTGAGCGGCGGGCAGCACAGGCTGCTGTGGTGACTAATAGTTGACTGCTGGACATGTTGGGATGGTGATGACGGGATGTCTGTCAAACGGAGGTCTGAGATCTCAGATCCAGGAACAGGAGAGGTGCGTGCTGAATGAGATGGAGGACAAAGAGCTGAAATGGTGTGCTCGAGCGTGAGCGAATTACCCAGCGGAGACGGCCAAATGTGGAGCAAGTCGCCGAGTCCCGGAGCTGTGAAACTTTTCTTGTCGCCGATCGAGTTGACTGCACTTGTGATGACTCGGCCACCGGGTGAGCAAGTTTCTCTTCCTCCCATGGTACTCGGTCGGCGAAAACAGACATTCCACACATCCGATGAAATTTTTCTCCCGGGCCGAGCCACCCGGTTAGTCACAGCGTTGCAATAATCGCCGTCTCTACGGCTGTCGGTGGCAGTCGGCGGCGTCGGAACTCGGCGGATGATGGGCATCGTGGTGCTGAAAAACGGTTTCTAAGGAGAAAAAGCTGAATATGGCGAGATCAATCAGTGAGTGAAGTGGCTTCTCTTTTCTTCATCATATCAACAAGCTGGCGTCGACGACGATGATTTCTTGATGTCGCCGTTGACGATGGCCGATAGACAGCGACGCCGGCAGCACAGACCACCAGTTGCCGGGCCGCTGTAAGTCACCCGGAGGTGGTGCCACGATGGACTGACGGCGATATCACGGGCCAGGATTCCCAGCTTAACCCCCATGTTTCTTGCCTCCCGGTAATGCCCAGTAGGCCGGCGTCTGCAACATCCCTGCAACACTTGTCATACACAAAGCTTAAACAGACCGACTCCCATCCCCACTGATCAGTGTGTTGTCCTTGCCCTCACCCACGCTCACCGAGACCACCATGAACACCCTTCAGGTACAGCAATGCGTTGAAAACGCCATCAGATGCCAGGCGACCAGCCGCCTGCTCCTCACCCCCCTGGTCATTTCTTCGCTTCGACTTCCACGCACCCAACTTTTCTACCACTCTCAACGTCGGTCTTTCCACCGAGCGGCGGCAGGGAGACCCTGTTGTCGACAATCTCAAAATCCACCTCGACTGTCTCAATGTCTACTACGCAAGACCTACTCTTCAGCTACTCCCCCTGCTCCGTCAGAACCTACCATTCATCCAGTCTTTGAACAGAGAACTGGCACTTTTCAATATCTAGTCGTCGATCCAGTGACCAAGGACGCAGTCATTATCGACCCTGTTTTGGACTACGACAAGTGCAGCACCACCATTACCACCACCACGGCTGACGGCCTCCTGTCTTTGGTCCGTGAAAAGGGATACAGGATCGTGCGCATTCTAGAGACCCACGCCCATGCCGATCACTTGACTGCTTCCTTTTACCTCCAACGGCAGCTGGTCAAGCAGCAGGACCTGAAACCCCCCGTGGGCATCGGCAAGCGGATTGGACAGGTACAGACCTTGTTTGGGCAGAGATATGGGATCGACGCCAAAGAGTATGAAGGTGTTTTCGACAAACTGTTCGAGGACGATGAAGAGTTTTCTATTGGAACGTTAAAGGCAAAAGCCCTGCATCTTCCCGGCCACACCCCAGATCATTTGGGATACAAGATCGGAGGTCTGTCTCCTTTTCCCTTTCGACGTAAAGAACCCTGCTAACTTGGATGCCCAGACAATATTTTTTGCGGAGACTCCATCTTCCACACTGACATTGGCACGGCAAGGTGTGATTT
Source organism: Podospora anserina S mat+ (assembly GCF_000226545.1). Classification (NCBI taxonomy): domain Eukaryota; kingdom Fungi; phylum Ascomycota; class Sordariomycetes; order Sordariales; family Podosporaceae; genus Podospora; species Podospora anserina. The sequence continues at coordinate 308,644 of NW_001914833.1, forward strand.
TCCCGGCGGATCGGCCCACGCCTTGTATCAGTCAGCCCGTAAGATCTTGTCTCTGCCTGATAATGTCAAGATCTGGACCGGGCATGACTATCCACCCGATGGTTTGAGAGAGCCTGTGCCATTTGTCACCGTTGGCGAGCACCGCCAGAAGAACAAGCACCTGAGAGATGGCGTAACTGAAGAGGAATTTGTCAAGATGAGAAAGGAAAGAGACGAGCATCTGGCTGCCCCAAGACTGCTGCATGAGAGTCTACAGGTGAATGTGAGAGCTGGAAGATTGCCAAGTCAAAACGACTCCGGCATGAGGTTGTTAAAGGTGCCTGTCAAAGTCAAGGGAGCTGGAGCATGGCAGTAGGTGGGTGGAAATTGCAAAAGCATGACCAGGCCGACGACTTGTGTAACTCGTACTGCTACGGTCCTTTCACAGCCGTGATTGTCACTATCGGCAAGACCTCACCGTGGAGGCAGGAGAAGGTGGCGGCGTACGTGACTGCGTCCGTGGGGTTTTTGGCTCTTCTCCATGCTTGCCCATGTCTGTCTCTATCAAGAGCTTTGTTTTCTGTTCCCGGGCATGGATCATTCAGAAGATGGCATGCTGTCCCAGTCACTGGTTGAAGATGGAGGGAATATACGATTCGTAGCTTGGCTAATGGACAATTCTTTTATGGGCAATATGCTATCTAAATGTGGTATAAAACCACCTGCAATGATGCATATTGAGTGCGCTGCGTCCTTGTGACTTTTATAAGCCGCTGATTGGAATGTTGACATGAGGACAGGTACCATCCACCTCAAGCCTACGCTGAATTCTAAATTCCTAGAGACGTAGAGATCTAAATCTGGTCCTGAAAACTATCAGCCGCCGGTTGCTCGGTAGCCTTCATTGCAGCATCATGAGCATCCACGTTCCACTCTTTCGGGATCTTCCGAAATTGAACAGCCATGTTCCTCTCCTTGGCTTTCTCAATCTCACCCAACAAAGCCTCCCATAAATCCCTGTTCGCGACGTCCCCCCCCTTGCTCGTTTTTCTATTGCTTTTCGATCCAAGTTTCGGCCCATGTGGTAGAGCCCTCAACCACATACTTGGAATTGATAGCGATGACAAGTGTGCGGAAACCTTCTTCGTTGGGTCCGAATTCAAAACGCAGGGTGGCAAGGGCAGCGCGAAGCTCCGCCCGGTTGCTGGTCTGGGAGCCATCGTCGCCAAAAGGCCACTTCCTTTCCAGGCGAGCAGAAACGATTTTTGGGTAATCCTGGTCGGGCGCGCGGGCATGTACAAGGGCCCAGCCTGCCTTTGGGTCCGGTGTGCGACGGTCGAGACATGTCCCAGCGATGAAGATCAGGGCGGTGAAGGCATCAGTCCGGTGAACGTATCTGCGAGATTGCATTTTAGCCAGCATAATATCACCCTGTTCAGGGGGGAACTTACTTGAGGAGACCATTTTTCGGCCGAAAAACCTTAAATAAGTCGGTAGGGGTTGCTGAAGCAGACGGGTGGGTAAACTCGGTAGGGAAGACAAGACCGGCGCCTTTTCTCCACTCCAATTCATTGAGTCTGGTAGCTGGATCCAACGTTCTGGGTTGTTGTTGTTGATGTTTGTCTCTGGGAAATGCTGCGGAGTTTTGGAAAAGAGGAATGTCAGGTCTTGCGGGTTGTTCAAGTGGAAATGGGTTTCTGAACAACAACCAGAGATATGGAAGCTGGGGGCAGACCTGTGGCATGCCTGCCATACGCTCAACATTGAGTGCCAGGTGTGACTGCGGTCTGATGATATGTTGTCGTAAGTAAGGTAAGAACGAGGCATTCGGATCTAGCACACCAGACAGGGTCCAGTCCCACCTCTCTGGACAGATTCTCATTCAGCCATGGGTGGGTCTTTCGTTGCAAATCTTTTAGGATTACCTGCCCGGTTCTGAATGTCAAAGTATTATCATCGATTCGGGGCTTCAGCAAGGTGTCAGGGTTACCACGCGCTTTGGGCAAGCGGGAATCCACAAAGGTGTTTTCATGCTTTAACGTCTGACTGCGATTCGTTGAGACTTCTTGACTATACTTTCCGTGTCTCTTCTACTGGTCTTGTCCTGGAAACCTGGTCCCTCAACAATTATTGCACACTGAGATTCACATTCTTTTTCCATACGAGGAACAAAATCCTTGATTTTTCTACTTCTCATCTCGTAGTTGATTTTGTACCTCTCCAGCATCCCAGCTTCCACCGTTATGCCAGTATACTGCCCAGCCCAACGTCGACTCCGATCCACCTGCATGCCCTGTTTCGCGTCCATTTCACCGCCAGCTGAGATGCCAGGGAAACAAATGCTATCCAACCAGAACGTCGACGTCCCTGTAGCCAATGACAGGCTGGCAGCCTGCATGTTTGCAGTTGAAAGTGCAGGTTTGAGTTGGAATCCTGGTGACAACAGGAAGGAATCAGCCACAGAAGAGGCATAGGCTGCCGAAGGGATTGACGGAAATGCAGCCGTGTTGGAACAGGCGGGGCGTTGATTGCGGTGGCTTGGTTGTTGCTGGAAAGTTGAGCCTTGTTTCAACCATTGTTCAAAGTCATCCAGCACATCTTGAAAACAGTTGAAAATGGCGGTGAAATAGGTATGGTTTGGATCACACGGGCTTGACACCTGAAGAGCCTCATCGATTTTCCCCTGAATAAACCTTTGCTGAGAAAAGAGCGTGCGTTACTCCGACACACGTTCAGCAAATTCGGATGCTTTGTCGTAATGAATACAGGGCGGCCGCTGGTGTCCTGGAAAGAGGACATCCCAGATGTGATACCACCCCCTTGTTGCATCAAGACGGCCCTGTCCTTTCTCCTTGAGGACTGCCCATTGTTGTGGTGTTACTCGTAGAAGATCAACATCTAGGGTCAGCTGACAGTTGGCGTGGCATACATGGTCAGGACTCGGAACAGTTTTGCAACCCAGGCTGCAAGTGGGCGCGTTGGAGGTGAGTTTGAACATCAGATACATTTCGAAGCTTTTTGTCTCGGCAGGCTTTGTGGGTGACGTGGCCAAAGTTTCACGGGTCTAGCCTAACAGACAGCCCGCTCATGGAAACCAATACAGTTTGATGATCAAAACGGACTGACCGAAACGTGCCTCACCACCAGGCCAAATCTGGAATCTAATAAACAAGGACGCAGAACAGTTGCTTCCCAAGTAAACAAGCATCAATGTTTATCCAGACACGGAAGGCTGCGGTATTACTCTCCCACGATATCCAACATTCACCCCTCCATCTCGACATCCGGATCCACCTCTGTCCCCAAATCTCTATCCTCCAGAAACCTCCTCCCCCTCAATTCCTCAGGCAGATACTCTTGCCTCACCTTTCCATCTTTGTAATTAGGAGGATACTTGTACTCGGCACCATACCCCAAATCCTTCATCAGCCTGGTGGGTGCGTTTCTCAAGTGCAGCGGAACCGGAAGACTGGCCACACCGGGCTCCCTGAGAGCCGAAAATGCATTGTTCAGTGCCCTATACGCTCGCGTGCTCTTGGGGGCCAAGCACAGCGCCACGGTGCAGTGTGCCAGAGGAATCCTGGCCTCGGGCATACCAATCTGTTGCGTGGCCGTGTAAGTCGCCGTGGCCAATGGCAGGAGTGAGTTGTCTGCCAGGCCGACATCTTCCGATGCAATCACCACCATTCTTCGCGCAATAAACAACGGATCCTCTCCCGACTGCAGCATCCTCGCCAGATAATACAATGCCGCATCGGAATCTGACCCTCGGACAGCCTTGTGAAAAGCAGAAATGGTATCGTAGTGCTGATCACCCGCCCGATCGTACACCAACGTCTTGGTCAGCGCAGCCTTGATGTCATCTTTTGTCAATGGAGCCTCCCCTCCCCCTTGCGGTCTCGTCGTCAGAGACAGGGCCAGTTCCAACAAATTCAGCGCGGTCCTGGCATCTCCATCCGCAAAGGCCGACAGGTACGTCAACAGCTCCTCATCAATCAGGGGGCTGAGCTCTATCCCCTCCTCCACAATCTCGGCCTGTATTGCCCTGACCAATATCCTCTGCAGATCCTCCCTCGTAAGCGATGCCAGTGTAAATGTCCTGCACCGACTCAACAACGCCGCCTGGACCTTGAAACTCGGGTTTTCCGTTGTGGCCCCGATCAATGTGATTGTCCCCGCTTCCACCGGCTTCAAAAACACATCCTGCTGAGACTTGCTGAACCTGTGAATCTCGTCGCAAAATATGATGGTTTTTCTCCCCGTCAAGTTAAGCTCGTTGGCTGCTTCGGCAAAGAACTTTTTGACCTCGGCGACGCCGGTGCTGGTGGCATTGAGCTCAATAAACCTGCTGCCCACTCGCCGGGCGATGCACCTTGCTATCGTCGTCTTTCCTGTCCCCGAACCTCCCCATAATATCATGGATGGCACTCTGTCTGTTTCGATTAGAGACCTCAGCACCCCGTTGGGCCCAACCAAGTCTTGCCCAAACACATCGTCGAGGGAGTCGGGCCGCATTCGCTCGGCCAAGGGGGCGGCTCGATGGGTCTTGGATCGCTTGGAGAGAGGGGCAGCACCGGGATCTCGCTCAGCCGTGCCGTTTGTCGAGAGTGTGCTCGTCTCGGGCCCTACCAGTCTGTTGTCCGCAGTTGGTGAGCTATTAGCTTCATCCCACGTCCTCTTTTGTCCGCCCTTGTTGCCATTGTTGGTTTTTATCCCAAAACCGTTGACGGGCCGTGGTGTCGAGGCGGCTGATCCATTGGTGGTGGCCTGCCGTTTCGCAGCTGGGGTTGCAAAAAAGTCGGCGGCGGTTCGCTTCTTTTGCTGGGTTGATGGCGGCTGGGATTGAGTGTGGCTTGGTGGAGAAGATGGCCGGTCGGTGGCTTGGTCGTCGAGAAGGAAGGTCTGGCAGCCCGAGTCGATGTGGCTATTGATTTCGAGCGTCTTGACGCCCCGTTGGCAAATGGGGCAAACTACCATCCTGTCGTTCTCGAGAGGCAGAATGCAGTGACTACCTTGATAGAAAAGAGTGGCGAAAACAATCACTATACGATTGTGACAAGTTGAGTCTTGCGCTGTACTGCGATCGAGGGTGAGGCAAACCACCAAAAGAGGGCGTACAGAATGGGGATGGCGGCGCGTCTTGGGGCAAGAAGGTTTAATGAATCTGGGAGACGCGATCTGGGGGCTCAGTGCGGGACGGTCCAGAGAGGCCCCTGCAAAACGTGTTTCTGGAAGTTCCGCCGCTTTGGTTCGGCGGTGTGGGGCAGATTACCCGTTTTATGCCGCGGCCGATGATGATATCTTTTTCAAAAGAAACATCCGCGCAATTGATGAACGATGGTAGACAAAGAAATTAATACAGCTGATGCTCTACAAGAAGTATGCACAAAAGAAACCGCTCAGGGCGTGCCTTGTCATTATGCTGTATTCCAGATGCCAATAGTCTTGAAAAGACTGTTCATGTTACAGTTCGAATTTTAAACAGAGTCCCAGGAAACACCAAACGCCTAGCCAAACGCCCAATCTGATGCAACAGTCTTGTACATGTCTGCCATGACTCCCGGGGTCTAATGGTGTATGTAAAAGCAAATCGGAGATCCACCCCAGGTAGCCTTCCATGTCTCTTGACCACCAGCATTATACCATGAACGACTCGCCACATCCACACTGCTCCTCTGCTTGCTGTTAGCATGTGCGCTCAGGTCGACTAAAAGTGCAGGCAAAAAAGACTCACTGATGTTGGGGTTCCGGAAAACAAAACGTTGGCTAAGCTTGTCCTCTATCCAGTCCATCTCGCTCCCGATAATGCTGAAGAGTGCTTTGCTGTCAATCAACACCTTGACTCCGTCTTGCTCAACCGTCTCGTCAAAAGCCCCAGGCTTCTCCACGAACTCGAGATGATACGCCAATCCAGAGCACCCCCTGTTGCGCACACCGACCTTGATGAGCTTCGGGTCCGGCTGGTCGAGAAGCGCGCGTAGGTGGTCTACGGCGGCGGGAGTGAGCTTCATTGCCGCCTTTCGGGGAGCGCGCAACTTGGACCGCGGCCTTGGCGATGGCGCTGATAGCTGTGTACTTGACTTGGACTGCTGGGCTTCTCTCTCGGGGAGCGACGAGGCTGGGTCTAGAGGCGCCTGCGGCTCTTTCGGCGGCCGGGTCTCGTGTACTCTCGGCAACGCGGGGGACTGAACATTGTGTGTGATGGAGGTATCAGGAGCCGTGGCATTGCGCGGCGCCGGGGGTGGGTGAGAAGGTAACGAGTAGGACTGAAAAGCAGCGGCGAGCTGGGCCGGCGTCGACGAGAACTGACGTTGTTGGTTGCTGCTTCGAAAGAAGCTGCGGCGGCAAGCTAGACACGCCGCTCTCCTGGCTAGTAAACTAGACGCGTTCATTCTGAAGTTGGGAAAACGATATCTCGAGGGTATTCGCAGGTTTGGTGAGGGTGAGGTTATGGCAGCATGGGAATTGCGTCGCAGAGATGGGCATTTGTCAACTTTGGTGAAGCGGCAAATGCGAAGCAGCAACCGACAACTTCTGATCAATCAGCCGGAGTGATGACATGACGCCAAGAGCCCAGCCGACACTGATTCTGCCCAGCCAATCAACGATCGTGCATTTGGAATGCATTCAAGACGCACGGGCCCTGTCGACAACAACAAGTGAATTGAATATTCTCAAAGACTCGACCAGATCAAAACAGTAGACAGTATGGTATACTCAGCTCCCACAACCGTAACGCCATCCAATTGACCCATTCTTCAATCTCGGTTACGCCATGGTCACCTTGAAATCAGCGCCCCCACGTCTCCTACCGCCTGCCTTCCCATCTTCTTCAGCAGCGTCCGCTCATCCGCCTCTCTGTACTTTTCCCAGCTATCCAACCCCTCCTTTGCCTGGATGCTGAGCGTCTCGTAGCCCTGCTTGATCACCTCGGCCACTTGCAGACTGGTCAACTGCCCCCCGGTTCTCTTGCCCTTGACCGCTTTGGATCCATCAGTTCCCAGCATCTCCTTGTAGTGGACACTGACGCTGACAAGCGTATCGATGGAGTTGCTCGCCCTGTTGGCCAGCCCGTAGGTATCTCTAAACTTCACCAGCACCTCCCCCGTTTCGACAACCTTGTAAAACAGATCGTCGTACGCTGCCGGTGTGGGTAAGAATGTCTCACCGGCCGACAGTCCCAAGGCGAGCAAATTGACCACATGATCCAACAGCGTGTTGATGTGACTCAGCCCCTTGAGATCAGAGGCATATGTTGTCAGGAATCGGATCAGGCTGAGTAGAGACCGAAACAGGTCAGCCCAGTGGTACTGCAGCCGTGTTCGCGACCGGGACATGTAGCTAATGATTCGCAGCAGAATGCCGACACACAGCGTGTAGAGGCCGACGTCCAGTCTGCGTCGCAGATTGTGGTTGATGGCGTCAATCATGGTGTCCATGACAGCTGTGGCAATCACTCTCTCGGACCGCACCAGCGGCAAATAAGGGGATCGTTGCCGGCAAAGCCTCACCGGCACTTTGCTTTCGTCTGAACACATCCTTTTGCATAGGACAGGGTCCTCAATCAGTAACCGGAACACCATCAGGTTGAGGTGACAATACAAGGTTGTTCTCTGGGAGAGGTGGGCGTGCTGGAGGAGGTAGGACGTGAGAGAAATGAAGTTTGCAAACGGGGAGTCTTCCCCCTTTTCCGACCTTGGGGCACCGGTCACCAGCTCCAGACTGAACAGCTTGTTGGCGTGAGAAAAATCATATGTGGCAAGCAAGACGGCAGCTTCCTCTCCCGGCCTACAAGATCATTAGCAATATTTTCCCACAACTAGAAACAGACGTGCACTCACAGCTCGGCAAACATTCTTTTGGCAGTGTCTGCGTCGTAGACCGGTTTGGGCGGGGGCTTTCCCCCTGGCGCAATAGCCCCTAGCCCAATCTTGTTGAGCGTGTTGGCCAGCGTCCATCCTTCTGGTAGGTCTTCTTGGACATCGATATACTGATCCCGGAGCTTCTGGCACGTCTTGCCCACGCCCTTGACGATATCCTTGATGACCCGCTCGTTGACAAAATCGTTCAAGCGCATTTGATAAGGGTTTTGAAACTCAAACTTGTTGTAGTTGGCCAGCAGTCCAAGCAGCATGAACGGCCTCGTTATCCTCGTCTCGTCGCCAGAAGTTTCCAGTGAAGATTGTGATTGAATACACTGTCTCGGTCAGCACCACGGCCCTTTCACATCAGGAGTTTAGTAACATACGCTTATTATCGCTGGGAACAGATCCCTCTGAATAAAGTACGTGAGCAAGCTCGTTTGATACGCCCCCGAGGACACGGCGAGCGCCAGTTCCACCGCCCGTTGCTGCAAATCGGCTGTATAAGTGCAGTTGGATTTCCCCTTTCGCTGCTGCTGCTGCTGCTGTGGTTCCTGTCCATCCGCCGGCTGCCTTTTGTCCTGCGCATGACCAACCCCATGTGGGCAACACTCTACCCCTGGGCCCCTTCCATTGCGTATGAGGCCCTCCAGCGCTGCGACAAAGTCCCCAAACACGGTATCGATCTGATCCAGCCCGGCCAAAACCTCAATGATATCCGAGCTCGGGTTTGTGTACCGTTTTGCAAGCACGCAAGTCATGAACGTGGACAAGGTGTCGAGTGCATGCAGATCCCCGACTCCATATGGCCGTCGCAACGCCTGTACCGCCTTGATGAATAGTTGCCTTGTCTGGGTCGACAGATGGAGTAAATCGCCGACTGGGGTCTCGTCGAGCATGCGCCTCAAGCTGGCGCGGTCGGGCCGCAGGAGAAAGAACTCCTTCCAGAAGCCTTCGGGCTTTTCGGCCGGTGCATCTTCATCGTCCTTTTGGCACACAGTCTGTCAACCTCTGCGTCTGATAATTCGGTCACTCGGGGCTAACCTGTGAACCGGGACAAGTATCAGCTGTTGTTCCTCACCAGGCACCCACCGCTGGGGACGAACCTTGAATAGGGCTTCATAGAGCCGGACGATTTTGGGCTGGAAAACCTCGGGCCGGGGCTGGTGTGTTAGGGGAGAAGGCTCCATGGGTTTACATATAACTTCCCGCAGTCAACTCGGCTGTGGTCGGTCGAGAATTGGGGTACGAGCGGTCGTGGTTGGGGTCGGGATTCGGGACAGCGTCGCGTTCGGTCGGGAACCCGCCAATCTGGCTCCCTGTCTCCGTCATCAAAGAAACGGAGAACACAGTGCGCGTCAGTTAGGTGGGGCTGCTATTTTTGGGCGCTTCTTGGCGGTGACGGGACAGTGCGGGCGAAACAACCGACAACCGCCTCATTCTCATAGGGCTGAAGACAAGCCGGTGAAGAATTAGACTCAATACATGACCATGTTTACCAGAACTGTCAAACTTATCAGGTGCGCCCCTTCTCAATAACCAACATGATCCGACCATGTCCGATCAGTCTCCTTGTTCTTTTCTCCGCCACCTCCACGCCCGTTTGGATACATACACGCACCTTTTTTTGTTTCTACAGTACGTCTATCCCCGTAGAGTTCTTGTGTATACCAATGCCCAGTGGCAACAAGCCGCCATTGCTGTTTCTGTTTAATCCACATCTCAGTTTGTGCCGAACCTCTACCACCACAAAAGGCCCAAAAATGTTGAAAGGACAGATCGTAGCCGCCACCGACCCATTTCCCCCGGCAAAGAGATAACAGCAAGCTCAAAACAAAAGTGTCGCTAGTGAATATTCCAAAATGCCTAGGCTATGAGAAAGACAGTAAAGGATTGTAAACTCGAAATGTGAGTGTTGGGTTAGATGTAGAAAAAAACAGCCCGCTATTAAACGCCCCAGGGAAAGCAAAGAAAAAAAGTCAAATCCCCCAGCTTCCCCTCCGCTCGCGCACACCCCAGGCCAAGGGGCTGATGGCGTTCAGGTCCGGATGTTGCCGGGCCCACTCATAGATGTAGAGCTTCAGCGCCTTCCATCTTGGACACCTGTCCTCCTCCTTGACATTGTCCTGCTCTTCGCTATCGAGCATGATATGTCCGGTGGCCTTGATCCTCTTCCCGTCCGCCCTTCTCGGACCAGAGTCCTCACTGTTCTGGGACTGCGAGCCAGAGGATTGAGAATTGCCGTGGGCTTCTGCGCCCCACAGATCCTCCATGATGGCGTCGTCGTCCCTTTCCAGTTCCTGCACGGGAATCCGGCTGATCTTGCTCAGCTCCTCATCGTAGAGCCTAGCCGTGGCCGGGTATCCAAGAGACAAGTAATTGTACACCTGCGTCACAAACTTGTCATCAAACTCGGCGGCAATCTTCTCCTCGAGGTCAGCCACAGCCTTCTCTTGCTTCAGTTTCTCGTCCAGGTTGTGCAGGTTGTGGAGCATGTGAAGGCCCTTGGGTGCGTTGTTCTTGGTTCGGTGCTCGGGAACGACCAGACCCCCATTCGCCGACTGTGGTTTCTTTTGGAGCTGAATAGAGCCTCCTCCTGGGATATGCAGACTGTCGGCCCTCGAACCAACCGGCGTCGGCTCCTCGCTCAGTTCGACTGGAGCAGTTCCAAAAGCCTGGTCAAATGGATCTGTGTTGCTTGCGTCGGGCATGGGCGTCGTGATCATCAGCGGCCTGTCCACATGAGCAATCTTTTCGTTTTGGTTGCTCGTGTAGCAGTAACCGCGCCAGAGGCCATGCTGTTCTGTCGGGTCACGGTGCTGGTCCTCCAGCGTCGTTCCCGTCTCCAGATCCCACAAATGATCCGGCTCCAGCTTGGTCTGCTTCGGGGACGGGCACTTTCTAAACGTTAGATCCTGGCCGAGCATGGGAGGTGATTTTTTCAGTCGCAACCGATGGGCGGCCCTCGCCCTCTCCAGGGACATGTCTCTCTCCTGGCCGTAGGGGTTGAAAGGTGCATGGTGCCCAAAAGATGTTTCCGGAGGTATACGCGAGGCCGGGGCATAAGGCATGTCGCCAGCCTTGCCAGCAGGCGCCGAGGGTATGTACGGCATGAAGCTCTCGCCGATGGGTCGGACCGGGGGAGAGTCTGGCTCCATGTTGGGCATGCGACTCTCTCCAGTGGGCGGCAGAGGCGACTCGGCACGGAGCAAGGGCATATGAGTCTCTCCAATGGCCACCAGCGAGCCTGATGACGGCCGTGGCCTCCACAGGGGAGAGTTGGCTATGGACGACCTCTGTCTGCTCGTCAAATCTATGGCATCGCTAGGGACATCAATGCTCATCTTGTCCAGGTCCAACGTGTCTATCCGACTCATGTCACGCTGCCTGTGGGCATTCACCATTTGTGCATGCTCTTGCATCTCCTTGAAGGCCCAGCTAATGTCCTCCTCGGACGAGTTGCGTCTCGAGTGCATGGGATTCCATGGGCCCCTCGTCAAAGGTCTCCCGCGGGGCCCGTCGTCTTCTGACCCTTCCCTGACATAGAAATGTTCGGCACCGCCTATGCGCTGGCCGCTGTTGGGGAACGCGCTCATGGCAATGTCCTGGAGCTTCCTTTGAGCATCGCGGGCCACGAGATCAAACAAGGGGCCGGCAATCTCATCATCACACGATTCGCGCCGGGCATGAGCCCTCTGTCTCTCGGGGCTTGCTGGGATGGATCCATGGCTTCGTTTCCTTCGGGGTTTGGGGGCGTAAATGTGATTTGTGTAGGGTGTGATATCTGTCCTGTCTGTCGGACGGGTGGCTGGGCCTTCGTCTCCGACTCGCCTAGATCTTCGGACCGAGGACTCTACCAGTTGCGGCGCAAACTTGCGTCGCTCTCGCGGAGGTGGTGATGGCGACCTCGGGGATGGACTCGGGGTCAGCTCGTTGGGCGGTATGGACTTTCGATAGCGTTCAAAGGTGGTCTCTATCAATTTGGGTGCGAACTTTGGCCCCGGCCGATCTTTGGTGTTGGCCATTACAGGTTCTGATTGGAACCACCGGGTGGAGTTACACCATGCGTTCAGTACTCTACTGGGCTGTCGAGTTAGTCTTGACGGTCAAGGGAAACAGGAGGGCAGGAGGGCGCACCCACCAACCACGTTTTGGAATGTTGGATGACTTCAGGTCCCGTCGTGAATCATGAAGCTCTGGCACAAGAACAGGCCAGCGGCGCGGCACACCCAGACGGCTTCCAACTTGATTTGTATGCCGTGAGCGGGGGCGAGTCGGCAGAGGGATGCGAGGATTCGGAGGAGGCGGTCACAGAAGCTGAGGCGGGTATTGCAACATTGCTGGAGCGATGTCCGTGGTGCGTGGGCCACGATAGCAGCAGCCACGCAGCCAACACCAGCGCTTACCGCAGCTGGCAGAAAGTGGGCGGGAGACCCCAGAGTGGGATGAATGGTGGGGCATTGCCCATGTCGCTGCACTGTGCGAAGAAGCCACTGCGGAACACAGTCGGACCCGCGTGATCCATTGGCCGGGCGTATTTCAAGCCACAGCTGCCACACACTTGGCCATCCGCACCGTATGCTTATCGTTCGCACACCGTCACTGTACAGATGCACCCCAAATCCAGCACCTGAGATCAAGCAAACAGCGGGGTGCGAGCTGCAGTCTCTATCCATGTCGTCCTGCCTTGCGAGCTTGAAGCCTGACATCATTCACCAGTAATCGCATCTTTTCTGACTGCTGTTGGCTCATCAACCTGGGAACTGGAGAGCAATAACGATCACAAGCCCTGGCGCACTCAAAGGGACTGACTATCAGGGTCCACAAAGAACCAAGGAGATCTCCTTTGACATCTAACAAAGTACAAAGTAGACTCACCGTCTGTCTCCCTAGGTAGGCGGTGTCGGCTCAGCTCCCCTACGGGCCAGCGCATGTTTTGACTTTTTAGGTCAAGTGACGCTCAAGTGCCCGTCCGGTGCCCGTCGCAGTCTTTACGGAATGGAAATGGTCAATTTCAGGGTCCAAGTCGGTGAGGGTGCGCTGGCTTCACCCAGCCTTGGCTCGCCCGTCCTTTATCCTTCGGCGAGTCTCGAGGACTTCCCCGTCCTCTGTTCGGTACCATGCTGGTGGCTTCAGGGACCAAGCCGCTAGAGAAACCCGCCTCCATTTCAACGGGCACTATCGGGTGACGCTCCACTATCAAAACCCGAGCCCGTGAGCGGTGGGCAACTCTGGTTGTCAAGAAACTCGAAATCACGCAACACAGCCCAGAAGTCGGCTTGGAAAAAGTTACTGCCAGTTTCGACGTGAGAGGAGACAGTCTTCCGCCCGTCCATCACCCTTGGTCTCTAGGCTCGTGACATCTGAGGTGAGATAAACCCGCGCGGGGGTGCAACCCCCACACAGAGTCGCCCGTTTCTTGACCACACCGCCCACCCTCGCCAACCTTAATACCCCTGTCCGGTTGGAAGGGTGGAAGGGTCCTCAACCGCCACCAGCCAAGAGAGCTTACCTTCACCAAGTCCCGATCGCCGATAGCCGACTAACACTACAAAACGACAGCTCACACACTTCAAGTAGTGTACCTACCTACCCAAGCCCCCAAGAACAATATGTTCATCTCATGTTTGCCAATGTCACGATGCCGCCAGAAAACACTGCCATTCGGTCAGCCACACGCAGTGAAAGACCTTCCCGTGACTGGGCCAGATTTTCTTGTGGCTGTCTCTTATTGGAGATGATGCAAAGGAACTTATGCAGCATCCCCTGCCGGGCATATAGACACTGCACACCTCCCTCCTTAGGTCACCAACAACAGTTTGACCCCACAGGCCACTTTTCGCAGTTCCTCCAATACACTCCGGCCGGCCCAATCGGCAGGATGGCGTCCCCGGGGTCGGGTGTCCTGATATACTCCGGTTATCCCCTTGGATCTCCATACGGAGCACTGGGACGCAGACACTTTCTCGCCTCTGAGTAAGCAACATATCCAATGTAGAAGCAGCGAGCGGCCAGTAGTATATGTAGTATCCCCAAACCAATGACCTCAGCCCAGAAAACCCGCTTTTTACCCCAGACTCTTGGCCGCTACGAGATCGTTTTTTGGCATTTTGCGGGGAAGTGGCAAATGGCGTTAAACAGTTGGTTGTATCTCACGTCCCTTGTCGTTTATGATGGCGCCTGGCCGGGAAGACGGCATACCCGACACGGATTATGGCCGACACGAGACGTGCTAGTGCTATGCGGATATCCGATATTCACATTCCACCATCAAGGCCCGATGGCTTGGTCTCTCTGGAGCGAGTGTCATTGAGAAGACAAGTACACAGAAATATAGAGACCCCAGCGTGTAATCGCCTCTCAGGACATGATATCTGACTCCCTAAAGCTGCCTCACTCGGGGACTTTCGTTATCTTCAGAAGTCTATCAACTCTGTTTACTATCTATGTAGATGGCATCATTGAGCGTTCTCCTCCCAAATAGCAGTCTCGGTTATTCGGGTGTTAATATAACATGATAGGAAAGGTATTCGAGATGCATAGAATAATCATGGCTGACTCACATGCTGTGAGCCTAGCTTCTCGTAACGGTGCCCATCAACGTGTTACGTCGCATGGCTCTCCGTTTTTTTTGCGTATTACAAGAGACTCCAATCTAGGTACATAGGTAGGTATGATGTCTTGGAGTGAGAAGAGTGTTGTTGACGATGTGCGATCAATACTATGAACAAAACGGGAAATAGTATCTCGAGACTTTTCGAATATATCGTTATCGATGTGCTGTTCAGGGCACTTGGCAATGTCATCCTGTCTTGAACTCCTCTCGAGTCGTTCGTGATACTTCAAGACCAATCACCAAGGCAGGTTGACTCGACTGCCTAGAGGCTGCTACTCTGGAGTGGTTTCACTTTTCAAGTATGGATTAGCTAGATATGTGATGATCCTCCGCATTTACTGCCACCCAGACAGAGTGCCACAAAGACACGGATGTCGGTTTGAAGATGCGACCACAGTGCGCAATGAACTATTCAGCCACAACCACCACTTCCTATCAGATCTGAAATACAAGAGAAGCCTGTCCCCTTCCCATGCAGAAGGTCTTCGGCCTATACACATCTACGCGGCGTAGTGATAAGTGCGCTGGTTAGAATTCTTATCACAGTTTTAAACGATTATGACTTGTTCAGACCTGGCGAGCATTCCCTCTACTCAACCTGAATTCAGTGTCCGGCATTACAATGGTTCATCAAGACGATATCACAGACGCCACAGTCATACTGCGTCAGACACATATGGGTTGGAAATGAGGATGGAAAGATGGCGTCGACGGGAAAGGAGATTAGATGAACTTTGTGGACCAGGAGGACTCAGGAGGCGTGCTTCCCGGCGTCGGATAGATAGAATTGTCAAATGCGGTGACACCATCACGCAAAGGATAGTATGTACAGCATGAATTTGTGTATCATGAAGGCTACGAAAGTGTGTTCTCATGACCTCACTCCTTTTCCAAAGTTACAACGAGCGGACTGTCAGGTTAAGCCATGCTACCGTTGTTTCAATACAGGTAGTGACAACACAGTCACCTCTAGTAGAAGACTAGTAGAAGAGTTGAAGATTTGACGTCAGAAAGGAGGAATGATCATGACCACATTGGCTGATGCAATCACGCGTGGAAGAACCACCCTTCATCTACAGCTGTCTTGCAAGCAATATGAGTACTGGGAGCAGCAGTCTTGTGCGCCTGAGGCTGAATCATGGGTGGTCAACCAAAAGATAAGCCAACTTGGATTCGTTGAGAGTGCTCAACCGCTATCGAAAATGGGCCGGGTTGGGCGTTAATGTCTCAAGCGGTTGAGAGATTGCAATGTAACGGATGATTGAATGGTTGGTCCAAGGCTTGCTATCTACCGACGTTGACGCCACCACGTTCAACGCGCGCGATCTCTCAAGGGTCCGTGGGGGCACCGTCCAAGGCCTTGTGACAGCTGCAACCCTACCACCCGGAAACGTCTCTGAAAAACCACAGAAAGAGATGCTGGTCCTGGTTGTCGATTGAAACGCGGCTCCAGACACGCTCGGATGCGTCTTCGATCACGAGCACGATTCCGGGAACGCCTGGCAGCTTCCCAGACTCTGGGAACCTAGGAATGGGGGTCAGCCCCTGGCTGTGCCAAGAGAATCTCTCCCGAATGTCGCGTGGCAGCGGATGACGGCGAGGCTTTTCAACCTGCTGGCTGATGCCAAGAGTAGAGATGTTGGTTCGGCTGGATAAAGCTGCAAGTCCTCGCATTGCTGCTGTGTTTTTGTCGACGAGAAAGACAGCGTGGAAAATGCTGTGACACGGCTGCAAAGATGTCAGGGGGTGGGTCACGATAAGCGGATGGCATATGATATGGACTATGAGTGGAGGATCTCGAGATGTCCATGGCCAGGGTCTTGAGCTTTGACGGGCCAAGACAGTTATCTACTACACAAAACTTTGCTGTCGAGAGACGGGAGCATGTCGTGCCAGTGCAGTCTGGCCGTCATGTCGCGTGTCTGGTTCGGCCAATGCAAGACGGCGGCGAATGCCCGTTACCTATCTCTCCTCATGCCCCTGGCCAACCACGGATCGCGAGCCCGACAAAAGAACATCTCGGCAGCCAAGTTTCTCCCCGTCGTCTCCTGGATGCCAGGCGGGGCCAGCAAGATGGGCAAATGAGCTGAACGGTGGGCACCAGTGGCACCGTATTCAGGGGAGTCCCCGGCGGCGGAACAACGGGAAAAAGCTAAAATTGGGAGTGATGGAAATGCAATAAAGAACAGCCCCATTTTGCATGTTCGAGAACACGAAGGGGTCTCCTGATGACGGGTACCTGAAAGTCTTTGGAACTCTCTCGGGTCAGCATCACGGACCGCTGGTCGATACAGCTTGCCGAGCGCCCGTCTCGGCGAGGGTCGTGGTGCAACTCTGGGCCGATAAGCTTGGATCTGGCAGAGACAATGGTGGTTGCGATGGTTGTGGTGATGCAGGTCAAAAAACAGGATCGCTGATTCGCGGCCCACAGTGACACAAGCCCAAGACTTCAACGCTCCGCCAAACTGGATTCGCGAACCAGGATCCCTTTGATAGATGAAATTAAAATGAAATAAGCCCAGGAACCGACGACGGGCTGCTTAGTTTAGAAACACCAGATCCCGCCCTGGCCTTTTTCTTTCCTGCTGCATCATCTTATACCTACCTAGAACCCAGGACATGATAGACTGCTTGCCGTTCCATCAGTCGGCCTCGAGGACGTTTCTGCCGACGAGGACACACGACACAAGCGCACGAAAAGCGACCGACACCGAATCCTACATTGCACTAGGCGGCCCCTTTGCAGAACGGCGACCAACCGTGGCACACTAAGGGTAGCCCAGAGCGACGGGAGCAGAGCAGTACGCGGCCGTTCTGTCCATGCTCGTCCTCGTCCACTATGGCGGCGTCAAGATATAACACTCTGCCGGCCGGCCAGGCTGATGACGACACGCCTGATCAACACGGCCAGCGCCCGCCGTTTTCCCCAGATTCCTTCGCCTCGCGCCTCTCGCCAACGTCGCAGTCCACCTCGACCAGCCTGGCCTCGCCCACCCAGTCGCCCAATCCCATGGCTCATGCGAGCTTGGCCGAAAAGACGTTTACTCCCCTCTCCATGAACGAAAGCGATTACCTGTCGGACCACTCGGCCACCGACCGCCTGCTGAGAAAAAAGTCGTCCTTCTCCCTCGAACACGAATCGATGCTGAGCACCTCCAACACTTCCAGAGGCGAAACGTTTCTGCAGGTGGGCAGTGCCATTGGCAGAAGCAACAGTGTCAGCAGCACGTCCAGTGCCACGGCAGCTGGCCGGGGCGTGACGGTTGTCAGCTCCATGGTCCAATCGTTTGAAGCCCTGCACGCAGCAGTGGTTGAGAAAGAACGAGAACTGGCGGCCAAAAAGAGCAGTGCCAGTCTTCGCCCGTCTCTCGGTCCGGTGTCAAGGACAACATCGCCGGCTCCAAATGCAGACCTGACAGACGCAAGCCAGCACCAGCACCAGCACCAGCACCAGCAACACCTGGGGTCCAGTCTTGGCGGAGCTGTTGGCGCCACCGATACGACCATCGTGCCGCAGACAACCGACCCCCCAGCGCAAAATGCGAAGGCCGCCCCTGAGTCCCCGATCCGCTCCCCGATTTCAGTGACGGCCCAGACGCCCCTGATCCGACCGACTCCCACGACAATTCCTTCTCCCACCACCTCGATTGAATCGCCATTGCCCCGAACCTCTTCCACCGCGAGCATCAGCCTGACACACCCCACCCCAGACCTCAACAAGCGATCGCAGTCGGGCGCCTACCTCGGCAACATTGCCGCCCTCGAAGCCACGGCCGAGCGCCTGTCCATGACCAGTTCCATCGAAGTCGCCATTCGCGAAGAGCACAACGAGCTCAAGCGGTCCGAGAGTCGGAAGTCGTCGATTCTTCAACGTGCGAGGGGTACCTCAGCCGGCTCCGATTCTGGTTCGGCATTGCATCTCGGAAGCAGAAAGAACTCGGTGGTGGAAACGAACAACGCAGCCCGTTTTGGCGGTTATGTCATGAGTCCCCAACATTCCTTGTCTGGCGCGTCGGCCCGTCTCCGCTCTGGCAGCAAGGCCAGCTCCAGTGGCTTGCCAGCTCCGGAGTCCGTTGCGCTTTCGTCTAGCCTGGAGAACGGCGAAGACTTTCCATTCATGTCTCGGAGTGGACCAGGAAAAGCGTCAACGAGAAGTGCGGCCAGCAAGCTGTCCCTTGCCGAGATTGCCGAACTGGAACACCCAACAGCCCTGACGCGGGATGCCATGGACCGAGCCGACCTGGGAGTGCCGGACAACGACGAGGAGGAGGAGAGGCGCATACTAGCGAGTGCCCACCAATATATTGAGCCAGAGTTCGCCGATGAGGGGGAAGGGGCGCGCACACCTCAGAATGAGAACCAAACCTTTCTGGATGATCCCGCCCCGCGGCTGCAGCTCCACCATCCCGACCAGTACTCGCAGTATTGGGACCAGAATAATGACCAGGCGAGAAGACCAACGACGGCCGCTTCCGTTACCACGTTTGATCAAGCTCAGACAGCGTTTGGTGACTTTGACGGCGTCCACTGTGACCCCGAAGCCGACCAGTTTGTGCCTCACCAGGAGCCTGAGCTGCCTCCGCCTCGGTCACAACAGCAACCGCAGCACCATGGCATCAACAATTCGTTGGGGCCCCGCCCGACATCATACTTTGACCCATCTACCGGGCAGCAAATGCTCTACTACCCAGCTCCGGTCCCCGCCATGCTCAATCTGCCACCAAAGTTGTCCAAAAAGCCCAAGGCGGGACCCAGAACCGCGAGGCGGTCCCAGGTCATGAGTGCGATGCCGATGGTGACAACGCGGGAATCACGGGTGTGGCTTCCTGATCCGACTCATACTGTGGGCGGAGGTAGCCAGCACAACGTGCCCCTCATGCCGGAGCTCCTCGGCGGAGATTACGCTCCCCAGACATCAAATGCCGACGAGCTGGCGCCACCACAAGCGCCCGCCCTTGCTTCGGGCCACTCCAGGCACGCGTCCGAGGCGAGCACCATCCATCCGGCTGCTCCTGTTGTGGAAGAGCAACGAGAATTCCGTCGTCCTCAACGTTTGACCGACAACCGCAAATCCCGGGCGACTGTATTGGACGGCTTGCCACCGCAGCTCCGTGCAAGTGCCTTTTTCGAGCTGCCCTCTACCCATCTCCCCAAGATTGAGGTCAAGGACGGATCTGCCATGGCGACGCTCGACAGCATCCTCGACGCCTCGGCCGCTGCGCCCGTCAGCGCTTTTACCGACCACGCCTTTGCCGGGGCCTTGGGTGATGAGGTGTATGGGACTGAGAAGAAGCGCAAATCAAAGAAGCCGCCCAAGAAGTCCGACGCAGAGCCTGTGGAGGAGGAGGTGGTGGCCAAGCCAAAACGAAAGACGCTTGTCAAGAGGAACTCGAGCTCGGCTCTACTTGACTACGACAACGAACCGAAGAAGAGATCTAGTCGGTTTTCCCTTTTCCCGAGCAGAGGCGATGACGACGACAGCGATGACGATGACGAGCGGATCAGACGAAATGGTGATCGTTCACCCGGCGATGGCCCTCTGCAGTCTCCCAACCCCCTCGCCCCGGGTGCCGACGAAGAGTCCAGTGAACAATCCAGCGACGAGTCTAGTGAGAACGAAAGGTCTGTCTACAGAGGCCCGCCCACGACGCTGCTCGCAGAGTTGCAGATCCGGAAGCGCCAGAATCAGCAGCGAGTCAAGGACGGCACCCGGCTTCCCCGCGGCCAGCACGGCACCACTCTTCTTGAACTGGACGCTGTTGCTCAGGTGGAACAGAAGACCAGGAAGGGCAAGCGTGTTAATCTCGCCTGGGAAGACCCAAGCGCCAACCCGTATCAAGGCTCCGACATGGACGACGAGGACGTGCCGCTGGGCATGCTGGCGCTTGCCAAGGCCACTGGTGACGGAACCAACAGGTCAACCATGGACATTGGCGCTCTCATGAGCGAGGTGAATCGTCCCCTTGGCTTGATGGAGCGCCGGGAAATCGAAGACAACGAGCCCCTCAGTCGCCGCCGCGAGAGGTTGCAGGGCAGAGACAGCGGCCATGTTCCGTTGTCTCTGGACCTTATTCAGAAGCGAATGAGCCACATGCCGCTCACACAAACAAACGGCGCTCCCATTGGGTTGATGGGTATGCGATCCCAGTCGAGACTCAATCTTCAGCTTCCCCAAGAAGAACGACCAGTCTCCATGATGGGCGCCAACGCAGACGAGAGTGATCCCGAGGTGGAGGGGGAGACGCTGGCTGCCCGCAAAGCACGACTGGCAGCCGAAAACCCCTTGCCGCGCACCCGTCCTGTCAGCGGCATGTTCTCGGCCGAGCTTCTCAGCCAGTTTGGCGGCGCCGACGAGGAGGCTGCCGACGCCAAGAGCAAAGAAGTGAGCAATGAGGCTGCCGCGGTGGTGGATGTGCCCGAGGAAGAAGAGACGTTGGGCCAGCGAAGACGCAGACTACAAGCCGAGAGGGAGGCACGGGAGCGCGAGATGGCTGCTGGAGGCGGCATATATCCACCTCGTGCTGCTACGCCCGTTGGACTTTTCCCAGGCGTGAGCGGCCTGCAAGCCAACCCTCAAGCCCGCCCGCTCTCCATGGCCAACATGCTTGGTGCTCATCCCATCGATACCCCCATGGGTCACATGAACCCCCTCGAGCAAGCGCGCCTGAACCGGGAGGCCGAAGTAATGAGGGTGCAGCAGGAGCAAGAACTCCGAATGGCAGCGCTCCGAGCTCAGATGCCCACAAGTCTGGTTGCCGTCTCGTCCGGGGGCAGGAGTGGCGGATACATGAATGGCATGTTCAACAACGGAATGGGGGGGCACGCTGTGGGCCAGGCCGGCGCTGCTGGGATGAGCCTAGGCTACGGCAACGGCAGCAACCTGAGCTTGCTGACGCCGCAACAACCAATGATGCATGGTGGTGGCATTCCGATGAATGGTGTTTATGGTGGTGGATACGGGATGCAAGTACCTGGCCAAGTGGGCCAAGTGGGACAGGTTGATATGGTGGAGCGCTGGCGGCAGAGCGTGTTGCCGTGAACAGGTCTTAGGTCTTTGGATAGAATTTTGGATCAAGGAGAATTTTGTTGGTACAAGCAAAAAGCTGGTATTGCTACTTGATTAGAGCATAGCATAGCATTTGGGGGGGCTGGGCTTCTGTTTGGGTATAAGTATACACTGTTGTATTGTTGTACGAGGCTGGCGGGTTTATCATTCGAGCTACCTTGAGCAATCAAAGCGAGATTTTGTTTTCATCATTCTTCACAGACCACCCAAACAATCACGCCGCGTAAAAGATCAGCCTGACCTGTATGCCTTTTATCGCCCTCGTGGGTTTTCTACGGAGAGATGAGAGGCAGCTCCGAAAAAGACAATCCCAAGATAAAGATTAAATGTTTGCACAAAACATGTAGATACAAAGTTGAGAGCTCTCATCCCAAGCGCCAAAGACAAAAGAGGTCACTCACTGCTCCCCATCTCCACCAGCATGTCCCCAGTTCAGCCACGTCTCAGCTGCGGTCTGGAGATGCCCCTGGTGCGGAAACGACACGGCATGCGGGTGATTGGCCGCGGCCGGGACTTGATGAAGCCAGTATCCCTGTGGCGTAAACATGTTGTTGCCCGCGTGGAAGAAATAGGGGCTTGCCGTCATGGCTGTGGCTGTCCCGTCGTCTGCCATTCCCGTAAATGCCGCCGGGGACACGGCAGGCATGAATTGGGAGTGAGCCATCCCATACGCAGCCCCCGGCGGAAGATAGGTGGCCGCGGGGCTTTGTTGCTGCTGCTGAGGAGTTCCGCTGGTGACTGAAGTTGGCGCGGTGGAAGGTAATGGCGGCTGGAGAAGTGACGCGCTGAGACTGCCCGTGCCGGCTGACCGGTAGGTTGATGAGGGCTGGCGGTTGTGGCCGTGACTGAGGCTCTGGCTTTGACTGGACGATGTCTCTGGGGACAGGTTCTCGCGTATCGAGACGTACATCCGAAAGGTGTTTTGGACGACGGTCTTGAGGCGGTCCCGGAGGAGATCCAGGTTGCGATTGTTGGACGAATTGGGGTCGGCAGGGTCAGAGCCGGGTAGGGGGATGTCACCTTGTTGGATCTTGTGGTCGAGGATGTTGAAAAAGAGATCGACAAAGTAATCCTCGCCGTCCTTTGGGGTTCCCGAGGTGAACGAAGAGGGTATCTCGTGCCATGGGCTTTCTGGCCGGGCAACCTCTGGGAACAAAACGTCCCAAATCTCAAACCACTTCTCCACCCGGTGCACCTCTTGGTTCTTCTTTCGGTTCTGCTTGTCCAGCATGGCCCATTGAACTTCGTCAACCCCTTCTTTGAGAGAGGCGTCCCGAAGAGGACAGGGGACCTCGCTCTTGCGGTGCTCGGCTAGCTTGTTGAGGGATTCTGCACGGTCTCCCCCCTTTCCTGGGTTGAATGTTTCTTTGCATCTTTCGCATTGGACGGGAGAATGTGTTCGTTTGAGATGTTCCCTGTCACAACAAGTCAGCAGGTTGTCCCAAGAGACCGACCCCGGCGACTTACTTTAGTCGCTGGATAGATTTGAACCCTGGCCCTGTACAAGGTCTGTACCGATGCTTCTTGCCAGACCCGGAATCGCCGTGGACATTGTATTTGATTGGATCCCGTTTGTGAAACGGACAAGCCAGCAGCGGCTCGCGAGTGTTTCCGCTGAGAGGGGTGGAAGGAGGTCCCATTTTGCCGCCTCCAGGGTCCTTTTGGTCTTCTTCGTCTTGATCCTTGTCTCGGCCGTCCCTCGCCCCTTCGTCCGAGTCTGTACGCCTCCTTTTGCGAGACGGACCCGAACCCGAACCCTGGGACGGCGAAGTATTGGCCGGGGAGGACTCGTGTTTGGCTCCATCCCCTGCTCCGGCATGAGATGCTGCACATCGCCAGTTTTCCACTTTACTCTTGAGAGCCAAGTTGAAGTCGCGGTGAAGCAGCGGAATCAAAAAGGCTGCCAGAGAATAGTCCTTGTCCACAGCCGAGATCACAAGAGACTCTAGATTCCCGTTTTCACCACTCCATTCGTCATCGTCATCATCCTGGTCGGAATTATCCTCCTGTTCATCGTCCTCTTCATCGAGCCGGGCTGTCTCACACCCGCTCTCATCGGCATCGAAATCCGACTCGACATCTTCGTCGATCTCGTCTGCCTCGTCGCCTTCTCTGTCAGCAGCCGAGAATGATTTTCGTAAAGAGCTGGGAAGACTCGGTGAGTGACTTCGACCAAGGGATCGGTTTAACCGGTCAGCTGGTGTTTCTGGACGTTGGGGTGGAATCTTGGGCAATCTTGCTTGTGTAAGTCACGTCACTTTGCCGCACGGTTTACACTGAATCGGACACCTACTCGTTGGCCCCAGCCTTGACCTCCTCTTCCTCATGAAACCCATATTCCGTCCCTGGTCCGGCTGAGGTCGCCCAGCTGCTTGTTGTGGAGGCGGCGTACTCGCAAAAGTTGGTCGAGCTGCCTTCTGACGGAGTGACGCTGCTTGGACTGGGGGATCTTGATGAGTGCTCCTGTGAGCTCAATTTGTTCACCCAGTTTGCGCGCAGTTTGAACTCATCATCGAAGGTCATTACGGACAGCAGAGGGTGAACGTATGATTCGGCTCCGTCCATTTTGCCACTTTGCTCGACAGAGGCTCGTGACAGCGAAGATCGAGAACTGGGTTTGGGAAGAAAACAACCTGGAACTGGGAATAAATGTTTTTGGTCTTTGGCCCGCCAAACCCCTCAACATTTCCAAATACCTTACCGAACCAGCCCGATTAGGGCTTCTTACCCCCTTAGCCTCCGTCACCGTCATCCTGTGGTTTTGTGTCGATGGAGACGATAGCAGGGGAAAAAACGACCCAATTGCGAGCTGGCGCAATTGCGTAGAAAACCATGTCACTCATTGGATCGAAAAGTCGCCAGGCTCACAGAGATTGGCTGACTTTGCATGCCACTAACTGCAGGGCAAACGGATACCTACCCGAATGACACGCTGGACTGGCTGTACTTGTGCTTGGTCCGCTGCTTTTGTTGTTTCTGTGTAAGGTTTTGCGAATGCGCGCAAATGCGTTTTCTCACCATCAGGCGTGGACGTCTAGAATCGCAGAGTACGGGTATGTACTTGGCACACAGATGCATATGCGCACGTTTCTCCCGGGATGCATGCAGGGTAAGAAGTTGCCACGCTCATGCGTGCTAATAGATACTTGACACTTTATCCCGGAGGGCCTCATACCTCAGGATCCAGAGATGTAAGCCCGGTCTCAATATGGCTCATTAACACAGTCCAACTTACACCCGCGATTAGCCTGAGTCAGGCCTATGTGCACCTGATCTATTTACCCGACAACGATGTCGGATAACAAAATGGGATCCTCAGCTTCAGGTAGAGCGAGAAACTTATCATGATGGCGCATACCAGACCAACGCAGGCAGCTTGTTCAAGATGCTGTTTCAAGCACTGATTCTTGGCATCGCTGCCCTCGAACACATCCGCGGCCTTCCAACCTCAGCCAGCCAACCTGTGGGAGCCCGTCAGTACTATCCGGATCCCGACGACCCATCTCTTCCCCCGTCTCCTGAAGATTGCCTCAGGCTATCCTTCAGCGAGCCAGCGTGGTCCATCTACGATCCCGCACTGCTGTCGGTGAATGTCTCAGATGGAGGCACTCAAGGCGATATTCGCTTCTACACCAGAAACGTCGCTACTGGCCAACATGCAGATTGCAGAGTGACCAATATCGAACTCAACCCAAAGGGCGCCCAGTTGGAAACTTGGCACAACTGCAATGTCACAGACTTGCAATTTCAGTTTCTTCTCGATGACTTTCAGGTGAGACTGAGGGGTGGTTGGAAGTGCGCTGACTCTGAGTGAGTGCTGTACTCATAACCCCCAAGAGCATCCAAACTGATACTTATCGTGTGACAAAGCCTGAGTTTCCACGGACATGGTGTCTGGGAAGAACCTGTCGTTCAAGGTTGTCTGGAAGAGTGGAATACACCTCGTGGTCAAGAGACGCTTTGCATCATGGGAGGATCATATGTCGCTGCCACGCTGACTAGTCCGATGGATCTACAACCTCAATGGCCCCTGCTTCCCTACACACCTTTTGAGAGGGCGTGGAGATGCGTCGATCGCTCATGGGATCCCGAGTTTACTGTCCACAGCTTGGAATACCAGCATCACGAGGGTTCATACGAATTTACTCTGGATCTTGAGAATCATTCCAGCGGCGAAAGGACAGTCTGCAAATCCGAGACACTTGACGAGAAGGGCCTACCTACCGATGGCTCAACACCGTGGGTAAAGTGTTTGGCTGAGAATGCCACGTTCGACGTTCTGCTGGACAGGACGTATGATATCCTGGGGATTCGCCAGGAGTGGAAGTGTAGTGACAATGTCAAGGATATTGAGCCGTAGGTCTTGTCTCTTCTACTTTGTGCCATGTGAGGGCCGGCTAACGCATTTGAAACAGAGAAGACTATCGTGCCACGGGATTGATTCAGGCACGCCTTGATTGTGCCAAACCGACAGACAAAATACACAAAGACTATACTTGCACCCTACCTGCCGCGTCACCATTGACATTTACTGGATATCCTGCCATCGACAAAACCGTGCTCCCGCCTTTCCCTCACACTTTCTACAACAGAAGTTGCACAATCAACTCCATCAGCAACACCCATACTCTTACCTTGAACGAGTACAAGATTGAAACGGCCGATGACGGAAAACTCGAGGGGACTTTCAGTTTCTATAATCCTGGGCCCGGAGAAACGTGGAGCCTGTCCAAGATTCCTGTGCTCAACGATGCAACTTGGCATGAGTGCACCCCTGGGAAGGGAACAGAACTGCCTTGGCAATTGGCCAGATGCAGTTATGCACTTTCTTTGCACGAAAAGTCGCCCGAAATCCGGTTTGATCTGGCATGGTACTGTGATGATCGCGATCCAAGTAATGCGTAGGTTTTAACCCCTGTTTAACCCCTGAGTGGTTGCCCATGGCAACAAGAAGTTTTGAATGAAAGCTGACAGAGATATAGCATCTTGTTCGAAGCCAGCGCTCAAGCAGACTTAACTGGCAAAACTGCCTGCCAGGGCGGAATTTGCCAGTTCCCCTCAGGGATAACAGAGGTGGCACTCCAGGTTACAAATTTGACGTGGGAAACCGGGCATGGAGTCATGCAGAAGGGCCCAATCTTACCCTGGGTATAGCGCGGATCGTCCGCGATTGCAAAAGATAGGAGACCTTGACAGAAAAGGAGAAGCGGCTGTGGCCTATTTCCATATTTGAGCAACAATAGAACCAAGCTTCGACGTGATTGGGACTCCTTCCCACTTGGAAAAGCAGCTGGGTCCAGACAGACTGATGGTAGGACCGGGTGAGCCAACTGCCGAAGCTGACAGAGCTCGACAAGATTTTCTCCAAATCCCCACATGTTTGATTGGCGAACCAAGGGGCGGGCTCATCGTGGGTATGCAGCCGGGTTATTCTTGAGAGACCACTGAACCAAATCTTTATGCGTATCAGTTGGGGGGGTTGGGGTCACACGGCTAGGTAGGTACCTATCATTGCAAAAATTGGGTGATTTCCATCACTGCGACCTACCTGCCTGAATGATTCATCATGGTAAGAAAAGTCAATAGTTCAATATTGAATGCAATATCATCCCTGATGCAAGGTTCAAAGATAACCGTAAGAGGTCATATGCATTAAAGTTGGGCTCGTGTGTTCATTACGACGAATAGAACATCTCCCCGTGAGACGGGTGAGAGGTCTGTTGGTTCTGATGGTGTAACACTTTTACACCAACGGGCCATCCACACAAGAAATTTACCCGGTCGGAGTGATGTACAATACCTACAATCGCCATGTACGTGTAACATCAAGACCCAGAGATGCATGTCTTGAACTTGTGTGTTGGAAGGACTATACATACTTACCTATAATTAATGCCCGCCGGGATGCACCGGTAGTTGCAGGGTCCCTTCAATCGGTAAGATATATAATGTGCCGTCACTGTCTTGCAAATAATCTGCAATTTGCTCCCCCTCAACCCCCCACTTGTTCCCTATCCTCATAATGACCGACAAACCCACCCCTTCGACAGTGGTCGAGCCCCAACAAGGAACCAAGGATAGCAACGAAAAGAGAGACAGAAAAGGCCGCATTCATGAGTTCCAGGAAACCGAGGGCTACATTATTGACATCGCCGAGGATGATTCCGCGCCAGCAGGGCTCAAACTTGCCAAGGATGGCCACACCGTCTTGATCCCCCAGCCCAGTGATGATAAGCATGATCCTCTGAACTGGACGTGGAACAAGAAGCACCTCATGCTTTTTATCGTGTCTTGGGTGTCCTTTCTGCCTGACTATGGGAGCGCAACCGGGGCTGTCACTCTGATCCCGCAAGCCGCGGAGTGGGGGACCACCCCAGACACTGTGAATCACTCACAAGCCGGCAATGTGTTCATGTTGGGCGCAGGTGGCGTGGTTGGTATGTACCTACCGACTTTCTCAGCAACTTGAACACAAGAAAACTTGTCTGACCCCGAAGCAGTCGTGATTCTTTCGGCCTACTTTGGCCGTCTCCCTGTCGTCTTTTGGTTCCTCCTCATCTCCGTCGCAACAGCAGCCTGGTGTGCCGAACCAGATACGTTCGAATCATTCATGGCGGCCCGTATTCTCAACGGCTTCTTCTCGACAGTCAGCCAGGCAGGGGGGTTGATGTTTATCAAAGACATGTTTTTCTTTCATGAACAGGCGAGGAAGATCAACATTTGGGCGTGAGCTTTTCTGTTCATGGATGGATTCTGTCCAGACTTGTTGACAAGTTTTTGCAAACAGATCATTTATTGTCATGTCCCCCTACGTCGGTCCTCTCTTTGCCGCTTTCATGACAGAAACACTACACTGGTCAGTGCCATTTTGGGTGTACTTTGGCATGAATGTGCTGGGAATGGCACTGGTCGTTGCATTTCTGGAAGAGACATACTATGACAGGACCATACCATCGGACCAACAGCCTGCTCGAGGCAACCGTTTTGCCAGACTGATCGGCACCGCCCAATGGAAGTGTCGACATCTCCGCAACACCTTTGGCCAAGCTTGTTGGAGAACCGTCAGTGTGCTTCTCAAGCCAATCGTAGCTCTCTCGTGCGTTTTTTACGCCTTGGTATGTTTGTTTTAATTCTGTTTCGTGTCAGCAACTGGCCTCAAATGAGCTGACACGATCGTAGACGTTTGCATGGGCGGTGGGCATCAACACCACGCTGGCCATATTTGTCACCCCACTGTACGGCTTCGGACCAAAACAAGTGGGATTCTTCTACTTCACCCCGGTGGTTGCTGTGGCACTGGGGGAGGCAACAGGGCACTGGCTGCATGACGCTCTTGCCAAGCAGTATATCCGCTCTCACAAGGGACATTTCGAGCCCGAGGTGCGCCTGCGAGCCGTAGTTCTGGCAATGCCGGTTGTCATTGTCGGCCTAGTTCTCATCGGGCAGTGTTTTGAGAACCAGTGGCACTTCATGGCCACCAGCGTCTGCTGGGGCCTTTATGTTTTCGGCATGATGATCACCACAGTAGCACTGAGTAGTTACTGCCTTGATAGCTACCCGGAGGCATCTGGCGAGGTTTCGGCGTGGCTCAACATGGCCCGGACTGTCGGAGGGTTTATCGTCAGCTATTTTCAGGTCAGATGGGCCGAAGCGCAGGGAACGAAGCAGAGCTTTGGGATTCAGGCTGGGATCTGCGGCGGTGCTATTTTGTTCATTGTCGCTTTGATAGTGTGGGGGAAGAGGCTGAGAATTTGGGCGGGACCACTAAACTTTGCAACGACGTAATGTCAGGGTTAGGGTATGTAGCTTGACATGACGTCTTTGCACCACCTGTCCCCCAACCAGTCATGGTGCCGGATTCACTCGGCCACAAAAGCACCTAATAAACTTTTAATCCGCGCAGCCATAAATACCTTAATATCGTCCACCTTCTTTGCCCTTTTCCCAAAACACCAAACACAGTCAAAATGCCCAGAGTCGCAGACCGAAAATCCTGGCGAAAGCCAGCAGCTCCTCCAGTGGAAGCTCCCCAAACCCCGCCAGAAGCAGCGCCAAGATCCCACTATCACACCTCGCAACACCACGGCCACCATCAAGACCCGGACCCGGCACTCGATGTGGAACTCGTTGATCACACCGAGAGGCTGCCACTTCGCTCGAAGCGCACTCGGCGTCTGGAGGAGAAGCTTGCCAGAAAAAAACGGACCGCGACCACCCCACTATGCTTGGAGGATATGCCGTTTGAGATCCTCGACGCCATCCTTTTGTGCTGTCAACCTCGCGATCTTTTCGCCATGTCACGTGTCTCAAAGGGCTACCGAGATTTCATCAAACAAGAAGGATCCCGAATCGCCAAATCCATCATCGAGCGGCGATATCCCTGTTTGGCAGCTTGTTTTCTTCGGCCTGTCCTTTTGGAAAACATTCAAGACTTGGGAGTCCGCAGGCACATGGGACATCCGAAAGTGACGAGCAGAGTCAGAGGTCACATGTTTCACCACATACCCACAATCCGAGGCGAGCTTGTCTGCAGCTGTCCGACATGCTATCATCGTTGGAACGCTCTCGGGCTGCTGGTCGACTTTGCACACTGGCAGGACTTTCTAGATAAAGGCGAAGCAATTCCACGCATACCATTCGGGCGGCGTCCGATGTGGAACAAGGTATTGCTAAACCGAAACATGCAGGTTGTTCTGAAGGGCATCCGCGATCCTCTTTGGTATGCTCGCATCCTCGAAAAGCACCTGGAGTCGACTACGCGCGCCATCCGACGCCAGGTGCTCAACAAGAGCAACAAGCGCCAGCATTATCGCCTCACTGACCAAGACCTACAAGAAGGAACCGACCACTTTCTCGAAGCCGAGGGGCCGCCTACCATCGACTATCCCTTCCATAGAGACAGTTACTACATGCTCGAAGCCTACCTGCCCAATCGCTCCTGGATTGATGGGAAATG
Organism: Podospora anserina S mat+; assembly: GCF_000226545.1. NCBI lineage: Eukaryota > Fungi > Ascomycota > Sordariomycetes > Sordariales > Podosporaceae > Podospora > Podospora anserina. Next base: position 339,123 of record NW_001914833.1, read on the forward strand.
GGTCTATCTACCAGCCAGCCTTCACGAGAGAGACGTCGCTGGTCTGATCAACAGTCTATTTCCTGTACCTGGCAAAGAAGAAGCAGAAGGATAGATGTCTGTGCAATAAATGACCAATACGCCTACCAGGTAGTTTTAGCTGAAGCTGCGCAGGGGCCTCCCCGCACAATCTCCACAAATCACATCACAGCCTTGTGGCTTGCACAGCCCCTACTTCAGGACTTTTCCAAGAACTCATTGCTCCCGGTGGCCTCTATGAGCGATAGACCATAACCTCAAGTTGACCCAACTTGAATTTGAAAAAAAAAACCATCAACATCTCCTCGAACCAGCCAACAACAGCCAACATCATCAGCATGGAGGACGTCTACCAACACTTTGGACGGCACAGTCTTTGGGACAAGCACGATGTCTTCAAATCCCCCACTTTTGATGTGACTGAAATATGGGTCGACTCGGAGGGCAAAAATAAGAGTCTTATTCAAAATCGAAAGATCTCTTCGCCTGACGTCGACAACTGGCTCGACGAACCTTTTTGTCAGTCGCTCCCCTCCCTTTGCGGGACAGGCACCCGGGCGGTCCGCATGGTGTGGGTTGGTCAAGATGTGGTGGTGGGAGGGGGTCGTTCTGGTCCATCAACCAGAATTCTGGATCAGCTGGCGGAGAGGTGGGGACTGCGGTCTGCAATGAACTATGCTCGCAGCTCCTTTGCTGGTGTCTCCGCATGCCCCGGCCGGGATAACTCCACCGTCTTCACCGTCACCTATCACCCAAAGTTGGCAGTCTCATGGTCCTACAACATCACCTCCATCGGAGTCCCTCGAACTCATGCTGTCATCTTTGCTGAGGGGGAAGAGAGAGCCGAGTTGTCCCGTATTCTCAAGTCAACCTGGGGGCCGGCACTGGCCACCGATGCCATGTTCCCGGCTCTTATCTGCAACTTACTACTGGCCCACGAGCTAGACAGCACCTTGGACGACATCAAAAAGGTGGTTCGTGAGGTGGAGGCTCGTACGGGACACCACAGATTCACTAGTCGAAGAGAAACACAGCCTGCGGCGGGGGAACTCGGTCAGCTGTCAGCTCAGATGAGCGGGTGCGCTGCCAAGCTGGCAAATGGTGCTCGCAAGCTGAATCTAGTCGAGGAAATCAACCATCTCATCAGTCACCACTCTTCCTCTCCTCCGCTACCTGCAGCAACGCAACGTAATCAGACGCAACCACCGAATGCGGCCTCTTATCGCTTCTATCAAACCCTGCCCCTCCAAACGGAGACGGCACAACAGCCGGCTGGCGCGCCAACAGCATGGGTTTCCCTGCTCTCCCACCGTGCCACCATGCAGCAGACTGAGTTGACGTACACACAATCCCGCATCGACATCCAGATCCGGGCCCTCTTCCACCTGATTGCACAGCAAGACAACGCCATCGCTTTCGACACAGCCTCGGCGACTCGGAGCATCGCTGCTTCCAGCCTTCAGGACTCGAGCAGCATGAAGATGCTGGCTTTGGTAGCTATGTTCTTCCTGCCTGGTAGCTTCATCGCGGCACTATTCAGCACCCCGCTTTTCAAGTGGGATGAAGCGGCAGCGGCAGAGTCAGGGTCTACCATGAGGGTGGGGACAAGACCACAGTTTGCGCTCTTTTGGGCCGTTACTGTTCCCATCACGGTTGCGGTATTCATCATGTACGGGGTATGGATGTGGGTGGTCAAGAAGAAAGACAAGAGGAGAAGGAAGAAGGGTCTGCAGGTACTTGTGTGAGTGGCCAACTGCCGGTGGTGGGTTGTTGTCCCGGGTGCCAGGTGCCGGAGAAACCGACATGCATGGTGATATTCCCACGTGGGCATCGGGGATAAGGTGCAGCCAGGGTGTGTACATCTGCGTAGCTTGTACTGCGTAAGCGGGGACCATTTGGAGTAGGGCGAGCGAGTATGGAGACCAGCTGCATGAGACGGCGAGACAGGCTGAAAATATTTACAATCGCGGTGGACACGGTGCGGGGACATCCCATATCTGTATATAGCGGTGAAGAAGAAGAGTGTGCAGAGACTGAGGAACATAATCATAGCATGTTTGCAACGTTTTGTGACGGCTCTCTGCAGCAGATGGACTACGTTATTTTAGTTCGCTTAGGACATAGAGAGAAACTAACTGATGATGCATGTTTACGGTATCAATCAGCAGGGAGATTTGACATGCATAGGAAGCAATGCCGGGGGTGCCATTGATACCACGGTGAACCAAATTGAAGAGTTGCATCAATGTACACTGCCACGCGATGTTTCTTTCCAGATTCGTGGGCGACTGCATGATGCCACGAGCCATGATACCATGCATCATGGTCTAGATGTGCATGTCCCCTCCTCATCACCCAAATCTATAGACACACTATTCTTTCTAGCTCTGCGGATGGTCGATAGTCGCCGAACAAGCCGGATCGCCAGGCACCCAGGCTAACAAGCCAAAAAGAAACTCCTCGGTTCCCGGCGCAGGGTTGCAATCCCACCCTTGGCGGTATCCCTAGCCCATAAGAGGGTTAGTCGATACCAGCACCCCCCGGTTGCCATGCCGAATCCGAGGGGATTCCCGAGTGTTTGACTTGCATTAGACTCGCTCGTATTGCCGGTTCGGGATGTTCCCGGTGGAGCCTCTCCATGGCGTTTTGCAGAAGCCCCTCGGAAGAATCGCGAGTTGGAGTCGTTTCTGGCTGGGGGTGGACGCTTCAACCTTTCCAGCGGCAGCTTGCTTTGCCACTCCCTGCTCGGTGAGGGGAGAATGAGGGGGTACATACACAGAGGAGGCAATGATTGGGGGGGTGGGGGGGGGGATGGAAAATGTACTATTTATGACGGTGCCTCCCAACCAACAACAATCCCGTCGATTCTTCTCTGCACCTCTTTTTTGCCCTTCATCAAAAAGAGTCAACCGCAGTTAAGATGGTCCACCTTCCTTCTGTTGGGCTGGCCGTTGCTGCCGCCTCTGGCCTTCTCCAGACCGTTACTGCCGCCCCTCAGGCCTCGACCGACAGCACCTCCACCGCGTCGACCACGTCCTTCCTCGGCGGTCTCTTTGACTTCTTGGACGTTGCCAACCTCACCGTCACCCACCACAACGGCAAGCTCTATGGCTGCAAGTGCTCGCCCGGTCAGCTCTGCTGGCCCCAGCAATGGAAGTGGAATCAGTTGAACACCACCGTGGGTGGCAACTTGAAACTTCACATACCCCCTGCTGCGTCGTGCTATAACACCTTCACCGGTCCCTTGGGCACTGTCAACACCTACGATGCTGCCGCCTGCGCTGACGTGCATGCCAACTGGGAGGATGAGATGTGGACGTGAGTTGTGGCCTTTTTGAGCCAAAGCCTGACCGTGACTGACATTAGATGATATTAGTGTTGAGAAGCCGGGTGCCGCCCTCTGGACATACTTCACCAACGAGACCTGCCGGCCCACTCTCAATCCCACCGACAGCTGCACGCTGGGCTACTATGGCGTTTATGTCATCTCTGCCACCACCCGCAACCACATCAAGGCCGGCATTGACTTTGCTCGTCGCAACAACATCCGCCTGGTCATCCGCAACACCGGCCACGACTTTATCGGCCGCAGCACCGGTGCCGGTTCCCTGATCATCAACACCCACAGCTTCCAGGATGTCAACTGGATTTCGTCGTATGCCGGTCCCGGCTCGTACTCTGGTCCTGCCGTGACCATTGCTGCCGGTGTCCAGGGCCGCTCCATCTTGGAGCAGGGCCATGCTCAGGTTCCTCCCAAGGTGATTGTTACTGGCGAATGCCCAACCGTTGGTGTTGCTGGTGGCTTCATCCAGGGCGGTGGCCACGGTCCATGGACTACGCTCAAGGGTCTTTCTGCCGACAATGTTCTCGCCTTTGAGGCCATCACAGCGTCTGGCCACTTTGTCACTGCCAATGAGGCCCAAAACTCTGATCTTTTCTGGGCTCTCAAGGGCGGTGGTCCTTCGGCTTTTGCCGTCATCCTGTCCGTTACCATGAAGACGTTTGACGATGTCTCGTCTGCCGGTGCCACCTTCTATGTCAACAACACCCACATTGGTTTTGACAATGACGCTTACTGGAACGCCACCAGCATCTTCCACAAGTGGTCCAACCACTTTGTCGACAATGGGCTCTATGTCTACTATGAGCTCTTCCCCTTCACCCTCCGCGCTCAGCCTTTTGTCGCCATTGGAAAGACGGTCGCCGAGCTCAATGCCATTGTTGCCCCCATGCTTGCTGAGCTCACCGCCAACGGAATTCCCTATGAGTGGAACCCCAAGTCCTTCCCGACCTTCTTCGACCTCTATGTTGATCTTTTCGAGGCCGAGGCTGCCGGTGGTTCTGCCCTGACGGGTGGCTGGCTGTTTGACCACAATGACGTTGCCACCAACAACGACGGCATCATTGAGGCTTTCAAGACGGTCTTCTCGCCCCGCCCCGACATCTTCTCCTTCATTGTCGGTCACTTGTTCAACCCCGGCTACGGCGCTCCTGTCAGCAACAGTGCCACCCACCCTTCGTGGCGCAATGCCACCGACTTTGTCATCACTGTCCTGCCCGTCCCTCTGGGTGCCAGCAAGGCGGTCAAGGCCGACCTCCAGAACGTCTTGACCAACACCATTGACCAGGCGCTCCGCGACGCCTCAGGCTCTGGGGCCACCTATGTCAACGAGGCTGACCCTTACCAGCCCAACTGGCAGGGCCACTTCTGGGGCTCCGAGTACCCCCGCCTCAAGCAGATCCGCAAGAAGTGGGATCCCTTGGGAGTGTTTTACTCAATTGCCACCCCCGGCACCGAGGACTGGGAGGTTATCCAGGACACCAGACTCTGCAAGAAGCTTTAAGAGACGCTTGTTGTGAGCCTGGGAGGGGGGGGACTGTAAATAACTTACTTTAATGACGACGACGGTGTATATAATGCGAGTATATGACTGCATGAATCCATAATGTTGAACCTTCGAACAATCTTTTTTGCGATTGTATTGTGAAACTGAAAATCAGTGTTGTGAAATGTCTGGCATGTAATTGGCCCTCGTCCAGCAGACATGTGGGGTGGCGATATCGGCTGCAGGTTCGGATTCGAGGTTGAAAAGTCAACAAACCCCATCGGCAAGTTCGTTTTCCCACTTGAAAAAAACTGCCAGAGCCTGATCCATCCATACCAGCCGAGTCAGCTGAAATAACCTGCCCTGCGCATTCACTCCACCGTCATCGTCTCTGGCCTCCACATGCTATCCACAGTTTCCCGCCGCTAGGGATCCGCACTACCCATCCGCCGATAACGAGGACGCTCCACAGGGAAACAAAGCAGGGGAACCTTTCACCGTAACCAAACAACTCCTAGGTTGGGCTTCGCGCCATGTCCATGTCCCTGGCACCCACCTTCCCGTCCCGCGTGTTTCTTTGAGATTGTGACTTTGCGGCTCTCAGAGCCTCAATTTGACGAGTCTTGCCAAGGAACGCCATTGGCACCAGCAGCGGCACCAAAACCCCCCATGGACCGCTCTGAGGTTGGCCGCCAAACAGCCCTGCCAAACGGGTGTACCATGGCTGAAGCAGCTGATGAGAGAACCCCCCTACTGTCGTCCACCAGCGTCTCTCACACCACTGTTTCTCACTCAGGTGCTTCCCCTGACGGCCCTGGTATTCCCAGAGACCACCAAGGCGAAGACGATGATGATGTCATCCAGCCCAGAAAAAATCGCAGGCGGTTGAAAAAGATCTGGACCTCACTCAAACCTTCGACCGAGAGTCAGATTCTTCTTGCTGGCTTTCTCATCACCCTGTCTTTCAGCTTCACCCAAGTCCCGTGAGTGCCCCAGCTCTGATGATCAAGTTCCCGGTGAAGCTAAGTGAGTGGGCGAAATCACGTTGGCAGCATCCTCTATGCCTTCCACCTCATGCAATGCGATCACTACTACTCCACTCACCCACCCTATACCGGCCCCGGTGACCGCTGCAACTTAGACGAGATCGCCGCCGGCATGGCCACGCAGTTTTCCATCTTGGGAATGTCTACCACGTTCTGCGGAACCATCAACCTGTTTGTTGCTGGCTGGACAGCCAAAAAAATTGGCCCAAAGTATGCCTTGATGATTCAGACCCTGGTCCCTGGCATACGAGTGTCGACGCAGATTCTGGGGCTCATGGCTGGAGGAGCAAAGGGAATGTTGATGATCCAGTGCACGCAGATTATCACGGTCATTGGCGGACCTGCTGGGTATCTGTTGATTGTAAACATCATCGCTGGCGAAGTGGTGCCCCCACTGAGAAGGACAGCCGTGTTTGGCATGCTGCAGGGCTGTATCATGCTTGGCCAAGGCCTGGGTTACTTGAGCGAGTTACCTTTACTCAGTTGTATTCTCCATGACGCTAACTGTGTGACTTAGCCGGCGGCATGATGGGTGATATTTGGGGCATCAGCCGGCCTTTCGAAGTAGCCTTTTGCGCGTTTCTCTTGTCAGCGCTTTATGTGGCCATGGTGGTGCCATACATTGATGCAAGCACCATCAGCAGTGCAAAGAAAGCTCGAGGCCAGGGCATCTCCCAGTTGTTTACACCCCTGAGAGTGTTGCTGCCGCAGCGAATCTTGTCTCGGAACGGGACCGTGACGAAACATTACGGACTGATGGTTCTTTGCGCTGGCATCTTTCTCGGTGTGGTATGCCTGCTCCCGTCTCCTCCTGTGGGTGTTTCTAAGACTGACAAAACGACAACAGCTGGCAACAGGATATGCGCCGCTGCTTATGCAGCTCTATGCCACAGCCAAGTTTGACTTCAAACAGACCGAGAATGGCTGGTTGACGTCAGGTTTTGCCTTTATGCGCGGTATGTTTTTAATATTTGCTTTCCCCCGCATCATCAACAGGGGACGATGTTGGTACATGACACAGCATCCAGAGGCGCAACAGCACCATGACCACGGCAATGGCCATGAAGAAACGGCTCACCTGGCAACCACCCCAGAAGAGTTTGAAGCACCTATCGGATCTTTTGCCGAGCAAGAGCCAGTGGACGCGGAGCCGGTCAAGGAGGACGAGGGGACCGAATTCGACCTGTATTTCTTGCGAATCAGCCTTGTGGTGGACGGGGTACTGACAATGTGCACGGCCTTTGCAACCGAGAGGTGGCATATATTTCTTGCTGCGTTTCTGCTCCCGCTGGCGTCTGGGTCAGCACCGGCGGCCAAGGGAGTCATGACTGAAATGTGCTCCCTATCTCAACGTGCGGACGCACTAAATGCACTGGGTCTGGTGGAAAACATTGCTCGCCTGTCAACACAGGGCTTGTTCGGCTTTGTATTTGCGGCTCTGGCTGAGGTCGGGAAGCCGCATCTTACCTTTTTTGTCAATGCTGTGAGTGTGCCGAAAGTGATCAAGACTGTTGTGGCCCAAGAGCTGATGTGACATAGGCGATTGCCATTCTCGCGTACGGCATGCTGCTGTTTTCCCGCTTCCCTCCAGAGGGGAGCAAGATCGTCGAAGATGACGCGGATGAAGATGAAAGCTCATAGGGCTGATGAGGGGTACCCGGCAGAATGGGGGAGGGTGGGGCAATGCGTCGTCCTCACACCTAGTTTCCGTCCTCATGTGGAGCTATCGATTGTGTGCCTGCAGCTTCCAACCAGCAGCCAACAATTAATCTTCAATTCAAAGAAGCTCTTCGGCGGTGAGTCAAGTCGGTGCTGCCAGAAGCTGTCCTCGCTGTCTTTTTCTTCATCAACACTTCAGTCTTTCCCACTCTTTCACCATCTCGTCGTCGACCAACAGTCATTCCATCACAACAATCGAAATGGCAGACCAGAGCAACAATAAGCAGCAAGACGAGACCTGGTTTCTCAAGTCCAAGTGTCCAGTTCTCCTCCCCCAGCTTGACGCCCTGCGACTGTCACAGGAGGATTTTTCCACCTATCTCGAACAGACGCTTCAGCGCAACACCAAACCCGACGTCAAGGTCGAAAACAAGAAGAGCTATGCAGCTGCCGCGGCTCAGCCAACAACAAACGCCTTTATGGATGGCCTTCTAGCCCATATTACTGGCGTCAATGACTTTCACCTGAGCGACGACAAAATGCTTACCGAGAATGGCGATGTCACCTTCCGGTCTTCAAATAGTGTTCTTGTCGATCTGTTCAGCGAGCTCGAGGAAGTCATCGATAGCAATCGTCTCGACAGCATTCTCACCGCTGCCTGGGCTGAGGACCCCCTCGCCACCCTCAAGATCATCTTCAACGCCCGGTCGATACATCTCGGCAAGAGCTCGCGCATCTCCTTTTACCGGTGCGCCGGATGGCTGGCTGAGCACCACCCCCTCACCTTGGTCAGCAACATCCACTTGCTCAGCAGCCCCGTGATTCCAAAGCCGACGTCGGCCAAGAAGCAAGAGAGCGAAGCGGTCAAAGAGGATCTCGTCATGGTGGAAGCCGAAACGACAGAAGAGGACGCCCCCGGCCTTGATGTCGTCACCGGCATGTCTCATGGCTATTGGAAGGATCTTTTGAACCTCCTCGCTCTTGCCGCCAACGGAAAGCTCAACGTCCTCGCCAGTCCCCGCGACGTTCTCAATATCAAGTGCGAAACGAAACCATCGGTGCGATACGACCAGGAAAAGGCCAAAGAACAGCGCGCCAAAATCCGCGATGCCCGTCACCATCAAGCCTGTACACTCTTGGAATCGGATGCCACGTACCGCGCACTTCACTTGACTGTCTCGCGTCTCTTTGCCGAGCAGCTCAAGAAGGACATCGCCCTCCTGAGAGACGGCGACAACAAGGCCAAGAAGCAAATCTCGCTCTGCGGCAAGTGGGCTCCGTCAACAGACCGCTTTCACGACAAGCACACGTTTGTCGTCTCGACCATCGCTGAGCTGATGTATCCTGCACTCATGTTTAGCTCTGACATTGCGGGCAATCGTGAGCTGTACCTTCGTCATGCACGTGAGGCCTATCGAAAGGATATCTCCGCCCTCCGCAAGCACTTGGACATTGTCGAACGCAAGCTGTCGGCCAAAACCCTCGACAAGATAAAGTACGACCGCGTCCCGTCTGTGGCCATGAACAATTACACCCCAATATTTGCAGCCAAGGACGAGACTCGGTTCATGAAGTACCTCGACGACGTTTCAACTGGCAAGACCCAGATCAGTGGTGCCACTCTCCTTCCCAGCACTCTCATCAAGGCCGCACGTGAGGCATCAGACCGTTCAACATACTCATTCGGCTCGCAAACCAAGAAGAAGCGGACGCTCAAGGAAATGAAGGCTGATGTCGTGGGTGCTGCCACCTCCAAGGTGATTGACGGCCAGTGGAAGACACTTGTCCAGCGCATCAAAGACTCTGGCACTCTGGAATCCTGCATCGCCGTGTGCGATGTTTCTGGGAGCATGAGCAGTCCTGTCTTCCAAGATGGCACCACCCCCATGGACAGCTCCATTGGCCTTTCGCTCTTGGTGGCTGAAGTCACCAAGCCTCCGTTTGGTGGAGCTTTCATCACCTTCTCCACAGATCCCAAAGTTGAGAAGGTTGACCTCAGTGAGGGTCTGGGTGAGAAATACAACAAGATGGCAAGGGCGGACTGGGGCGCCAGCACAGACTTCTGTGCCGTCTTCAGCCGTCTGATCCTGCCCATGGCCATCAAGAATGCTGTCAAGCCTGAGGACATGGTCAAGCGAGTGTTTGTCTTTAGCGACATGCACTTCAACTCGGCTCAGTACGGTGTCGGTCAGTGGTCTTCGAGCTTCGAGCGGATTCAACAGGATTTCAAGGATGCGGGCTATGAGATGCCCGAGCTGGTGTTTTGGAACCTGGCCGGGGGTCGAGATGGATATTCCGGCTCATATGACATCGCCCCCAAGCCCGTGGCCGCTGATCAAGTTGGCACAGCTCTTGTCAGCGGGTACTCTCAGGGTATGCTCAAGGTTTTCCTAGGTGGTGCTGGGTTTGACGAGATCAAGGAGGAGGATGAGGAGATGGCCGTGGTTGTGACCAAGGACGGGGAGGAGGTCACGGTAGAGCCAGAGGCGAAGCATAGAAAAGATCCATACGACCAGGTCAAGCAGGCCATTTCTCACAAGGCGTACGGCGGGTTGGTTGTGTTGGATTAGGCGGCCTTTGGGGGGTTTCGTTTTGTAGGATGGTTTGAAGAACAATGTTGCAAAGTAACTAGCAAGCATCGTTCTATTGTAAACAAAAGTTCCTACTGTCATTCGTCCGTAACATCCGGAACTCTCTTAGTTTCCTCCCAGGACTGTTGGTGGCTCATGCCCTCTCTGGTGTCTCGCAACAGTCGATAGTGGCGCTGCCTAGCACCAGTACCTTGGTTAAGGTACCCTTTGTCCCTGTTGACTTCTAACAGCGGAAGCGCCGAGACGCTGCCGACAATCTTTCCTATTGCCGGCGTCGCATTCAACTTGGCAAGTCGGGTAAAGCGGATGATGGCAGGTTCCCGCGATATCATAGATTGCCCCCACCGATTTATTGTAGATGAATTGGAGACCAATGCGGGGTTGTCTTACACCTCAGGGGTATTTCGAGGTGACGTAGATGCGAGACAGGAGGATATAAAGAGTTGGAGAAAGTCTTTTATCTAAGACGGTGAGGCATTGTCCGACCACACAAGATTGATAGACACCATCATGAAGCTCTCCCTCTTCACCGCGCTCGTTCCGTTGCTGCCTTCCATCTCGGCCATACCTGCTTCGTCTCACCTGTCACCAAGACAGCAAAGGTGCATAGGAGATAGCGAACCTGGCCTGTGGGTAGTGGAGAATCTCGAGGTGGAATATACTGGCGACGAAGTGCTCCAGCGCGGCAACGCCACGTTCACGCTCACCAACACCAACACTGAAGTCACCGACACCCTGCGTTGCTCCCTACGAGCCAACTACATTTGTGAATTTTATGGGATCCCGTCTGATCCGAACCTCGATATCTGGTTGCAGCTCAACCTGAACGTTGCAAGCTTCACCCTGAACAAGACCCTTCCTGATTGCCTAGGGCCTGAGTGGGGGTATGTCTTGACCAATGATTGGGGGGGCACAAGACACGAATGCTAACATCAGAGCAGCGACGCTTGGATTGTAGGACAAACCGAACTGTACCTTGAATGCCCACAGGAGTGGACCGACAAGATGGTCTGCCAAGACGATGGGATCAAGGGTGTCGCAGACGGAGATGTGGTGCTGCCCGAAGGCTGGCCGAACGGTCGAGAGGATGAGAAGAGAGAAGTGGCTGCCGAGAACAGACAGGACGGGGTTGATCAGGTTGTTCGCAAAAGAATTTCTGGAGGAGGAAGCCAGGCCGAATATGCACAGCCCCATCAGCAGACGGAGCGCAGAAAGACCAGACCTGTTCAGCCCGTCGGTGAAGAGGAGGCTGAGGCTTAGACTTGCGATGCCAGAAGACTGCGATGCTGTCAGGTAGAGGGTTGATACCTACCTTAAGTCACTTTGAATGAGAAGTTCATGCGCATTGCAGTTGATGACAACTGATGAATTCCACTCGAGCATTTGCTCAATAAGTGGGTAGATGACAGAACCTCCGATTATGAGAGAAGGACGCTTATAACTGCCCTGCTATATCACATTCTTCTCCCCAAACCAGCTGGATAAATTCTAGACCGGAAACCGGAAACCGGATTGCTTGTGAAGAGGTAGGCTGTGGCACACACGTCAACCTGACAAGTCAGGCCTGGGTGCGTCTCGACTTCTTGGCCAGACCAATAGTTCCTTTTTGGCACCTAAAGGGACAGGAATGGCGTCGTCATAGACTTGGCGGCACACCAGACATTGGCTGTTTATCAATATGTGGCGTTGACAAGATGGAAAATGTCTGAGGCGGAGCAGATTGCACAATCAGACTTGAGAGGATATTAAGCTGATGCTTTTCGCTCATCACAGGTCGAAGTCAGCCCATGACAGTCTGGTCCTAACACAGGTCGCGCTCTGGCCAAGAGAAGGGAATCTAGCTAGTCTGACACCATGTTTCCAGGCGAATCGTTTCTTCTCCTCTGCTCTTTATCTCTGGCTTTCGCTGGGGTAATTGAGTCTTCCCAACAGCGAGGGTATGTGTCCAAAACCTGTTTAGCAAGTGTTTCAAAACAAGAATTAGGTAACGAACCGGCAAATAGGAGCCTCGAGAGACGCCACTGGGCTGTGAGAACCTACACAACAAATCCCCAAATACCGCGCCCTCTCAGTTCTCCGTCACTTTTGAGACCTCTTACCCCCACAGTTGCGCAGTACCCATCAAAGGCAAATTATATCGTGGATACTCTCGATTTTTTGAGTCGTTTTACATGCCCACTACAGTCTTCTCTTAATACGTATGTCTAGGGGGAGCCCAGTTCCTGCTTGCCAAAACTTGGAGTAGTTGTACCACTTCAAACTCCCGAGGAGAATGAGCTCGTCGAATACTTGGACTACAGATACCCTTCAGCCATCGATAACCTCATACAAAAGGGTCTCTTTCCAAAGCCACTTTCACCATACCTAAAGCAAGGCCCACTAACACTCCAGGCCGTACTATCTCTCCCCAGAGACGATCTTCTTGGAATCGGGTACCTGATAGCGAACGACACGGACACGTGCAAGAATATGGAATGTCAGAATGGCCTGTTCAATCCACTGACTTCAACCTCGCTGAGACCCATCCCAACGCCCATGAAGCAGCACATCAGCAGGATCGATGCCTGGAGCAGAAGTAAAGCAACCGCAACCGCAACAAGCACAAAACAAACCTCGGTAGCTGTCAGCGCTCAACCTACGCGTGCACCCACACCTATCATCATAACTACTAGCTCAACCGTCGTCACCACCAACCTCCAGGGCTACACAACTCTCAACCGCGTAACGAAAACAGGAACCCAAACTATAACCCCTTCATCACCAACACCCACCCCAGACCCAGTCAGTACATACATACTGCAAGAACAAGACAAAGCGGACATCGTCGAGGCATTCTCCTCCGCCATGCCACGTCTCTTTGATCGACTTCTAGCACCAAGTCCTACCGTAACGGCGACATTGAAAACAAAAGAGATTCCAGCTTCGAAGGTGGAAAGAAAAATAGTAGAGACGTCGATACCCGGGCCTTGGATCGGGGGAGGCAACATTACTGTGAGGTTTTATGAGGCTAATTTGACTTCTGATGGTGATAAGGAAGAGAAGGTAAATGGGACGGTAGGGAATTTGGTCGGGCAAGGTGTATGGGGTTGGTTAGTGGTAGTGATGGGGATGATGGTCTTGCTTTGACATGGAGGGGACGGTCCACTTCCATTTTCTTCTTCACCGTCAAAGTAGGTAGTTATACTAAGGTAGGTAGTTAACACTGAATTACAGAGATATCTTTGCTTGAAAAGAGAGTCTTTTCGGGGCTACTTCTCAACGTAAGTTCAAATTCTCAATAACTGAAAGATCAGGGAATTTCGTGACCGGCTCTCTCAGGACTTTTCAGCTCGTCATCATGCCCTGGAATTCAGCATCAGATGCAGCTTTTCTACCCGTTATGCAACCCAGGGTTTCAGTATACCTAAGGTAACGGGCCGACTGAGTCCACCCAGACCGCAGCCTCTTGGGTTACATGAATCCACCATGATGGATTCTCGAAACACAATACCCAAGGTAGGTACGGTATCCGGGCAAGTATTCTAGATGTCAGATTTGGCAAGTAGGTACCTACTCGGAAATGTCAAACGAATGACGTAGTTACTTTATTGCTGGGTTGTATGGAATGTGTCAGGTGAAACCTGTCAAGAGTCTAAAGATGTGGTTCTCGCTGTTCAATGAAGCCATGGCGCCACGTCATAGTCAAACTACGGAGATAATGATGATTGAACTATGCCTTTCAGATAATTCAAGCGACGTGTTCGGTACCTACCTTATCTAAGGAGCTCATGATACCAACCTAGGTGGCCAGCTCGAGTCGACTTGCCAACTAGACCTATTGGCGGAAACCCTTCACCCTCCAAACCTCTTCAAGCCATGGTGATCCTTTCCATTTGCTTCGGAGAGCCGACTGAAATAACCCCAAGTGAAAATTGGGCGGGAACACAGACTAAACTCACTGTTGGTGTAGGCTGCCATGCCGAAGCCCAATCCTATTTTTATCTAACGAGCCTAGGTAAGTATAGGTATACCAGAGAAAGACAACGCCGTGCCATGCCCCGGATCAAGGACACCAGAACCACCAGGCAAAGTCTGCTTCACCACCGACCCTCTCGGGCGCTTCTTGGCCCAATGGCAACGAGGCTCAACGGCCTTTTGTCGGTGCCATGACGGTGCATGGTCAACCTTAGCATGACGTGCAGCTTGCACGTGTTAACAATTCCCAGCCAGATTCGGTCCGTTTGACTGCGGGCATGCTCCCCAGATCAGCAACTCCGGCCGCAGACTGCAGTGCAATGGCCCGGCACTACTAACCGAGGTGCGCCGTGCCAAGTGCCCTTCTCCACAGACGGGGTTTGTTGTGGTCGCGGGGCCCCGGATTGTGGCGCCCACGGGAGTGATCTGGTGTAACGGTGAAAAGACGTTGACGATCTTGGGGAATTTCGCCCTGGAAGACGCACTGAAACGCGACATCGCAAGGCTTTCGCGAGCCAGGTGGTGGCCTACCTCGGCAGCATAGTTTTTTTTTGAAGGGCCGAGCAAGACGCCGACAAATGTCACCTCCAAAAATGAAGGCTTGGTAGGTCGCCGTGGTCGTCGCCATGAAGCAAAAATCTACCTATTTAGGTCCCGGACCCTCGCTGCCATGATGCTCCAAAACACCACCAGCCAGCCTCATCGCCTCCGAAGAGCCCATTCAGTAACGACTAGCCAAAATGAAGCTGTCATCGACCTTTTCCGTCCTCACGGTGGCCACTCTGGTTCACGGCCATGGTTACCTGACCATCCCGTCCAGTCGGACACGTCTTGGCTCCGAGGTAAGAGCTGCAAGCTGCGAGTTCTCTGGAACCTCAGTACTGACACATGGGCCCAACAGGCTGGCCTTGACTCCTGCCCCGAGTGCTCCATTCTCGAGCCTGTCTCGGCCTGGCCCGATCTTGACGTTGCTCCTGTTGGCCGCAGTGGACCCTGTGGTTACAACGCCCGCGTGAGCATCGACTACAACCAGCCTCGCGCTGGGCTGTGGGGCAACTCTCCCGTCGCCCGCTACTCTCCTGGCCAGACCATCGACGTCCAGTGGTGCGTCGACAACAATGGTGACCACGGTGGCATGTTCGCCTACCGTATCTGCCAGGATCACGCGCTCGTCAAGAAGTTCCTCACACCTGGCTATCTCCCCACCGACGAGGAGAAGCAGGCCGCCGAGGACTGTTTCGAGAGGGGCACCCTTCCCTGCACCGACGTCTCGGGCCAGAACTGCGGCTTCAGCCCTGACTGCTCCCCCGGTCAGCCGTGTTGGCGCAACGACTGGTTCACCTGCAATGCTTTCAATGCCGGTGACCGTCGCGCCTGCCAGGGCGTTGACGATGCTCCCCGCGGGTCTTGCTACACCTCGATTGCTGGAGGTTTCCCCGTCACCAAGAAGATCAAGCTTCCCAACATCAACGTCGGTCACACCCTCCTGAGCTTCAAGTGGAACTCGTTCCAGACCGGTCAGATCTACCTGTCCTGCGCAGATATTGCCATCGGCGAGGGCAGCGGCACCGTCGACCCGCCTGCTTCGACCACCTTCTCGACTGTCGTCACCCCCGGTGCCTCGTGTGCTGCCGCCCCGTCGGTGCCTGTCGTCTTCAACGAGAAGGCCACCACTGCCTATGGCCAGAACATCAAGGTTGTTGGCTCCATCGCCGCGCTCGGCAGTTGGAACCCGGCCAACGCTGTGCCCCTCTCTGCTGCCGGTTACACCAACTCCAACCCCCTCTGGTCTACCACCCTCAACCTGGCTCCTGGCACTTCCTTCACCTACAAGTTCATCAGGGTGGACAGCAACGGCGCTGTAACCTGGGAGAGCGATCCCAACAGGTCCTACACCGTTCCTGCTGCCTGCCAGGGCCAGAGCGTGGCTGTCGATTCCACCTGGCGCTAAATTGTGATTGATGGTTGAATAAAAGTCGGGCGGCATCGGGCGTTCGGATTGCATGGGGGAATAAAAGGGGTCACGAAGGAGGTCACATTACATCGGGCATTGCATCTTCTATCTGTCTTCAACACTTTATACTGTACATATTTGTTCTCTTCTCTTCATGTTCATCATTTTTATGCAAGGTTCGCGATGGAGATAGGGAATCATGGAGTGGCAACCCGACGTTACATTTCGATCTCCGCCATGTGCACATGCTCTGATGTTGATCGCATCCCCGTCTCCATTTCATCACCCCAAGGCTGAATATGGATCCAGACCGTCGGAAGGAAGCTCTCAAAATGGGAGGGCGGCCCATTGCTTTCCGACCCTGCGTGTTCCCGGTGGCGATTGGCGAACAGCATCCAGGCGTGGTCTCGTCGAGCTTCTATGGCACTGATAAACCCGGAAACCGTCCCGGGAAAATCCACCCGTCCATCACCCCGACCTCTCGGGCCGGACAAGAGTGCAGGAAACGGCGTTGCCAAGACTCGCCAAGCACACGAAACCCCTGAAGGGCGGCTCATCGACTTCCGCATCGTGAATATGGCAATCAGCTATGTGCTGGAACTAAACAAAGATAAATACCATCATGGCCTTTTGCTTTTGGTTCGGCCTCTGGAAGGGGCAAGCTGCTTCATCACAGTCTTCCAGTCACCATCATGGTCCTCGCCAAGTCCTTCGTCCTCAGCTTACTGGCCCTTACCGCTGCCGCCGCCCCCAGCGGCCCAGGTGGAAAGGGTCCTCACAAGGGCAAGACCCCCAAGGGTTTTGTCACCGTGCAAGACGGAAAGTTCAAGCTCGACGGCAAGGACTTTTACTTTGCCGGTAGCAATGCGTACTACTTCCCCTTTAGTGGCGTATGTCATCACCATCCATTCCAGTCACGATCAATTAATATATGCTAACAACAATCAGGACCAATCCGATGTCGAAAAGGGGTTGACCGCCGCCAAGAAGGCAGGTCTCACCGTCTTCCGCACCTGGGGATTCAACGACAAGAACAGCACATATATCCCGGGTGGTCTTCCACAGTATGGTGGTGAAGGCGCTGGTCCTTCCGAGGTGGTCTTCCAGTGGTTCCACCCCAACGGCACCTCCACCATCAACGTGGCCGGCTTCGACAAGGTTGTCAAGGCCGCTGACAAGGTCGGAACCAAGCTGTTGGTTGCCCTGACAAACAACTGGGCGGATTACGGAGGCATGGACGTCTACACCGTCAACCTGGGTGGAAAGTATCACGATGACGTATGTACCTTACTCAGAGCTGCCCTTCTTCTCACATGGTGGTGGGATAACTGACAGTGAACAGTTCTACACAGTTCCCAAGATCAAGAACGCCTACAAGCGCTACGTCAGGGAGATGGTCCTTCGCTACAAGGACTCCCCCACCATCTTTGGCTGGGAGCTCGCCAACGAGCCTCGTTGCGGTGCTGACGGCACTCGCAACCTTCCTCGTAGCCCGAACTGCAACCCGGCCGTCATGGGCGCTTGGGTCAAGGAGATGAGCGCCTACATCAAGTCGCTCGATCCCCACCATCTCGTCACTTGGGGCGGAGAGGGTGAATTCAACCTGCCCCAGGGTTCTGATGACTGGGCCTACGCTGGCGGGAACGGCGGTGACTTTGACCACGAGATTGCCATCGACACAATTGACTTTGGTGTGTTCCATTCGTACCCGGACTGGTGGTCAAAGACTGTGGAATGGACACAGCAGTGGATCCGGGACCACGCCGCGGCTGGTCGCAAGGCCAAGAAGCCTGTTGTCCACGAGGAGTACGGCTGGATGACGCCCGAGGCCAGACTCGAGTACCTCGGAAAGACACACAACTCTACCCGTCTGGAGGTAATTGGCAGCTGGCAAAAGATCGAGGTGGAGGAGAAGCTGGCGGGAACCATGTACTGGCAGTTTGGGTACGGTGGTTACTCATATGGGCGCAACCACAATGACGGCTTCACCATTTACTTGGAGGACCCCGAGGCCAAGGAGCTGGTGTATGGTCATGCCAAGGCTATGAACAAGCTCAACAAGAAGAAGGGTGGCAGATAGAGAGGGAGCAGCACCCCCAACATCTTGATATCGGTTAGCATCCCACATGCATGTATAATAGAAGGTTGTCAGGGAAAATCAAAAGCTTGATTGCGCACTTGATTGACTTGGGGTGATTGTGTGGAGATAAGCATCAGTGCCGACTTGGCAATGTAGGGAGTATAAGGGCCAAGGCGGAAAAAGCCGGTGTCGTGAAGCTTCGCCCACTCCTGTTGAGATCTTCTTCAGCCGTGGGATGCAGGGAGGATCTGAACGGGACCGCGAGACGCTGATCGTGGGTCTTGTGCATCAGTTGCCGCTTTAAGAATGGCCGGGTCTTGTGATGGTTTTTCCATGTTATGAGTGTCCACCTTCGAAAGAGAGGTAGGTAGTGACGGAAAACGAATATCTGAAAGTTGTACGACTACATACGAAACCAGATCACCTTTCCACATGATGCCCACGTCAATTTGTCTATCTTTTTATCACAGGCCAGGTCTCAACCCAGGACACGAATACAGAGGGTTGCTTGCATTTTATTCTGGTTTCTACACATCTTTTGAGG
This sequence comes from Podospora anserina S mat+, assembly GCF_000226545.1. Taxonomy (NCBI): domain Eukaryota; kingdom Fungi; phylum Ascomycota; class Sordariomycetes; order Sordariales; family Podosporaceae; genus Podospora; species Podospora anserina. Next base: position 357,795 of record NW_001914833.1, read on the forward strand.
CCGCCCCCTTTTGATTCACCTAGACTAGGTAGGTAGGTACAGCTAATGGCTTTCTTCACTTGCATGAAAGTTGAGCTGAGCCTACTCTGTAACGGGTTGTACAATTATTAGGATCATTATCTGTTGGGCCAGAGCTGACGGAAAATCCAAGCATTCGAACGCATGATCCGATTACTTCGGGAAGGATGGATGACAGACTGACCTACATTGGGAGTTTGTGGAAGGTTCCAAAGAATGCGAAAGGCACAGTTGTCTCTCGCAACCGGACATCGGACAACTATCCGACGTTAGGTGGGTGAAATCATGGTGCCTAGTTCCAAATAACATCAATATAAAATGTTGATAGCTTCAGCTCAGAGAACCTGAACCTGACACAAAAAGATCTGAGTTTGTTACCACTGGATCCCCCTTAACGTTTGCCGGCTGCACATGGCCGATTCGGCTACACAAGCTAGCCACGAGCCAAGTGTTGATCCTGCTTAAAGCGGCGAGGGGCCGCGTGGGTGGTGCACCCATTTCAATCTGACCGACGGGACACAGACTCGGAAGAGTCGGATTTGTTTGCTCATACTCGCCTATAAAGATGTGAGAGCCCGTTGCCTCTGTGTTGAGTGGTTGTTCTCAGCCCGGTTGACCATTCATCCCCTGCGGATATCCACATCGCGTACAATGAAGCTCTCGGCGCCAATTCTATTCTTCTCTTTCTTTGCTGCTGCCTCGGTTGCCCAATACACCGGGCCATGTTCAGTTAACGACTGCGGTGCGAGTCACAGAGTGTGCGCTCGAGGATGGCTCTGTGTCCCCTACCCAAGCTTTGACCCTGCAAAGAGACAAGGTTGTACGTGCAGTACCGCCTGAAGTGGGTTCGACCATCAGTTACCTATTAAATGGACCTGTACTGATTTTCTTCCAGACCGAACATCAAACAAGCTACAGCACGGAATTCTGTAGCAAATGGGATGATGGCCGTTTTTCCTAGGCTGTCTTGCTGGACCAAGCTCAGACTCAACTCTGATTTTGCAAAGGTCCAAGAATTGTTCGGAGTTACGGGTTGCGCGGGATTGCACATGGGTTCGCTTCATTGGAACAAAGTCTCGAAGAAGAATAAATACACTTCTGCTTGCCTACCGATGTTTTTTTCGTTTATCGCACTGTTGGTCATATTCGCTCGGTTTCAATAGTGGTACTATGGAACGACATTATCTTGTCCCACCTGCCAATCATGGCCTGCTGTGCGTGTTTTTGGAACCGCAGAGCCTCGTTGTATCACGCCGAGGTGTAAGATGAGGTAGGATCGGCACCACCTGTAGATGATATCATCACATGCACCTTGCCACGCCGTCGAACCCTTTTTTTTTTAAATAAAAAAAAAGGGGAAAAACAACCTTGCCTACCTACCTTGTAAGCTTTGGACTGTGCTATTTGTCTAATCTCGTCCCAGCTTTCGAAGCTAAGCTTTCCCAAGGCAAAAACTCCACGACGAATTTGACATGAAATGCAAGCAGCATGGGCTCTGACGGGGAGAAGCCAGCATCTCCAACTCTATCCGACACCGGCAATTATGTATCAGAAGCCATCCCCACCCTCGACCGCCACGAAGAAAAGCGGCTTCTCTTGAAGCTAGATGCCGTTTTCATTCCAATCATCATGCTGGTCTATCTTTCTTGCTTCCTTGACCGCACCAATATCGGCAATGTCAAAGTGGCGGGGATGCCGGAGGATATCGGCGCATCTGATGTCGAGTTTTCGACCGCAGTGTCCATCTTTTACGCAACATATGTCGCATTCGAATCACCCTGGGCTATCCTACTCAAGAAACTCACTCCGAGAGTTGTGTTGACAGGCCTCTGCGTGGTCTGGAGCTTGACTACTATTTTCTCTGGTTTCATCACAAATATCGGGGGGCTGTATGCTGCAAGGTTAATACTAGGAGCATGTGAAGGCGGCCTCTTCCCCGGCTTAAATCTGTACCTGACCATGGTCTACAAACGAGAAGAACAAGCTCGCAGGGTCTCGTATTTGTTTGTTTGTGCGGCATTGTCGGGTGCGTTTGGGGGTTTGTTGGCATACGTGATCCTGAAAATGGACGGCATAGGTGGATATGCTGGTTGGAGATGGGTTTACATCATAGAAGGCATCTTCAGCATCCTCATAGGCTTGTTGATTTGGTTTGGCTTGCCAAACGATCCCACCAACGCCTACTTCTTGAACGAGAGAGAAAGGGAAATGATGCAGATACGAGCAAAGCAGAGGGCACAGTATATGGGCAGTGAGGAGTTCAGTTGGGAAGAGATCAGAATAGCTTTGAAGGATTTCAAATTGTGGATCAGGTAAAGCCCCTTTTCTATCCCTTACCAACCCTATTCATGTCCTGAACACAGTTCTAACTTGGCGAAAGCGGAGCCATTCAATTCTGCCAGGACATACTTTTGTACGGTTTTAGCACGTTTCTCCCTTCCATCATCACCAGTATGGGCCATAGCAGCATCGAAGCTCAATACCTCACTATCCCCGTTTACATTCTCGGAGGAGCGTGCTTTTTGACCCTGGCATTTGTTTCCGACCATCTGTGCATCCGAGGCCCGTTCATTGCCTTTGCCAACGTCTTTGGCATCGTCGGTTACATTCTCATCATCTGCCCGACAAGTAACGCCGTCAAATTCTTTGGCACGTTTCTGTGCGCAATTGCAGTGTACAGTGGTCCTGGACTCAATCTCACGTGGCTCAATGTAAACGTCGCACCCCATTATCGCCGGGCAGCTTCGATTGGATTCCAACAGACCATCGGCAACACAGCTGGCATCGTGGCAGGCCAAATTTACCGGACTTCACCGTATCTCTTGGGCAACATCTTTTCGGTCAGCGCTCTGGGCCTGGCTCAACTACTAATCCTCATTCATTGGTTGTACATTAGACGTTGCAACTTGCTCAAGGAGCAGATTGCCAGTGGCAAAGTGCAAGACAAGAGAAGGGTAAAGACTGGTGACTGGGAGTTGGACTTTAAATATCATCTCTAGGCATAAGGCGCCCAAATCGTGTCCCTCGAAAGCTTTTGGCAGAAATCTCGGCTATTGCCACACTGGAGAATGATCAAGTGATCGAATACGCCGCAAATCCGGCCCGTTTGATTCTTCTCGATTTAGCCTGTCCAGCCTTCATGTTGTAATCCCTACCAGGATTGCTCCGATGCATACAGGCACTCATCAGAACATCCCAAATTCAGAAGAAACAGGCCAACCTTGCAAGAAATCCTACATTTGAATTCCTCACATGCCTAGAACTCTTAATGAGAGCCACAATGAAATACATACGCCCTTTGTTAATAATTCTGGCAGCTGCAATACCTCTTACTTTTGCCCAGCCGTCTCCCAACATCCTTGACTGGCTAGACCTCTCATCCACCCCCTCCACACCATCAACATGCCGTACTGTACTCTCTGGCCAGGCGCTTTTCTTTCCTAATTTCAGGGCCTATCTTGAAGGACAAAACTCCTCAACTGGATACACATCATGCCGGGCACGGCTTCCCTTTGAGTACATGCCGCACGGGTTTGCATTCTCAGTGTTCCACACATTCGTCTCTGGACACCTTACACTAGAAAAGGGCACAGTGCTGAAGGAGATCGGGGTAGAAGTTGCGTATCTTGACGAGCAAGTCAGGAAGATGCAGACTGATGGAAGGGTGATTAAGAATGTGTATGGACAGAGAGCAAGCGGGTACAATGGTACATTTGCGCTTTCTGTGCATCTGAAGCCTATGGAGAAGGATGATGGGGAGTTGGGGGTGGCGAGCTGTCCGGGTGCATATTCTCAGCCTGTGATTGAGGTAGATTTGTGGGCCAAGCTAGCAGTAGATGATGGTTACTTGGGAGAAGGGAGTGAGGCCACCTACAAACAGTCATGGGTGGAGGGTCCAATGGTGGAGTTTGACGTTCTTTGGTCATCCTGTTAGCGAAAGGTGGTTGGATGGCCTGCCATGCCAGTTACTATGTTTGCCCGCCGTCTGAAGTAAAACGTGTAGCGCTGTGGATTTAGACCTTCTCAAACAGAGAATGGTCTCATAGTTATCCCATAGGGCCTTTGGCCTAGGTATCTTTTGAGCCTGTTGGCTGCCTTTGAAAGGGCTTGGGCTAATGTGTTGCTTTTTTGACTTTCAGGTTCTTTCTAGTGTCATTTACCTAGCCCGTTTGGTATGGATATGAGTGGCTTAAAGAATTGGCCGCCGTGATGATAGGTAGATCATTGGTTGGATAGAGTGATACCAGAAAGTCAGCCGTGAGAACTGTCGCACCGAGCGTTTGAGACTGTGTAATTCCCGAGCTGCAGACTTTGGCGCTGGCTGTGCTGCAGTGTCTCAACTTGGCCCAGCAGCCTTCTCGAGCTTGGATGCCTCACGGTGATTGGTGTGTCGGATTGCGCCACTATTTTGACATTTCTTCTCTCAGGGGCCACACAAAGGCAGTCAATTGCCGTGGGGGTGCCAAGTCGTGCTGGAAAAGCCGTGAGCTCGAACCAGTCAGTGACAATGCACGTCTAGAAATAAAATGTCCCACGGTAATTGCAGGAGAAATGCGTCCTTGAGCGCCCATTTCAGGAGGTGGAGGTGGCGGTGGAGGGCTATTGAAGAATGAGTCCCCATCCTTTTCAGATATTGTGGTCTTGGATTTTCCCTCTGGACAAAATCAGTGATGCTACCCTTTTCAAAGCTCTCCTCAATGTTACTGCCGAGTCATCTAAACATCAGAATCACCACGAACTAAAAGTCAGCTCTCCCAAAAAGGGACAACGATGGGCCGAATATCACAACTAGCTATTTTATGGCTTCTTCACCTATGCCCGGGGCTTGCACAAGATGCTTCAAATACCAGACATGTTCGTTATGATCCTCCTCCATTGATAACCTCAGGGGCAATCGCCAAGCCTTCAGGGGTAAGTGGGTCGGCGTTTGTGTTGCCTTTCAACTAACAACCATCGACACAGTCCACGACACAGTCAGGATATGAAGATACACGATCTTTAAACGTAGAAAAAACACCTCTATCTACCTCGGTAGCAGCGGCAAATCCCTCCGAATCGCTATCAAGCAGCAGCCCAACTCTCAGCACCGGGGCCCAAGCTGGTATCATAACAGGCTCTGCCCTTCTCTTCTTCCTCCTGCTCAGTCTCGCCGTGTATCTTTTCTGCCTCAGGAACAGAAAAAAACAGTCGCCACTCGGTATTAATGCCCATTCTGGGTTAACCACACGCCCCAGCAATCAACACCTCATCAGCAGCCCAACAAGCCAAGCCACGCTCCAAACACCCAAACGCGCCCGAACACCGCTTTCCTTCCCCTTTTCTAACTCCAAAAGAACCGGCCAAGAACAACAGGGAATACCTCTGAGCCCCAGTGCTCTTGACGTTGTGCGAGAGAGGCTAGAGATGGAGTCATTGGGGTTCGGCTACCAGCAAGACAGACGGGACAACAGGCGAGAGGCCAAGAGCGTGGTGGAAAGCTTGGACTGGGACTGGAAGCGGGTGTATGTGTATCCATTTGCCTCGTCGGCATCATCTCGAGGGTCCGTTTACTCTACATCGGAGGATGCGCCAGGGCTAGAACAAGGAAAGATTGGACCAGGGCTGGGATCTTATTGGGAGGTCAGCAGTCGTGGCAGCAATGGGGGTACTGGCACACCTGGGGGGAGTCGAAGATAGGGGTCTGGCAGCGAATAATGATGCAAGGGAAAGACCTGGGGAACTACATGGTCGAGTGATGATGAGGATCGAAGCGGTAATGATAATGATAACCAAGACGGAGGCTGATAAAATACGCAGAGGCCACATCTAGTAGCATAAAAAGCAAAGACGTTTCGTTACATGGACTTTAGGTATCTGTATTAACATGTAAACTAACGCCTGGAGGATATGCTACCACTCTAACCGACCACTCTATTTTCTGCTCCTCAATGTTCTCTGGACTTTGGCTGGCGGCCCAGCATCCTCACCCTCGCTGTCATCCTCCTCCTCCTCATCAACGTCATCGTGGTCAACCTCGTCTTCGTCAAGAGACTCGATGGCCGCCAGATCCTCCTCGTCTTCGTCCTCGTCCTCTTCCTCATCATCGTCCTCATCAGAATCCGGCAGAGCACTGTGATTGATGGGGAAGTCGTCCTCGTCATCAGCAGGCCCCGCTCTCGGACCACCGTTTGTGAGCGCCTTGGTGCTTTCCTGGCCCTCTACGTAGACCACTTGGGCCTCATCTTGATCCTCGTCCTCTGACTCGCTCAGCTCATCCTTTCCTTCGAGACGATCGCGGTTGCCGCCGGCCAGCTTGGCAGATTTCCTAAACTTCAGCTGAGCGTCCAGCATCTCCAACTTGCCTCGAAGCGCCAAGAGCGCTGGCAGACCCCTCGCGCGCTCCTCCAAAACACGACTGAGCTCGGCTAACCGGGCAGTCAAATCTGGCTGTGTGACAAGGGCGCCACCGTGGGCAATCATGGTGAACTTCATCCAGCTCATCAGGTTCATGGCACGGCCGGGGCGACGGTGCATGCGGGAGGCAAGCCTGGAAAGGAGTTCGAGAGCAAGGGCCGAGTCCATGCGATTGATTGTGTTCTCTACAATTTTGAGGTCGCTAGTCTGGAGGCACAACTCGAGGAGCTGCGCATCGTTGGTTCGGAGGGCTTGGTTGATAACGGTGCCGAGCGAGGCGGCGTTGATGAGGCCGGCTTGCCTCTGGTGCAAATCGGAGCGCGAAGAAGGGCCAGCAGTGTCAGCAGCAAGAGAGGCTACTACATCGACCGTCGAGTTGCCGCGCACAATATCGCCAAAAGCAGCCGGAGCAGCAGGCTCAGCATCATCCACATCGCCGCCCATGCCCATGTCCATGTCGACATCTCCTTGTGTTGTCTCCTCGGCCACTTGCTCGATCTGCTGCTGATCCTTCACATCCTCGTCGTCACTTGGGAGCTCGATGGGTTCGTCAGGCTGCTTGGACAAGCCGGTGGACACGGCGGCTCTGGTTTCGTCGATTTTGGCCTTGGAGCGTGCCTTTGCGCTGGCCCTGACGACTGGAGCCGCGATGGTCGCGACTTTTCTCTTGGTTGACATGGCTTGCGATCTGGAGTACTTGGGTGACTGAAAGACAGCCAATGGGAGCTCGATACAGCTTAATATACCAGTGGAGGGCTTTTGGTTCAATGGAAGGGCCCAGACGAGTGGCCTCAAAGGTTGGATTATTTGCTTTGGTGGTTTGCTGTGATTGAAGCCGCAGGCAAAAAATCCAAACTGTAACCAAAACTTTTTTGCGGATCTCCGCTTGGCACGCCCAGCATTGAATGTGGGGTTCTGGTGCAGCTTAGATGGTCCGTGTGTACTTGGCAGATTGGTGAGCTTCACTCAGCCACACGCATTTCAGAGATGTAGCTGTGGCTGGTGCAACCGAAGGGCACGGTGTCAGTTGGGCACCGAGTTCTGCCAGTCTACTTTACGAGGGCGTCACTGCTGCCTGGTGGGCAAACAAAAGAGAGCAACGGATATTCTACTGTGTACCTATGATCAAGCTCATCAACGCGACGAAGGGTTTGGAGTCACTCAATTGAAAGAGAGTTGGGCGAGCGTGGCGGCACGGACGATAGAATGCCCAACCCAAATCCCGAATTCATCTTTTCGACATTCCATCAAAGGATGCATCAAAACCTCACCAGCAACACACAAACCATCAGATCATGCCTGGAACGCGTCCAGTCATTTATTTCACCTTCAGAAATTATGTTGGTGACCTGTTTTGCTGGGTCACTGCATTCGCGTCATTATCGCGTATCCCTGTTCACTTAGCGCCATTTGCGACCCAGCACCGCAGCTGTTTCAGCCTGTCGCCTCTGGTCGCAGTTGCCATCTTCTTTTTGCCATCGCCAGGATGGTAGGTACGAGGAATCAAGATTCCATCCATCGAGAGCTGTTGAGATAACGAGATATTGCCGTGGTGTTGGTCCATCCTGGTGACGGAGCCGAAAAGGTCGGATTGGCAGTTGCTGGGCCTATAGTCTGGTGTATGTGTAGGTATCCCCCCTTTCCACTCCTTTGTGTATGTTGCCCGTCGCATCCGGCGTGTCTCGTTCGGTTCTGCTACGTATTGTTATCGCATTTTGCCCTCCTTGGGCATAACTGTATGGATATTCTACCAGAACGTGATGAATAGGGATAATAATGTTTGCATTTGCTGCTGAAGTATTGATGTTGGCATTGCGGTGGCCTCGTCGAGGGGTTGGTGGCAGGAGAAAATTCAAGAGCTGGGTTCGCACAGAAGACACTTTGTGCCCCCGGTCTCGTGTGCGCACGGCCCACTATAGCTCGGATGTGGCCAATCAGAAACAGGCGAGCCGCATCGATAAGACCAATCAAGCCAGTCAGAGGCGGATCCCCTCCCTTCGTGCTGAGCTAGGCAGCTGTGATAAATAGCCCCGAGCTGCCGACCGGGACTGACATGTGTTTTCACCCAGAAATTTCGAAAAAAAAAGGTCGCGGTACAAAACCACGCCGAACCCCCCCCCAAACTGACCAACCAGCGCCCGCCAAAGCATCCCCAGCCACCGACCATCAAAAGGCCACCCTCCCCGGCTCGAGTTTTTCCACCTCCGAGCAACGCTCTCTGGCAAGGCTAGCAACCCCAAGCCTATAATTCTCAGCCTTTACCCCGGCCGACTTTTTTCGCCAGACTGTGAGTGGTTGCCAATTTTCTCCTTCGCTTTTTATCTTTTGGGGTTCGCGATCCAACGCGTGTGCACGTCCCCATCCACCTTGCCCACTCCCCGCCGCGCGCCCAATCGTGTGTCTTCCACCATCCACGTCGTCGTCGACATCTCGCCGCCGCAATTTGGACAACCTATCAGCTCCAATACAATAAACCATCCCATTTATTTCATCAACGACTTGTCTCTCGACTTGTCCCCCGACGCGCCGCTTCGATACACTTTGACTCGGCCATGCGTTGCTAATTCAACGACTCCTTGACCTAGCCGATTTCATGTCGCGTCGTTCCTGAATCCAGAAATCCCCAAATCCCGAATGGCAGTTATGGCCACTCAGCAATCAGAAGGCGCGGTTGTTGGCGAAAAGCCTGTCGCCAGCTCGCTGGAGCTCGAGAAGGATGCGCGCAATGGAGGCGCCGAAGTGAATGGGTATGTGGCGGCATTGGCTCCTTCCTTCGGAGTCGCATCAAGGTTTGCATGTCAGACTGGAAGCTGACAGCTTTGCTTCTAGCCACACTTCCCCCGAAGCCCCAAACCACACCGAAAAGGACGAGACCGACTCCAAACAAAGCCACAACCAAGAAGCTTTCTCAACAAACAGTGCACTGAAAAGCGAGTCGGCCGATGCCAGTGACAAACCAATCCCAGACGTTCCCACAGATGCACAGGAGGCGCCCAAGGACGCCGAGCCCGTAAAGATGGACGTCGCGACTCCACCCGACACAGAAATGCCGGATGCACCACCAAGTCCGGCTGCCGAGGTGAAGCAAGCCGAGACACAAATCGAGCTTCCAGCCGAAGTCGCTCCCGACACACAAGCTGCGGCTCCATCGAAAGAAGACCAGCCAGCCAAGCCGCCCACGCCTGACGCCCTGATCACATCTGACGCAAAGAACGAGGCTCCGACCAAAGCCATGTCCACTTCGGTATCTCCCATGACCAAGACGGCCCCTACCCCCCCAGCTACCGATAAGGAGGAAGATGTGGTGATGGCAGATGCGCAGGTGACCGCCGAGAGCACTCAAGAGACGCCTGTTTTCGCAACTGTCCCGGACGTGAAGCCGAGCATCGAGAAGGATCCAGCTCCAGCGTCGCCCTCCAAGGCATCTCCTCTTCCAAGCGCGACGGCCGATACCAGCATGTCTGACCTGGCTGCGTCTGCCAAGGTGTCGCGTGAACGGGATATCGACAGTGAGGATGAACCAGTTGCCAAGCGCACCAAGGTTGACCATTCCATCGAGGCCAAGAACAATGTCAACCCCCAAGATCGCATGGATGTCGACCGCCAGTCAGCTCCCCGGGCCACACCTGCGCAGGCTGCGAACGGAAGACTCAAGTATCTCAATGACGATTCCCTCAACGACAATCCCATCACAGATTGGCAGAACCGGCAAATTCGTCAAGTTCTTGCAGGTGTCAAAAAAACCAAGGTGGGCGGCAACTTTCGGCAATCGGTTCAGCATCTGTGGCCCATGCTCTGGCCTGATTACTCGGCACGGATTGCCAATCCTATTGATATTTCGGCCATGGAGAGACGCTTGCGTGGGGACGGGCAGAGCTACAAGAATCTTGGCGAGTTCAAACGGGACTTGAATCTGTTGGTGGAAAACGCCGTCAGCTTCAACGGCGAAGCTCACGAAGTGACTGTGCAAGCCAAGGGCTGCCGTTCTGCTATTCTCGACCGTCTCTCCAAGGTCCCTGCCACTGAACCTGCCCGCCCCGACAAGAAGGACAGCATCAAGCATCACAATATCCGCCATGCCGAACCCCGCTCTGCCGTCCACCAGTCTTCCACCGCCACGCCCCGTCCCCCAAAACCGGCGGCCCCAGCCCCCAAGCCCGCTGTCGAGAACCCTGCTTTTGCCATCCCTCCCGGCAACAACGGTATGCCGCTCATTCGGCGCGACTCGACCAAGGTTGACAGCCGCGCCAAGCGCCCCGTCAAGCCACCTCAGCCAAGAGATGTCTTTACCGACAAGCGCAAGAAGAAGCTCCCCCCCGAGCTTCGGTTCTGCGATGAAGTTCTCACCGAGCTGAGGAAGACCAAGTATTACGATTGCAACGGCGCCTTCCTTCAACCCGTCGACGTCGTCGCTCTGCAAATCCCCACATATTACAAGGTGGTCAAGAAGCCCATGGACCTTTCCACCATGGCCAGCAAGCTGCATTCTGGCGAGTACGCTTCGGCCAAGGATGTTGAACGAGACTTTGACCTGATCGTTAAGAACGCCAAGGCCTTCAATGGAGACGACCATCCCGTCACCATTGCCGGCTACAAGCTGCAGAGTCTCTTTCGCGCCGAGATGAACCGAAAGGATGAGTGGCTCGCCCGCAACGCCCCTCCCGAGGTAATCAACACAGCCAGCCCACGGATCAAAGACGAGTCCGACGACGAGCCCTCGGACACGGAACCGGAGCCAGAGCAATCCGAGGAGATCACTAAGGCCCAAACCAAGATCACCAGCATCCAGAAGCGACTCGATGACGAGCAAAAGAAGCTGTCCGAGATGATCAACACTGGATCGGCAAGCGAAGAGGATGTTGACATTTCTCACTCCATCATCAGCACTTTGCAGAAGCAACTGATCCGAGAGAGGAACAACCTCAAGGAGCTGACTGCCGCCGTCAAACCGGCAAAGCCAAACAAGCCTGCCAAGTCCAAGAAGACGCACCAGCACCTTGGCGGCGTCACCAAGAAGGCCGTTGCCGCAGGAGGAGCGGGCGGGGGTGGCCATCATGCCGCGGGAGCTGTTAAGAAGGGCCCCAAGAGACCGCCCCCCAAGAAGAAGATCAGTGAGGCTGAGAAGGCTGTTATCACCGAGCATCTGAGCGAGCTGGACGGTGTGCCCTTGGAGCGGGCCATCGAGCTAATCAAGAGGGACACGGGACAGGGAGAGAATGAGTCGGGTGAATTGGAACTTGATATTGAGCAAGTCTCCGAGGAGGCCCTGGTCAGGCTCTACGAAATAATAATCAGGGCCCACCCGCACTTGAAGGTCGAGAGGGAGAAGAAGGTAGTGGACAAGACTTGGGGCCAGGCGGCGGACCATCACCACTCCAACAGCAATGCCAAGTCCAAGTCGGGCGCTGCGTCGGCGGCGTCCAAGTCCAAGAAGAACAAGCCCATGAGCAAGTCGGAGCAGGAGCGCCGCATTCAGCAGCTCAACGAATTGAGAGCACAAGCTAACCGCAACCAATCCGGCAGTCAGGAGCCAATGGAGTCGATTGAGGGAACAGGCAGGGCCTCAGCCGAGCCTCCCACGGCGGTCAATGCCGACAGTGAGGACGAAGTCGATTCCGAAGAGGACTAAAGAGCGCCGTCGCTTGTTCAGTGTGACACATGGCCAACCACTCTACCATCATATCCATCGCCATGTTACCTCTTCTTGGGTTTCTCCAGCATCCACATCATGCGTTGACGGACCTGGCCTTTTATTTTCATCTTGGTACTTGACTTGGCCACCCCGATCCCCGCCGAAGCGTGTGATCTTGGTTACCTAGCCTTCGGCCACACAGTCAACCAGCTCCTTGTCCTGCCATCCCTCATCAGCGCTACCCCGTTTGTGTTTGCCACTTAACCAACCGTTGTCGCCAAGGTCTCTTTAGCCTTTTGGCCTGTAGGAATATTTGTCTGTACCATATTATTAACTTCCACGGTCTTGGGTCGCCGGCAACGTCGCAGCACGTTGTGGTCATGCGCGATGGGTTCTCTTGCTCACGGATACCACCCAGAGCTTTGAGACGGCCAACATTGTGGCCATGATTCACCGTCGCACCACGGCGGGGAGTAGAGGAATGAGATGGCAAATGGCGGCGTGTTTCCTCCTGGCTCCTTTGGAGCAGTTGAAACCTTTTCGGAGCAACTTTGCTCATTCATCGGGCCCAGATGGGCGGGGAAATGTCTGAGTAGAGGTGGGGTTGTAAACCTTTGCAAGCTTTGCTGTCATTGGACGGAGATCGGTTTTTTCAGCATATCCATCACTGATATCTTACCGACGACCCGGCAGCCGCAGCTTGGGGCTTAGCAAGAAAAGCAAAGGGGAGTCATGGGCTTTTTTTCGGGAGCAATTTTGCGCTCTTCCTCAACAAAGCCTCACTGGGCCGTCTGCCTTTTCCAGCAAGACAGCGAAGTGGAGGAGTGATAGCGGAGCCAAGTCCTCGTACAGGCAAATTAAGAAAAATTGAAGGACTTGCTTCCTAGGAATCTTGTTCACCATGTCGCGTACATGTGTGCGACGCTTGTAGCGTTGAGCTTGTTGGTTGTCATGGCGTGTCGTGATGTGCCGTCCAGTATCGTGATTTGTTTGTTGTCTTTCTTTCCAGTGGACTGCCCTAACAGTACCAGGGTTCTCAGCCCCGCAGAGGAACTCTTTCGTAAAACGGCCGTTGGAGGAAATGTCCAGTGGCATTAGCCAGGGGGTGGCGGGCTTTGGCGGTTGGCGAGTCGCTCAAAATGGGTCTGCTCGTGGTGTCTTTTGTTGCAATGTCGCAAGCCCTCAATGTCCGTAGCATCTTCGCTGCGAGGACTGCGCCCTCTTGGTCATGCCCACCGTCAACATGTTGAGCAGGCCACGAAGTTCGCAGACAAGTGTTGATGGCAAGGCGGAAGCAAAGTGTGGGGGAACGACGGGGCGGAGAGCCACCGCTGTGGGTGGGTGGGCGACGGGAGCTGGCAAGCAGACCCTAAAATTCGGCATCGGCGGATAGGCAGCTTATTATCTGCTCACTCGAGGCAGGGGACAGAGGAGCCCTGGGTCTGGGTGGGGAAACAAGCAGGTCAGTATAATATTCAGGAAGCAGAGAACTGGATTTCTCCATACCTTGATTACTCCAAAGCTGTGATGCTGGATGCTGTTGGGAAACAAAATTGCCCACCGTCGGTTGGTGCATCAAATTGCTGTCCGTCGCAGATAGCGTAGATGGGTCCCGAGATGCCCTGAACAGGTAGGTAGTGAATACATGGTAAAGAGGGGGAAAGAAAGAAGGTCAATATTGATGGCATGATATATTCAGCAATCAATTCGTAGTGATCCCCTCTGGCAATTACCCTGGCAATGTTGGCCGAAAAGATAGGAGCTGGTCGGCTTCGTGGAGTGATGCTGAATGTCGGGTGATACCCTGACGTGTCTGGTGCTGGGCTTACGGTGGGCGGCATAGAAGCCTTCTCTTAAGAGGGGGTTGAATTTGTTAGTGCAAGTCCAGGAAATGGGACGAAACCTTAGGCAGCCTGCTCGGTTCTTGGCCCGATAAGACTCGCATTCCAACCACCAAAGACACCATTTCCGCATTTTCAACCTGGAACCAACGCGTTGCGCTCCCATGCCGTCTTTTAGCACTCCCGCGGCGTGGTAACCAGCAACAGATGGTTTCTTCACATGATGCTGATCTGTAACAGTTCAAGTCCGAGACAACGGGGCGGGTCATGGTCATTTCTTCTCTGCTCTACTACTCCTCAGCCCAGCACCTTATCCTCCCCCCTCAGCCTTCTTCTAGCCTCCATCAAGGCCTTCCCCAGTCTGTTCTCCCCCCACCACTCCCTATCCACCGGCCCCTCCACCATTTGCTTCTCAGTGAAGCCAATTCCCCAGATCCGGTCGTTGCTTGCTGCCTCGACCAACTCTCTAACGCCTGTCCCCAATAACACTCCTCGAAGTCTTTCGTTCTGCCCAAACTTGGCCAGGTTCCCTCTCACCACCACATCCTGCTTGATCTGATCCCATTCAGCATCGTTGAAGCCTTTTATTTGTCTTCCCAGTCTCTTTTGCGCCTTTGGGTCGGATGTCGCCAGGATCTTCTTTGCGATGGCGAGGTCCTCGAACTGCACCGCTTTGAGGTACATCATGAACTGTTCGGCGGTCTTGAACTCTAGTTTTTGGGCTCCATCGATGTCGCCTGAGGGTGGTTTGGTAGTTATAGAGTAGATTTCGTCGACGGAAATGCTAAAGTAGCAGCTGTACCACTGAGAGAACTCGCCGTAGGCAGCACCCGTCAAGTAGAAAAAGAGCGGTCTATTGGGGTTGTCGTTGGTGAGCTCAGCCATCTTGTCTGGATTTTTGGTGGTGGTGTGCTGTTGAGCCTCAAGCAACTATTGGTGTGTGAACTCCAAAAGTCTTGGGCTTGTCAACTTTTTTATGTTGAGAACTGCTCATATGAAATGCAGGTTGACAACGGTGGTGACTCTACGCCGATACTAGCACCCATGTTAGTGTTTGAAGACTACGACCAAAAGGGCCAACCGAAAGACCAAAATTGAGTGCGCATTGCGAGACACCCAGCCGTGGTGATTCCACACCGACAATAACGCTTGTTGGCAAGTATTAAAGCTGGAGATCAAAAAGTCCGGATGCTGTCGTGACAGTAGCGTGAGTAGCAACCCTAACCCGGGCGTTGATCATTCTGGAGACTCGTTGCCCCACGGCAGTCTGCCACGTGCCTGCTCTTTGCTACATTCTTCTCTGCGAAGATGATTTGGCAAAAAAGTCCCAAGATCTTGTGCAGGGGAAGAGCGTTACGGGGTTTGAGAGTCTCTTTCTGCAACCATTGAATATATTCCCAAGCTGGGTGCTATGTACGAAGCATCAGTCCTGGTTGACCGAGCCTCAACGAATCCTCCTGGGAACAGGGCCAACCACCACAACAAAGCAAACAGTCTCATGACCTGATATGACGCCCTCATCTACTCCGTACTTGCCCTCTCTTTGTCCAGTCTCAAGGCTCTCGTCCCAGCTGACGGACGCCCAGGCGCTAGGTGGGCGCTGCACCCCAGGGATTTCTTGTGGGGACGGCAGCCCCGCAATATTGCGTCACCGACAGGGGTGAAGGTGGGGTCCGATTGGACGACATCCCATCCAAACCACCAAACATTCCTCCTGTTTGCTTCCCTTGGGCTGGTGGATGATGATCCTCAAGTCCCTTGTTTTTCCCAATGCACCCCCCAATCTTCGGCATGATGCCGTGGCTTTTCTCCATTCTATTCGGCCCCTTTCAGTTTTCACTCAGGTCAAGCACCCCAGTGCCGCTTTGCCGCATGGATAGTAGAGTGCGTGCATAGTGCTGCCGCTGATGGATGATGAATACCACCACCCTCAGTGCCCGTGAACTTGCTTGCGGCGGTAAGCCCGTGACATCATCGGGGAAGAGTACGATCGTCAACCCTTTTGGGTCAGCCTGTCTCAAGTGATGGATATATTCATGAGGATCCGCGCCAGCGGCTCCAAAGACATTTTCGAGAAAGTAATTCTGTGTTCCACTTTTGGTGATCTCTCACCCACACAAAGAATCTGTGTTTTTCTTCTCCTGTGGTGAAAGAACAAGTGGCGAACTGACGACCAGAACGACGAGCTGAGCTGCCGAGATGCTCGGAAAGAAGTGAGTCTCGAGCTTCATCAATCCATCTCTCGATAGGCTACCTATACTGATAATCCTCCAAGGTCCATACGCGTCAATGGCGCCGACTGTGGTGTTGAGGCCCTGATCCTCGGGGCCATCACCTCGATCGGCGGCTTTCTTTTTGGCTATGATACCGGCCAGATCTCGGGCATGCTGCTGTTCCGAGACTTCAAAGATCGCTTCGGTCAGGTCGACACGCCGGAGGGCCGAGACTTTCAGCCCATCATTCAGTCCCTGCTCGTCTCGTTGATGAGTATCGGTACACTCTTGGGAGCCTTGAGCGCTTCTTAGTATGTTCTGTCGGTTGCAAAATCAAAAAGCACCAGTATGCCTAACTAATTCTCTATGCAGCACTGCCGACTGGTGGGGCCGTAGAAAGAGTCTCACGTTCGGTGTCGGTGTTTTCATCATCGGCAACATCATTCAAATCACCGCCATGAACCACTGGGTCCACATGATGATGGGCCGCTTCGTGGCCGGCTTGGGCGTCGGCAACCTCTCTGTCGGTGTTCCCATGTTCCAGTCCGAGTGCTCACCCCGAGAGATTCGTGGTGCTGTTGTCGCCTCGTACCAGCTCATGATCACGTTCGGTATCCTCATCGCCAACCTTGTCAACTATGGCGTCAGGGAGATTGAGGACCAGTCCGCTTCGTGGAGGATTGTCATTGGGCTGGGCATCGCCTTTTCCTTGCCCCTCGGTCTAGGTATCTTGTTGGTTCCCGAATCCCCAAGATGGCTTGCCGCCAGATCCAGGTGGGACGAAGCTCGTCTGTCACTGGCGCGTCTTCGTGGCATGAAGAACGACCCTCAACACCAGCTTATCGAGGACGATATGGTGGAGATGAAGGGAATTCTTGAAAAGGAGCGTGCTGTTGGCGTCGGGTCCTGGGCCGAGTGTTTTGTGCCAAAGCCCAATGGTGTGCCCAAACAGGTGTACCGTACGATTCTCGGCATCTCGCTCCATTTCCTTCAGCAGTGGACCGGCGTCAACTACTTCTTCTATTATGGCGCCACCATCTTCGAGTCGGCTGGCATTGAAGATCCAATCCAAACACAGCTCATTTTGGGCGCCGTCAATGTGGCCTGCACCTTTTATGGCCTATATGTCGTCGAAAAGTACGGTCGTCGGTGGCCTCTGCTCATCGGCGCCATTTGGCAGGCGGCGTGGCTCGCTGTGTTCGCCTCGATGGGCACTGCGTTGGATCCCGAGAACAACCGGACTTCAGGTATCCTCATGATCGTGTCGGCCGCCATGTTTATTGCCTCCTTCGCTGTCACGTGGGGGCCGATCTGCTGGGTCGTCATCGGTGAAACCTTCCCTCTGCGCACCCGTGCCAAGCAGGCCTCCTTGGCCACTGCTGGCAACTGGCTTGGAAATTGTGAGTACTTGGCCTCCTTACCCAAAGACACGATGCTGATATTGTTCTCAGTTATGATCTCCTTCCTCACGCCCCTTGCAACCGATGGCATTGGGTATGCCTACGGTTTTGTGTTTGTCGCCACCAACATCGCGGGCGCACTGCTGGTGTACTTCTTCCTCTACGAGTCGGTCAGTCTCAGTCTGGAGAACGTCGACACGATGTACAGCCAACCTGATCTGAAGCCCTGGACGTCCAAGAAGTGGATGCCCCCTGGATATGTCACACGCATGAACAGAGACGAAGACTTCTTCCACAACGACCGGGCTCAGCATGCCAGCGGAGTTGATGATTTGGATGACCGGACCACCGCTGTACCAAGCGGCAGGCCTAGCCGGGTGGTTGATGAAGAAAAGAAGGCCGATGGCGTCAATGGGCTGGGAGCCACAGAGTCGAGGGAAGAAAGGGTCAACCGGGCGGTGTGAAGGTTTTGAGGGGTGTGTAAAAGGATTGTTTTCTTTCTTGCGGCCGTATGCACAGTGGAGTTTGGGAGCGCTTGGAGTAACCCATGTTTTTGTTTCGGTTAATTCTTTGGCAGCATGAGCTTTGAACTATGAAGCATGATGATGATTCTGACCATTTGAGCACTTTTCCGTGTGAATTGTGAAGATTGACGGGTAACAGGCGGCCGGAGGAGGAATGGATGGGATGATTCCGTGACACAGGTTTGGACTGTTGGCATGACACAAGAATAATGCCAAGACATGATTCATTTCTGCTGAGAGCCGCCCTGCCGGAGAAGGGAGCCGCCTCTGAAGTTTCCAGGCTCCGCGGGGGTCATGGACGATTATTGGAGATGAGGGCCTCCGGGAAATTCTGAGTAGACTTTGGAAGAAAGCGTTGTTAACAAGGAATTCGAACATCTCGAACATCTATCAAGTAAACCTTTGAAGCCGCCCTGACACACCGCTGACGGCGAGCCAGTTCATCCCGCCAGGAAGGCACTTATTGATGGACATGCCGGCGAGCGCTTGGCTCGAGCCCACGACCGCCATAATGGAATGCGCTTGACGCGAACTCTTTTTTTCTTCCTCCTGGGAGAAATGGCGGCTTCCGTCCAAAAAAAGAAGCGGCAACATGTAGCAAGAGCCGAGTGACACCCGCCAATGCCTACGCATGTGCGATGCTGCACAGTGTTGACACGTGCTCCTGCCACTTCAACGCAATTCCACTCCACAGATGCCACAATAGGTATAAGAACGCCCTCGTCAGACCGTCCGGGACGAGCCAATCCCATGATACATCAGCTGCCTCGAACATGATACGCTCTTTTCTGTTAGTGGCCGCTGTGGCCTCGGCGACTTCGGCCCGTGTGATGGATAGTCTTGCAGCTGTCCCGAGGGGGTGGGAATCAGTCCGTCCAGCGTTGCCAGAAGAGACGGTATCTCTTCGCATTGCCCTCAAACAGCAGCGAGCTGAAGCCCTGGAACAAGCCGTCCTCGATATCTCGACTCCCGGACATCCCAAATACGGCAGACACCTAACCCGCGATGAGCTCAGGTCCTACACAACTCCCTCCCAGTCAGCCACTCTCGCCGTCACCCGTTGGCTCGAGGATCACAACATCCAGACTGCGGTTGCCGACAATGACTGGGTTACCTTCAGCACCACGGTCGAAAACGCCAGCCATCTTCTCAAGACGGATTTTGCCTGGTATCGGAACGTCGAGAACAACATCGAGCTCAAGCTGCGGACACTTGCCTACTCGGTGCCAGATGAGGTGGCACCACACATTGATCTGGTGCAGCCCACCACTCGGTTCGGCCAGCCTGTTGCCAAACGGTCCACCATCTTCGAGATGCACCATCTTGATGCCAATGCTGCCAATAAGATCAAGCTTGCCGCCGCCGGCCAAGCAAACTGCAACCTTACCATCACCCCGGATTGTCTCAAGTGGCTGTACGACATCAAGTACAAACCCACAGATTCGATTGAGAACACGATTGCATTTGCTTCGTTTTTGGAGCAGTACGCCCGCTATGACGACTTCCAGACGTTTCAGAGCAGGTATATTCCAGAAGCGCAGGGGCAGAACTTCACTGTCGAGCTGGTTAACGGCGGTTTGGATGATCAAAATAGCTGGCGTGACAGTGGTGAGTAGTACCATGGCCGTTTCTCAAAGTGCTTGCCGACTCACATACGTATCTTGCCCGCACAGGTGAAGCAAACCTCGATGTCCAGTACATCCACGCAGTCAGCCACCCTGCTCCCATACTCCAATACAGCACGGGCGGGCGCGGTCCCCTGATCCCCACCAAGACCCAGCCCAAGCCCCCGGGCACCAACGAGCCTTATCTCGAATGGCTCACCTACCTCCTCAACCAGACCGACGACAAGATACCCAAGGTCATCTCGGTCTCGTACGGCGAAGAGGAACAGTCGATTCCCCGTGACTACGCCGTCAAGGTCTGCAACATGTTCATGCAGCTCGGAGGACGTGGTGTCTCGGTCATCTTTGCGTCGGGGGACTCAGGTCCAGGCACGCATTGCATCCGTAGCACGGACAATGCGACCTTCTTTGAGCCAACCTTCCCGGCCGGCTGCCCCTATGTCACCTCGGTGGGGGCCACGTACCTCACCAACCCCGAGAAAGCCATCAGCTTCTCGTCTGGCGGCTTCAGCATGTATCACCCAAGACCGCAGTGGCAGAGGACGGCCGTGGAGCCGTACCTGCGAACGATTGGAGACACGTATGCGCCCTACTTTGACCCCCGCGGCAGGGCCATACCGGACATCTCAGCTCAGGGGTCCAACTTCAATGTCATTGACAAGGGATACAACTCGCTGCTGTCAGGCACGAGCGCTTCGGCGCCGGTGGTGGCCGGGATTGTGGGCCTGTTGAACGCGGCGAGATATACACTGGGGTTGCCGTCGCTGGGGTTCTTGAACCCGTGGTTGTACAACAATTCGGATGCTTTCACCGATGTGGTTGCCGGGGCTGGAGTCGGGTGCCGAAGGCGTAAGGAGCTGGGGTACGGCGGCGCGTCCTGGAATGCCACGGTGGGTTGGGATCCGGTGACGGGGTTGGGCACGCCCAAGTTTGGAAGACTGTTGCAGCTGGCGGCCCCGGGGGTTGCCAATGCCTAGAGCAAGAGGGGAAGGGCAGTGTTAGTGGGTAATTAATAGTTTAGTTGTAGAGTTAATGAGGGATTGAGTCGCTCACTTTGAAAGAGACGTGAGGGGCAATCTGGGTCCATCTGCATGTGCATCTCTCAGGTTTGTGTAACGGGCTTGGATGACGTGTGAGTGGAATGTGTGGGTGGGAGGGTGGCTGCATTGCCCGTTGATCGGTGTCTTTGAGTTTGAGGCTGTCACCAAAGTCAACGGTGGCTAAAAATGGAGCCCTGGCTGGTTGACCGCGGCACCGGCTTCAGGGGGAGATGTGCCGGGGGGAAGGGGGACGCTGACTCCACTTTGTCGTTGGGCTCAGATTGACATTTGACAGATTCTTTCAATTTTGGTGGTTCATGATTGATGGGAATAACCGGCGGGAAGCAGCGTGGTGGTATTGGGCTGTTTATTTCATGCAAGGCGGCAAGGCGGTGCGAGGATGTGTACATGTATGGAGTTCGGTCGAGGCAGGTCATGATGCAGAATCTTGTTCTGGTGGTTGTTGTGCTGCATGATACCTGATCATGAGCACGAGATGAGAGTGTGGGCAACAAAGTGAGAAGAGAGGGCTTTTGGAGAGATTTTCTTGGGATTAAATGTTTCTTTATTGACTGTTGCCCTGATCTTCTGTTTCAGGGCGCCAAGACTGGGCCTGTTTGTCAAAGTGGTGGGTGGTGGTGATGCGATGATGGCCCGCGCCGAGCAAAAGCTTCCCCAGCTCTTGGTGTTGCATCAGCTACTCGTACACCGCCCAACCTAGCCAAAAGCACTCCACTTGTTTGATCCAGACCAGACTCTCACACTTATCGCAGCTCCATACCCAACCTACACCTGCAATTAGTGACGTGAGCTAAAAAGACGAGATAGCTCGCCAAAGAATAGAGACATCTCACAGTCAAATTGCTTGAACTGTGAAGAGTGTGTAGGTGCTGTGCCTGACCAAAGAAAAAAAAAACTATCGTCGATCGCGGTTTGGCAGCACAAAACGGGGGCCAGGACGGGGGACCCTTGGCGTCCAACCCTCCAATGCGCTAGCGCCCAGGCGGGATCCTTGGGTGGAGAGAGCACCAGTCGGCTTTTTCATCGCGTCCCTCTTTTTGGCTGCGGCGCGCCCGCCAATCAGCACCGATGGGATGCGACAAGCTTGGGCCATCTCTCCAAAGCAGCCCGTGCGGAACCGAAATCTGCAGGTCGGGGGTCGGGTGGTCACGCATCTTTCCCCAGAAGCACCAGAAACAGGACAAGGGCGCAAAATTTATGCCTGGTCCGGTGCATTTCTCCATCCTCGTCCATCCATTCATTCTCCTCACCCTCGCTGCCGACCGAGAGAGAGATTGTGTCTGGCCTTGTTTGTCTGCTAATGTCCAACACCGGGGCCACCTCACCTACCTGCATAAGCTGCGCCTTTTGATCCCGAGAGAGCTGCCAGCCGGCGCAAGCTCTCCCTTGTGAGAGGCTGAGGTGACCAACGAAACGGCCCAAGAAAATTCAAAAGATCCTCCGTCATTGTTCCTCGATCGAGCTCACAGCGCGCCATGGACCCAAGACAACCACCACCACCACCACAGCACCCCTTCTCGCGGAACGCTGCCGCCTCGCCCTTTACACGACCGTCATTCCCGCCAGCAAACGCGAACCCAGCGACATCGCAACCTCCGTATCCACCCGCGCCATCATCGCATCCATCGTCCCACGGCCCTCAACCACATCCGCCGTCCCATCCCGCGTCCCATCCCTCCCATCCTCCGCAGCCCACCGGCCCTCCCTACTCCGAAATGCACGCGCGCAAACCCTCCGATCCGCCTCCCTATTACCCGGGCGCGAGACAGTATGGTGGTCCCGAGCCTGGTCCCGGCCCGATGCCGCCGTCGACACACTCGCGACATCCGAGCACCTCCTCGATAGCTTCAGGTCCAGCCATGACTCGCGCCATGCCGCCGCCACCATCCTCGCCGCCACAACAGCAGGGACAGCAGCAGCAGCAAGGTGGACCAGGCGTCCATCAAATGGGAGGCCCTTATGGTCCACCAGCACCGCGCCCTCCTCCTGTCCAAGTTGGACCCCCATCCGCTTTTCCTCGAGGACGTGAACTACCCGCGCTGGAATCGCTGACGAGGACCGGTCAGCCTGGAAGCAGCATGTCCATCTCTTCGATGCTCGCCAACAGGGAGCCCTCACAGTACGCGCCTGGACCACCTCCAAATGGTCCCGGCCCCGGCCCTGGTTCTGGTTCTGGTTCTGGTCCCGGTCCCGGTCCTGGTCCCGGTCCTGGTCCTGGTCCTGGTCCTGGTCCTGGTCCTGGTCCTGGCTACAATCAACAACCTGTTCATGCGTCTCCTCGAATGCATCAAGCTGCACCGCCAGAATACGTGCCATTTCGACGACCACAAACTCCAGAACATCATCGCATGTACGATGGCCGCGATCCAAGAGCGCCGGCCGGAGCATCTCCTCAGGCCTACAACTCGACGCCAGAGGTACAACGCTATGGCACCCCACAGGCCTATCCTCCAAGAAGCGGGCCACCGATGTCGCTCAACGAGCAAGGAAGGGATCCTAGGGAGCCACCACGAATGCCAAACACGAGCGTGCCTCCTCGGCCTAACAGCCAGCCGAAATCGTTCCAGCCTGTTGGACATCCCCGAATGGAAATAACCAGACCGTCTAATGAATTGTATGGACACAGAGAAGAACAACTACGGCCAGCTCCGGCCGAGGAATACAACCCCGAACGTCCGATCAGAGTGCTCAAGTATGAAGAACAGCGGTTCATGCCGGATAGGGAGCGACATGAAAGGGAAAGGCAGGAGAGGGAGCGTCATGAGCGGGATATGGAGTTTCGGGAAAGAGAGCGGCGAGAGAGGGCCATGTCCGGTGGCGATCCAGGACGACCACCACATGGCATGCATCCGCAAGAATATGCGCGGCAGATGGAACAACGGGCTCAGCAGGGTTACGGTCGCCCTCCAGAACCGCGGGAACAGGGTAATCACTGGCCAAGGCCTGGCTACGAGCCAGCGCGAGCTCCCTACGACCCTGCCATGCATCATGGACCTCCGAGACACCAAGAGTACCCTCCTGCCTCCGGACCGCACTACAACAACGGCCCTCACCAATATGTGGAACGCCATCCAATGCCTCCTCACCAAAACGCCATCCCCCCACCTGGACCTGTACATCCCCAGTCTTACGACTCACCGGACCGCCAGCGCATGAACCACATGCACATTGACCGCCAGCCACACCCGCAACAGCTCCCACCACGAAGCCGTGAGGACCAAGCCGTTCCACCTCCGTCTGTCGCGTACGGCGGGGTGGGTGGTCCACCCATGTACGACTCTCCTCGTAACCGGAGCATAGAGGAGCTCAATGCGCCACATGGAAACCAGCGAAATTTACTAGGGATCCAGGAAATCAACAGAAAGGGCCGCATCTCACCATTGCCGCAAGCGGTGCAAGGAGCCCAGCCCCAGCTGGCGGGTCCAGCCGGTGAACCAGGCATCAAGAGCGAGTTTGGTCGCATGTTTTCAGGTATTGGTAGCGGTGTGGGTGCCATCTCCAGCCCTGTTCCCACAGGTGCGCAGCTTCCCTTCAATGCCATGGGATTGCTCCGCCGCGAGGAGCCGGATGGTCCCCTGCACGAACCGGTTGTGGAGATGGCGAAGCCTGGACGTGGGAAGAGGAGGAAGTTGAAGGAGGAGGATCTTCGAGACGAAGAGGGTAGCACAGGCAGATCGACCCCAGTGGGTGGCCGTGCCAAGAAGGCAAAGACGCATGCGCACCACCATCATCAGTATGTCCATGCCCCAGGCTTCCCAGGTCAAGCATCTAACGTCGGCAGTCATCATCACCACCATCACCATCATGGTATGGACCAGACAGGATCCCCTGCCAGTGCCGCCAACGCCCCCTTCAAACACGTAAAGGGCTCTACTCCTGTCCCTTCCCCGACCTCTGCCCTCGGAAGAGAACTTCCGAACGCCCATCACCACCACCATCACGCAGCCCCTAGACCGGCCCAAGCCAAAGCTGTCCCGCCACCCCGGAGCCCGTCTCCTGTCGTTCTTCCCAAGCCGAAACAAATCATCTCGTCAAAAGCCGTGCTGGAGGCGGTGGCGGGTTACCCGCGCACACACCTCGGAGATGTTGTCTACAAGCCACGGCTCCAACCGGCTCGGGCCCAGGACCCCCGGACAGGGAGACCACCACGAACACCGTTCAAGTCCACCATGGAGCCACTGCCTTTTGACATGATACGAGACAAGTTCAACTGTACGCTCACGGTCAAGATCGGAAAAGAGCATCTGAGCAGCGACGTTCGCGAGGAAATTACGCGGACGAGAGCGTTGTGGGGGACAGAGGTATACACGGACGATTCAGATGTGATTGCCGCCTGCATTCATGGCGGGTGGATTAGGGGCGAGTGGCATAGGGATGTCAACATCAACCTTCTCAACCTCGACCAAGGCTACAGCATATCTGACGTGCGGGAGGAAACCAGGCGACAGGCTGCTACCGACGGGCGCTCATCCACACCCACTCCGTCCAACCTCATTGTTCTCGACGCTCCGCCCAAGACAGGTCCCATGGCAGTGCCCGAAAACCGCGACCTACACGTCAGGCTTGTGATTCTGCCCCGACTGGAGAAGTACGCTTCCACAACGCGATTCGGCATCAAGAGTCGAGAATTTGGCGGCTCACTCGCATCCGCCGACGACGGCAGGCCACGGATCAATGCCACACACGACGGAATCAGCTACATGATCACCGAAATCAGGTGGCTCACCAACGGGGGTGAGTCGCAGAACAGGCTCAGGGGCAAAGCACGACGCGAAAGGATACGAAAGGCGCTGCGAGAGATCGAGCTGACCCCTGCATGGGCCAAGGCGACGAGTAACGGCAGTGCGGCAGGGTCGGAGCGGCAAGGACCCGTCAGCAAGGCGCCCAGCGAAGTGGACAAGGAGAACCAACCGCAACGCAACGCAGAGGAAATGGAAGTGGATGATTCGAAAACGCAGCAAGGAGCAAAGGAAGCTGTGAATGGGCAGCAGGGCGGAGACACCGGCAGCAAGAGTGCGAGTGAGGGTACGACGACAGGACCGGCAGAAAATGGGGTTTCTGTGACAGAAAAAGCGCCGGCGGCTGTTGAGGCGACAGAATCTGGGACAGAGGTGTCTGTAGTCCCGGTGGAAACAGCCGCCCCTGAGCCCACCGTGTAGAGAGATATCCAAGTCAGTGTTGCTGGGACTGTTTGGGCGAAGCTTGTGGCCAGAGTTCGAAGTGTTTTGAGGATTACTTAAAGTGGTTTCGTCTCACAGCGTGTTAGATAGATACCTAAGGTAGTCAGTTGGATCAAGCGTTGCAGTGTGTTGTGTATGGCCTTTAGTTCTTGATTACTGGCTTGCTCTCTCATGAAGGCAGCGCTTTTGTTGTACAGACTGTCGATACAAGAAATGACACCTTCCTCTGCTCCATTCCTTTTAGAAATCCGTCACCCTCCCATTGTAGCTCCAATCACCCTTGTCACCCCATCTCAGAGGCTCGTTCTTTGGTCCGCCCACTTCGCCCGTCTTGGGGTTGACATCTCCTTCAAACTCGGGAGGGGCACCCTTCCTGATGCCACCGCTAAAGGTCGGCTCTTCTTCTGGCTGGGCAGTCTTTGCTTCTGCTGGTTGCTGGGCAGGGTCGGTAGAGGGGGAGGAGACGTGTCTTGACGTCGAGAGTGGCTGTTCGGCGGGGACCTGGTTGTGGGAGGAGAGGGCGGCTTCGGCGGCTCGTTGGAGGCGCTCAAACTCGGCTTGCTGGTCTGCTGGAAGACGGGGTGGAGAGGGAGAGGATTGGAGGAAAGAGGCGGCGTAGGTGCGCGTTGCGATGGGTGTGATTATGGATGAGGCGCGGAGAGGCCGGAGGATGAAGGAACCAAGAGAAAATAGGCGTGACATGTTGAGGTTTGTCTGTGAATTCTTGTGAGCAATAGTCGGTAGATTGGTCTTGTGTGGTGGTGTTGGCGCAATGGGTGTCGATATGGAAAAATTACAGTGGACAGCGGCGAAAGATTGCCGAGACGGGGGATGACGGAATCAGCGCTTGGTCGGCGGTGGTGGCCTTGACCCGCTTCTGTGGACCCATTGACGATCTCCCACCTCAGATGGCCCAAGCGCCTTCGAGAAGATGGTACAAACTGGAATTCATCAAGGCTGGATCCGCATCGGCCATTTGGAAATTCCATTTTACATCCATGACCGACCTCTTTTTCTGCCTCTGATCTGTACAACCCGACGCAGCCTCCTGTACGCAGCCCGGCGTCAGGGCCGCAGGGCCATAGCAGTGTGTTTGCCGAACTCATTAAGGACAAGATGCATCATGTGCCGTCATATCTAGGGATGACCTTCCTACGGCAATATGAAGGTGATTGCATGCTTGTGCCGTCTGTTACTGTCTTTCTTCGCATGTGGCTCATACTCGGACAGATCTCGAAATTCCAAACTTCACAATACAGACGTTGCATTTGGGCTCAGTTTGACGCCTAAATGGCGCTGCTGGATCATGTTTATTGGCCAGAGCCGCAGTGAGCCTGCCCAGTCCCTGTTCAGTGCCAGTGTCGACGGCATCGATCCGCCTGGGGGAAGGCCAGTGGCCAATGGGCAGCTTTTCGGCTGCGTCGTTATCATTTGCGACTATTCGCAAAGAACGGGCTGCATCAGTCGAGAGGAAGGGGGGGGCGGCCAAGGGGGCCTTTTTGTCCTGCGGCTGCCCCCGCATCCCGAGACCATGTGAGCTCTCGACCTACCTATGCCACAGATTTAGCTCCAATGATGCCCAGACCACCCCTCTCTCCGGCAACCACCACTTCTGCCATTCAACTTCCTCTTTGGCGTCAAACTCCGCCTGTTCAAACGTTATTTTGTCCCCTGGACCAGACCCTATGGTAGCCAAATCTTCACCGTGAGACTGGACTTTTGGGAGGAGAGGAAATATATGTATACATGGCAACAGATAAATCGTCGCTCACACTACTACCGACCCGGCCCCGCATTATCTTGATCCTATGATGGACGACGGCTCCTATTCTTCTACCGGGCCGATCTTCGTCCTCGCTCCCATCGACGACGCTGCCCGTTATGCCACCTCACTCAGCGCCAACTATGAACACCTGCACTACGACCAAGATAACAACCCAGTCGGTCTGCTAGTAAATCTATCGAGCCCCGAGAAGACAATCTACACTTTGGGTCGTCCTGGTCCCAATATCGACCCGCCCGACATCCACATCTCTGAACCTCGACCCCGCAGGGGATTACCGCACATCTCTCACCTTCATGCTTCTTTCCAGCTCGTGCCGGAGACAGGGGCGGTTCTGCTTTGGGATTATTCTAGTACGAGCTCGGTGAAGCCATTTGGCGCTCCAAATAGCTGGGGTTATACTGTCAAATTTCGGAGCGAATCTTCACCGAGATCCGTCTTGGTTGCTCGGGGTATCAATACTCACGTCGCGTTCGCTTCGGGCAGCAACAACACCAAGTGGTGTCAGTTCGAGATACAATGGCATTCTGAGGGGATGTATCACTTTCACAAAGACGAACCCTACTTTGTAGGGCCGCAAGAATCCAGAATAAAACGTTACGTTCAACATGAGAAATTGGGCGGTGGCTCATACGGTACGGTTTACTCGGCGCTAGATGCCGAGACGGGACAGATGATTGCTGTCAAGAAGTTTCACAACTTGACCGGCAAGCACTTGACATTCGCCACCCGAGAAGTTGACAACCTGAAGAAGAAGGCCTTGAGACAACATGTACGCACTCCTCAGTTGTCCCTCTGCAGAATGGCGCAGCTAACGTGCATGAAACAGCCACATATTTTGCGGATTCTTGACTCGGCAGGCGGCGGTGAAAAGGACAACTGGGGCGAAATCTTTATGCCTCTGAAAAAAGGAAATCTCAAGGACCTGTGCGAGACGATCCAGACAGAAGAAGATCGATGGGAGCTCTCAAACCAAGTTCTGTACCAGATTCTACTAGCCCTCAACTGCCTCGCCGACAATGACGTTGTGCATCGCGATGTCAAACCGGACAATATCCTGTTCGACTTTGACGAGAATGGAGACTATCGGTTTTGCTTGGGCGATTTCGGGCTCTCCAATGATCCCGAGAGGGCCATCACTGCGGCTGGCACGGAACCTTTTATGGCCCCTGAGATTTGCTACAGAAAGAAACAGACAACCAAAGTCGACATATGGTCATTGTTTGCCACGATTGTCTGGATGCGAAATTCCGACTTCCGAGCAGCTTGCTCCCGACTTCGCGCCCCCGACCTGCACAAATGGATCATTTCGATTTCAAAAACAGCAGGCTACGAACTCATTCGCGCCATGGCCAGTCACGACCCCAAGAAGCGACCGTCGGCAAAGAAACAGCTGGACATCATCGACAGCGGAGAGTTTCAGGATTTTGGCGAGGAGGAAAGTGATCCGGGGGACCTCTTGAGTGCCCAGTTTGCACAGGCCATGTCGCTGCAAGGCGACTCGAGTCGGAGTTATGGGTCCGTTTCGACAGGGTATCCGACATCACCAGAAATGGCATACTACGAGCCTTATGCCTCTGGGGTTTACACGGGGTATGGGGGAGCCGGGGTTATGAAAGAAGGCCGCTATGCGCCACCCCCAATGGGGACGGCGGAGGCCCCGCGAAACCAAGGGGTAAGCATCATCGACTTTGAAAGCCCCTACCCCTCCTGGCTGACACCGTAATCGCAGGCCTGGGTTCGCCCGTACGACAACCCATATGGGCCCCCGCAGAGTCAAGACAGCGACGAGGGCACAGTTATGCCAGAGATCAGGACGGCGGTCCCAACAATAGCCGAGGACGACGTCTTCACGTATGAGGAGTACATGGAGGAAAGAAGAAGAATGAAGGGAAAGAACAGAAGCGGCATATAGCGTGTCTAATCTGTTCTTTTTATTTTCTTTGGGCGGTTTGTTTGCATTATACCCACATCATGATTACTATCATCCATTTCCGGTCGGTTGAGATTCAACCAGCATCCTTGGTAGAGCGGCGCCATCTTGACGCCCGCAGCCTGAACCGACTCTGGAACACGTTGTTAGATTAAATACGTTAACTGAATTATAACCAAGATACCTAGTAAACATGGAGACGCCGACCGTGCTGTAGCACAAGCCACGACTCGCAGCGTGGGACATGGAACTAGGTACTCACTGAAACTCTGCCTCGCTGCTTATTATTGCGTCACAACACAGGAAGCATGTCATTCCGTGAGAGTCCTAGCTGTGTGCCAGGACACACAGCCGATAGACTGCGCCTCCACATGTCACCCCAAATTTCCATCTGAACCATGCACAACCGCATATTCCAACTGCCATGTATGGACTTTGCGGGGAAGGCAAAATTCCATTTCTGTGCCTTGTCATCCTGTGAGGATTCCGATATCGCCTATTTTGGCCATCGTCACTTTTGATTCGTGGCCGTGCTGATGCGGTGAAGCGAAGCCTGTAGCAGATGGAAAAGCCTGTTACTCTCCTTGTCCGGAAATAACAGCCTGCCATGGTGTAAATATCTTATTGCCATGCTTGGTGCAATTCCAATATTGTCCGGGCGAAATGTGTGGGGGGTTTTGGTCAAAAATATTGGAATTTGGAATGGCAGGATGTACGTAGGCACGCTACGCTGCCTCTGTACTAACAACCCCTAGTTTTTGCTCATTGAGGACCCTAGACTAAGAAGGGGAAAAAAAAGTACTGAGCTGCAACTGAGCATAAGTTTTCGAAAATAACACCAGTAGGTTATTAAGAAAATGGTAAAAGGATAGGACGAAACGTGATTTGAACACGTGACCTACCGGACTGCAGCCGGTTGCTCTACCCCTGAGCTATTCGTCCAGGTGATTTGTTTATGTCTTACGGGCAGGAACTTGCCGTTATGTGTGGATGGCTTGAATGAGAACACCAAGTTGGAAAATGGGTCATATTGGGGGGTGACTGGCCACCACCTATTCCACAGTAAGCTCACCACGCCGCTCGGTATATGGCCACGAGAACGGTTCACAGATGCATAACCTTATTTCCACATCTACCCTTTTGAATCCTCGAAAAGATTTCTGCAGGAGGAGCGAAGGCGGACAATGCCGTCGAAGCTAAAAACTGACAACTCGACATCACTACCGGCCTTTCTCATCTGACAGCCTCGGCCGAGACATTGCGGATGCTGCGTGCATACAATTACTAGTGAGCACAGCGACGACCAACGCGGACATCCCATAAATGTCACAACATCAACGATGGACATCAGCCCCCGTCGATCTGAGATCCCGACATTCCTGGCTACATTGCGATTCGTAAATAGTTCTTGGCATTCCATCGTGGTGATTCAGGTACACGCAGTGACTGCGGCGGTCGCCGTCGAATGCATCTCATTTCGTGAAGACTTCATTTTCTCCTGCCTGTATTGTTGGTCGGCGGCCGGCACAGTCGTACTAGATCGTCGAATGGCCTGCGGTGCGCTGCTGTCTTGGCAGCCGCCGATCTGACCGGCCATCTTAAACGGGCAGCTGTCGAGGAGGCTCAGTGAGACATAGGCTTGGTAAACTGGAAGCCTGATGTTATCATCCCTCCTTTCTTTTTCCTTTTATGGTGTGTGAGGAGGTGACACCTCTCAGGCCTTTGCAGAGTTCACAGAAGGATGCCGTTGCCTGTCGTGGGCTCTCCAGAATAAGGCCGAGCAATGGACCCGTGAGAGACAGCCTTACATGTGATTAGGGTATCCAGGTCAGCAGGAGGGGCCATCAAGATGGGTAATTTTGAGATATAAAGGTCCTCTTCCTGTCCGGCTCTTGAGTCACATCATCAGCATCAACATCCCAGCTTCTTTCACACAACATTCCTCTAAACATGCAGCTCTTGTCCACCCTCGCCCTCTTGGGCAGCACCCTCACGGCCCTCGCCAACCCCCTTCCCTCTCCTGGGCTGGTCGGCGAGCTCAACAATGACCACGACATCACCCCCAACGGCACCGTTCTCGTCTCCCGCGACATTCGCGGCTCCATCCCCATTGGCGCCCACGCCATGGAGCACCGCTTCCAGCCCGTCATCGACTTCGATAAAGACGGCTGCTACTACACCTCGGCCGTCGACCGTTCCTCCAACCTCAACCCCGGCCTCGGCACAGGCGGCTGCCCTCACCACAACTGCCGCGAGCTCAACCGGCTCGAGAACAACAACGTCTACTCCCGGATGCGGTGCAACAACGGCTGGTGCGCCATCATGTACGAGTACTACTTCGAAAAGGACCTCTGGGCCTGCGGCAGCGGCCACCGCCACGAGTGGGAGAACATCATTGTCTTTGTCCAGAACGACAGACCCCGCCGTGTCTCTGGGGCAAGACACGGAACGCACGACCGAGCGACGAACAGCTTCCGGGTCAAGGATGACACCAGAGTCAAGATGGTCTATCACAAAGAGGGTGCTGGAACGCACAAGTGAGATCCTTTCCTTCTTCCAACCAAATCGAGAACAATCCACTGACATGAAACCAAAACAGCTTCCGCACTGCCAATGCGGGTGACGACAAGATCGAGAACCACACCGGCCAATGGTTCCTGGGCCGCCTGGTCGGCTGGAACCACTGGCCCAGCGTTGCCATGAGGAACAAGGTCCTGGACGGCAAGAACTGGAGCAAAGACGGCGGCATCCGGCCCAAGCTGGGTGACAGGGACTTTGCCGACAATTTGAGGCAGGCTGCTGGTAACTCGGTCCCCGGTTTCAACCCCAGTGTGGATGGCTAAAGTCTCTCAAGTGTGAAGCTCTCTGAGCTTGTGTTTGAGAAGGATAATAACCGGTTGGCATCACATGATGTGGGTGTTGAAGTAATAGGAGATTTTGGCCGAGTTGGAAATAGGAAGTTGCTAGTCTGGTAATGAGTTTGCATTTCAAGTTGTTTCTGATAAGTAGCTTCAGTCGCTAATGGAAACTATGCTGGTCTACACTTTCCAGTAGAAGTCATGAAGCTATGACAAGAGAGCTGAGGAAGGTATCTTCATATCAGATTGTTGAGTGCAAATACAATGTCATACTTGAATACATATTAACAGGCCTCTTGAGATCATCAAGAAACCCTCCAAATTAGTCACATGGTCTAGAAAGATATTCGTAACGTGGATTGGCTGTTTTGTAAGGCCGTATCATTTCATCACAGTCTCTAAGTTCCTGTCCACAGAGTAAATACATATCGTTCTCACCACACTTGAGCCTCCATCTATTTCCATTCTTCATGCATAAGATACCTATGTAAGCAATGATCTCATATCTGTAACACATATCTCCACAACCCCTAATAGTACAACAAGTCTTCCCTCCAGGATGGTAGAAAAAGGATGGCGACGGCAATGCTTTGTACAACTGCATGCGTAAGACGTGTCCGCCCGCTCCGATAATGAAAAGAAATGCCCAATAATCATGATACACCAAGTGTAAGGTTCACCAAACGAACCGCCGCACCCCTCTTTGTGCAACCAACACGCAATGCGTAATGTTTTTGCCGGCCAGCCAGCCATGTAAGAATATATAACCCCCAAGATGATCTTCAAACAAAAGAACAAAACGAGATCCAACTCGAAATCGTGTCACGCCGTGTAAATGTCGCCAAAATATGCCTCGCTTGCTCTGACAAAAAGGAATCACCCACCATGAAGACACTGCTCGGCAATCACGCGCAAACAGTCGACGAAACACCATTGTAACCCGCCCCCGTAACCATCCCACAAGTCGCTTTCCTCCCACTCTCCCATATCCCGGCTGACGGGCTCAAGACCAGCGCAGGGATCTCTAGATGTTCTTCGTCACCTTCCACCTCGACTCTGAATCGTCCGATCTCGGTGAAGCCTAGTTTGGTGTAGAGGCGAAGTCCCATGGGGCTCGCAAACACAGTGGTGTATAATCCCAACCTCTGTGCCTCCTGAATCCCCCACTCTGTCAAGGCCTTGCCTGCCCCCCGACGTTGGTAGTCGGGGTGGCAAAGCAGGATCCTGAGCATGACATGTCCTCTTTTATATTTCGCATCGAAGAAGGACGCCTTGTACCGAACGCAAGCTGATTTAAAAGCGTCCATTCTGTCCTTGTGGCCGATGGTGATGGGAACGCCGAGGGAGGATGGTTGTTGGGAGGGGAGCGGCTCTGTGTAACATGGGTTGCGGTTAGGATCTTTTCTTCTTCTCCTGTATCGTGATGTCTAAGACAACCACAATGGACATATGCACATGGGATAAGCTGAAGAAAATGACATACCCAAGCTCCCGGTGTGGGCCTGGACCCTGTGTTGCGAAGCCGGCGTATCCCAGACGGCAAAGGCAACGACCCGCATGGCCCCGGCATCGGTGGCGCTCGGCATCTCGCAGACGA
>NW_001914833.1:392002-408728 GCF_000226545.1 Podospora anserina S mat+
CGTAAGGGCGCCTGTTGACTAATAGCCAGCATCTATTTGCAATTTGCCAGTCTCTCAATCAATTATCTTTACCCACATCGCCTTCTACCGTCTCTTCGTTTTTTAGGGGGGAAGGGGGGGTGTTGAAGGCAAATGGGAAGAAAGGGTTGAGGGTAGAGATGGGACAAGATGGGATTTTGGTTTCTTCAGACCGAATTTCGCACATTTCGGCAGGCTGGGTGACCTCATCTGGTGAACCGAGTGGGACTTGCCCTGCCTTGGAAACTCGAGGCTTGGCAAGCTAAGCACTGATCTGCTATGACGTAGGTCAAGCTCTTTCGTCCCGCCGCCGCTGCTTCCCCCACGACGGTTGGCTGTCGTCCATTGGCTGCAACGACTGCAAGCCATCAAACCCTGGGCGCATCGGATATCAGGGTCCTCTCTGGGGTCTGGACCACTGATGATCGCCATTGCATTTCTTCCAGGCTTCTCCCTCCGGCCATCGGACTGCAGAAACACAAGATGTCGTGGTCCTTGACAACAATCCATCGGGTGTACAACATCGGAACATTCCCAGCACGCACAATGCACGTCAATTGATCTCAGATGCCAAGACTTGCATTATTTCGACACGAGATGATTGGCTGTCATGTGCGAGGCTCTCTTTAACCAGATGCTGACGTCTGACGATGACTCCATGGTGTTTTGGACGATCTGCTTGTCTGTGGCACATGTCAGCTGAAAAGAAACTTGGGAACTTCGATGCACGATTACGTACTGGCTCAGAGTTAAGGTGCTCAGGGGTATATTCTGAGCATGTTCCAACTGCCCCATGGGACCAAGTAAACTCTGAGACACGATAACCTCGTTAGCATTCGATGCAGGTCTTGAGATGTGACCATAACATCTCACCATTGCATCTCATGAGTGACGTATATGCGCCCCTGGGAGGTGTTTGGGTCATCTGTTGGATCATGAGAAAGCCGTCTGTTTGTGTTTGTGAAGAACTGGACGGCTGATGTTGGTTGCTGGCATCTGACATGATGATCTTGGTACGAAAAAGCAAAGAGAAAAAAAAGAAACATGCCGCGCTTGCTTCGACCTGAAATTTGCTACAGCCACACACGCCGTGATATATGCCAAAATTCCAAGTTGAGTTGCCATGGGATAGTTACCTTGGGTAGCCCTTGAAAACTACACTCCACCTTCTCTACACGCTGCGCTCTTATCCCGTGGGATCTTGAAGCGACGTAGATTCCCGAATTGGGAAGCCGTGAACGACAAGCGCAGGGTGAAAGATGGGCACCCGTGCCGATGGGTCGGAGCCCAAATGGATATCGAATTGTAGATCATGTTCGGTGTATCCCGCAACGTGACCATATTCAGACATCGGTTCTTTTGTCCACGTCCCTTGATTGGATGGCTATATGGGCCGATCAAGGTCCTTGGCAGGAACCATGGCATAGGGTTTGATTTATCGTCCCATATTGGTGGCAACAGCCAGCTCACTGGGAACCTCCGTCTTTGATTCAAAGAGGGGACTTGGCTGAGCTGGATGACATCTCCACTTTGATCGTACCTTATGCTAGGTATGAAGGTGTATGTTGAGGCACCAGTGCTGACGGCAAGGCAGAATAGACCCTGAAGAGCGGCAACAGCTCCTGGGCCGGCGAGGAGACCACTCATGGCGAGGAAAACCTGAGCTGTTGTTGAAGTGAGAAAAGAAACCAGGGGAGAAGGAAGAACTGACGTAGGGGTGATCGTCGAAATAAGGTGATTTTCGTGGCCAAACATAGGAGCCGTTGGCCGGTTACAGTCCGCTATGAGGGCGCAGCATCCCCTGATTGGATGTTGGGTCAATCCGATCTGGCCCAGCATGGCATAAGCCTCCCAGTCGGTACGTCACTGAGCGGTTATGAAGTCCTGAAAATCTGGTAAACCAAGGAAATTTCCGTCATCAAACGTACGAGGGATGGAAAAGAGGCCATGCATCTCCTATTCTGGACTTTGTTAACAAAAGTCATGTGCCGAACTCGTGATTCTCGGCCAGCCATACCATTTCGACTTTGGGAGATCTGGATGCGTGGGGTGCCTGGAGGCTCCCGTGGGTGCTGACCCAGGATCTCATAACTCCCCTGCCTTCTCCTCGCTCGAGGATGGCCGTCCAGACGGTTAAGTGTGCTTCTCGACCAACTGCTCCGTGATCTCAAAGACTCACCTCATACCTGCCAACCACCCTCACCAAATCACCACCAAACTTCAAGTTGGAGTTTCTTGGAGGCCTTATTCCCGTTATTGAATCCGCCTTTGGTGCATGCCGAGCCCAACACATCACACCTGTCGCCTCTTGCATATTATTAGTTTGCTCGCTGCCAGTTGTTCCTGAAGGTGAGTGGCGTGGATGCTATAATGATTGGCGGGAAACTAACATGGCAATTGTTCAGTGCAGGAAGGACCAGCGGGATTCTGGCGAGATATAGCTGCTGGAACCGATCAATAGCTGATGTGTCTCTGATCACAGGGTGTACATTCCCAACATAAGTCCAAGGTGAGATGAGATCCAAGCATTCCAGATAGTGGCCTGTTGCTAATCCTACCAAGATTCTGGGACCTGCTCAGCTGGATGGCATTATGATGGACTGAGGACAATGGAGGTTCGCCAAGTGTATGTGTCGGTTTGAGTCCGTCACTATTTCAGGAACTTGGGGTGGTTGCTAACTGTTTTGATAGGACTCTGTACTGAATATCGCCACGCTGAGAATGCGCACACACGGCACTGGGAAGGCCCCGATCAACAAGCGTCGGCAGCCCCAATTGCCGATCGCCAGCTCCCGAAACCCGCTAAAACAAACGGCCCCCAGCCCGCTAGCGAGTCTCACCTCGGGCTGCAACACCTCAGCACGACAGGAGACAGCCCAAGTCCAGGTCTTTGAGAGAAAGTTCGGCTTCGACGTCGCGGCCATGTGCGACTCGATTGGCTGTGTGTGTTGGGGGGTGGTGGACGGCCGGTTTGGATTTTCTGCACCGGTTAGCACACGCTCTGCTGTTGGCTCATTCGTTGATCGGTTTCGATGGGCTCTCCCGACCGGCCATGATTGGCCGCGTCCGTTACACATCCCCCGCGACCACCATTCTGGCCAGGGTCCGCGCAGGGTCCGACCTTATTATCCAGAGCCGCATCAGGATATCAACTCCCTCAACAATCTTAACTTCCTCCTTGGATACCATCTCGCCTCGCTCCCTTCATCAGACCAGCAATCGCCCGCCCTTTTGGCCGCCCTCACCATGGACTTTTCCGGCAAGGACCTCGAGGACATCCAGCGTGTCGCCGGCCTCTTGAATCTCACTGTGGACGAGCTGCTCGAGCAGAGCCGTGCCCGCACCCAGCTGGCCGAGCCTGCCACCACACCCATCCAGCAGCAGCAGCAATCCCTCCCCCTTCATTCCTTACAGCCGCAAGCCGGGCATTCGACCTGGTACCAAGCTCACCCCCTTCAGAATGAGCATTATCGACCCCCTGTGGAGATAGACCTGGAATCTCTCGAGTTTGAAGACGATCTTGCTCAGCTGCCACAGGAAACTTCCGTGTCACATCTCCAGGGGACCACGGTGGAGCTTCTGAACCCTCGGCGCTCAGAGTATGACTGTGACGTGGGAATTTGGGATTTCGAGATGGTTGGAGACAGCTTTGAATTCGACAACGTCCGCTATCGCCCTGGTCATGAACAGAGCTCTTCGGTCTCGGCCACCCCAATGCAACTGGACTCGGAATCATTGAGCGACAACCTACGCGAAGAGCCTGTCATTGTGGACGACGCATCGACGGACTGGGCACTTGTGCCTTCGCCACCTGATTCGCAGTCCTCGGCCATGTCCCCTTCTTCGGGCTCGGGAGAGAAGCGTTACCCTGCTCTTGCGCCGAAAGCTTCCAGGTCAAGCTCTCACTCGGTATCAGAGGGCTCCTCACATCGTGTCCGGAAGAAGCGCAGTCCGTATGAAGGCAGCAAAAAGACCGACACACATCTCACCCGACAGGTGCATGCCTGTGTCAGATGTAGGATGCAAAGGAATAGGGCAAGTTTTTTTTAGTACTTCATTGTCCTTTCTCGAGAACTAACACCTTTTAGTGCATTCCCGATCCCAGCAACCCTCGCGGCCCTTGCTTGACATGCCAACAGAGAACCGTCCGCATGAGCCGGCTGCCATGTCTGCGGTACATGGTAACAGACACCATACTCTTCCGGACTGGGCTCGACTACATGCCCTTTTACAGAAACCACCCCATGATAGGTCCCAACTATGGCGATTTTCACTTGGAGCGGGAATGGGTGCCAGGTCCATCCAAGTATCTCTGCTTGGGACAGATTGGATCCATGAGCTTCAAGGTAGAGTTGAGACAGTTCGTGCCGCCCTTGAACTCGGGAGATGTGGATTTGAAAAACAGGCCCATGTATGCCGTCCCCTGGGCCGTGGCCGACCCGGAAGCTGTGGTGCAATCAATCCACGAATACATTGATCGCGGCATCACACGCTACATGGACGCCTATCTTGACGACTCGGATGACCTTGTCTGGGGAATCTTTCAGGCTGCCTACCGGGCATCCATCTTCCCTGTCCCGGTATGTTGTTGTTGGCTGTATATCGGTTCGTCTTGTTACTAACATGAATGCCCGTGACCAGAATGAAATGCTTCGGAAGACGCTCAAGCTGTGGGTGGCTTGTCGATTTGTCGAGTCCAAGTGGCGGTGCTGGGCTGCGGCTGGATGGGCCGACGACGACATCAAGGCGTCGAATCCTCAGGACCCCTTTTACAAAGACATCGATTCCCTGCCTCCGTATCTAGACTACCAGGTGGCATCCATCATCATCCACCGCATCCTCAGTCCTCTCCGAAAAGACGTGCTGCGTGAACTGCAAGCGACGTTCAACGTCCACAGCCCCAATGATTGGTTCATCAGCTTCCTGGCTTCGTTCATCTTGCTGCAAAACTACGAAATGCAGATGCTCTTCCAACAGCAGTTTGCGTCCAGAAGGAAAGCCAGGGTAAGTCACATCTCCCGGGCCCGGGGAGCCGCGCTTTGCTCCGATGAATGCGCTAACCCGCCTGGCTGCTTTGACAGGTAAAGTACCTTGACATGCCACTCGTCAGGGCCACGAATTCGGGGGCGAAGACGATTCTGGCTCACTTCCACTACTGCTACAAAGGCCAGCAGCTGTTCACAGAGGGATTTAACTGGAACGCCCCGCGAGTGCGTCGGATGGCGCGCCTGGATAAGGAACAAACCGATTTTATGGCGCAGTGCCGCGACATTGTGGTCAAGAAGGGTAAGACAAGCCCTCAGCTGGTGTTCTGTGTACAGCACTGACAGTGACCAGGCCCCGTCTTTGAAGCCATCAACCACACGGACGAGTATCACAAGAAGTATTGGTATACGAGCCAGCTCTTCGACCCAGATTGGACGCCTCGCGATACGCTGGAACATGCCCCGCCGGCCGAGATGGAGGCTTGAAAGTGGCCTGATTTCTGCCCATGCTTGTCTCGTTTTGGTAATGTGGATGACCTGGTTGTGTGGCCAGCAGGGTGTGAGCTGAACGAGAGCCCCTCACTTGACAGCTCGGGTCGAGTTCGAGACCAACGGGAAGCCAACGGGTCGATTAGCACACGAAATGTAGACTCCGCCAATAAGCAGCCCCGCTCTTATCACCTGCAGTGTGCTCGCGCGAAGAGGAGGGGGGGCGTCGTCCTAAATCCGGCATGGGCTATTGGGTAGGCGTGCAGTCGACCCCTCCTGCTGTCTTACCTTACCCGACATGGAAGACCCTCATTTTGCGGAGTTGCGACTTTCTCGGAATCTTGAGCCGCATCACATCGTGTTACCAATTCGCACGGCTTCGTGCACCCACCTCTTTTACAAGACGCGCTGTAGAAGCCTATATAGATGGCTCAGGGGCTGCTGGATGTCCTTTTTCCTTCCGGAGCATCACCAGCAACAGCCTCGACTCATTCGTTATTATTTCCACAACATTCACAATGGGCGCCGAAACCATCCTCTCACATACCGAGCATATCCCCGCCTGGGGTGATTTGACGCTGACTCTGAAGGGTGAGCTGGCCCCTGCAACCATAACACCCAAGCTGCCAGACGAGATCAGCGGCCCCCTTGCCTGGAACCCTTCAACCTTTGAGTCTGACGCCGACTACACTATCACCCTCGACGACAGGGAGATTAAGGAGGTCAGGTCTGCCCTCTCCCACTTCAACGGTACGTCGTGTTATGCCTCCTGCCTTGTAGCTGGTTCTAGCTAACAAAAAGAAGAGCTCGACCTTTCTGGAAGCGAGGTTTCTACCACCACTTTCCCGCTTCCCACTCTCGGCCCAAAGCTCAGGCAGGCTGCTGAGGATGTCCACAACGG
The DNA here is from genome assembly GCF_000226545.1 of Podospora anserina S mat+. NCBI lineage: Eukaryota > Fungi > Ascomycota > Sordariomycetes > Sordariales > Podosporaceae > Podospora > Podospora anserina. The sequence goes on from NW_001914833.1 coordinate 398,396, forward strand.
AAAAGGCTTTGTTGTTGTCCGAGGTATCCGGGATATGCAGCCCGGCGAGTTCTCACCCGAGGACAAAATCATCATCTTCCTTGGGATTTCGAGTTACATTGCCGGTGCTCGGGGAAGGCAGGATGAGAACGGCAACATGCTGTGTAAGTTCAGTGCTTCTAAGTTTAGTGCCGCGTAACTAACGAGAGACAAGCGCATATTCGCAATGCCAAGCTGTCAAAGACACCACAGTCCCAGCGCCCAACCAGATACTCATCTCGTGCTTCTGTAGGTCACACCAGGCCATATGTCGAAGCTGCTGGCCGCTGACCTGTTCTGATCTAGACGTTCCACACCGACACATTCTGTGATATTCTTGCTCTCCAGTCGCGCAGTAATGCCATGGAGGGCGGAGCCACCCTTGTCTCGTCCACCTGGACCGTCTATAACAAGCTCCAAAAGGAGCATCCAGATCTCTGCGAGCTCCTTGCGCGGCCCATCTGGCCTTTTGACAGCCGGGGAAGCTTCTTCCCCTGCAGCACTCGACCTCTGCTGTATCATCACGACGGAAAGGTCATGATGAACTTTGCTCGCGAACCCCTGCTGGGTCTGGAGGATGTCAAGCGCAAGGCGGGTCTTCCTGTACTCTCACAGGGGCAAAAGAATGCCCTGGAAATTGTGGAGAGGCTCGCAACCGAGGGCCAGATAAGCATCAACACCGAGCCTGGTGACCTGCTCTTCATCAACAACCACGGGGTTCTCCACTCACGGGAAGAATTCACCGACGCTGTCGAGAACCCTCGCTATCTCGTCAGAATGTGGCTCAAGAACGAGGAGCTCGCTTGGGATCTCCCTGAGGACCTCCAGTACGGCAACTCTCGAATTTATGACCGGGACAATGGTCTCGGCGAGAGGTGGAATCTGGCGGACACTCCCCGTATCGAATTCGCCGTGGCTGAGCGGCTTACCTCTTGAGCCGCATCTATCTAATGGGTAATGATTGTGATGACTGGGACAAAGGGCAAAAATCAGGCGTTGGGGAAACGGAGTTGAAGCGTAGGAGGCTTGACAAAAGCCATACTTGTTTTTGGTTTGGGTTCTCTTTTTAACGCATTTTTAATTTCTTGGAGTCATGGTTTTTTCACTTTTGGCAGTTGGTCTTCTTGGCATTCAGGGGTTTGCACGCAGCTTTGGTTTCCGAGACATTGAGCAGAATCACAATCGATGATTTTACTTTTTTGGACAGCGCCTCCCAATCGGGAAAACGACTCGGGGGTCTGGTGTTTCTTCTGGGAATTTTCGTTGGCACCAACAGGCAGAAAAACAGATAGCGGGTTTTAGGGCAGACCCCCCGCCATTCAATGTGGATGCAAAGCCACTTGCTAGATCACGACGCTATGGAAGGCTTGCCAACAAATCTGGCGGCTACACCTAGAGGTAGCCAGCAAAGCAAAAATCACTAATCGACAAATCACAGAGAATCCAGATAATCGCACACAGTGCGGCGTTAGTACATAATGTTCTATCCGGAGAGGGATAGCGAAGGGTGTTTGGACGGCGAGAGGTGTGATTGGGACTCGGTGATCTAGCCCTATGCAAACCCAAGGAGAAGGGGCATGGACTTCTGCAACCCTGTCATCTGCAGCAAGGGACCAATATTTGCGGCTGTTATACCTGTTTTCTCCCACACTGTCTCATCTCAGGTGCCCAAAAAGGACAGGAACTTGTGAGCGTGTGGAGAAAATGCCCGTGATTTGACAGGCTGACTGCAGAACCTAGGAGGAGGAGGGGCGTGTACATGAAGGGTGCTCTCGTTTCCTCATCGGACCGCTGCTGATGAGCGGGAGCCGGCCAGTGAGAGGACGGTCCGGTCCCGAGGGCGGGCAGGACTGGCTGCGGGTGTTGTGGAAGGGTAGGTGGAGCAAGCCATCTCACATGTGGGCGTGGTTCGTGGGCTTGCATTGTTGTGTCCCCCGATTTTGGGGTCTTAGGGTCTCATTTCCTTGGATGATGGTGGGGGAGTGTCTTGGTGGCCGGGTTTGCTCGGCATTTGTGAGTTGATATTCGGGAGTTGGGGGCGGATAGAAGTTTGGATTATAGTCGGGTACGATTGTAGTTCTCAGGGTCCTCCCACTATGTTGGTCGTGCTGGTTCCCGTCCACGCCGTCGTACACGGCTGTTTACCACGAGACTGGTTGCTTGGCACTAGCGTAGGGCTGGTGACCGGTTCGACAGAGGTATGTATGAGCGATGCGGCATATTCCTTCTCCGAGATGGAAATGATAGACCGGGGATCGACCGGTTGCCTGCCGAGGCCGGTAAGATGCGGGGCAGTTAGGGTGCTTACTCACTATTAGTCAGCCAAGTACAGTGGGGTCCCACGAGGGCGTCATTGAAAAGTTTGTCAAAGTTTGAGGATATAGTGGTGATGCGGTCCCCTAGTTTTGCAACGAGACATGGTATCACAGGACTGCCGGAGTGGTGGAAATCTCATGATCTTGGCGTTACATGCAAAAACATGTGAGTGAGCTTGTCTTCTGGGCCTGGCTGGTGTTACAGTTGCGCGTTTCGGAGTTAAAGACCAGATAACATTTGTGAAAAGTGAAAAGTGAAAGATGATGAGGCCCCGCCCAAGGCTCGGCTGCCTACTTAAAACGAGAGTTTGGGAGCCTGGCATACAATGGATTTGTTTGCATTCGACAGCATCATTGACCGGTCACTACCATCGCAGGAGAAAGCATGGAACTCTCAAGCACCGTTGTCGCCGACGTTCTGACCCCTCTGGCAGTCTACCAACTGCAGAAGCCAGTTGAAGAACACGCTAAATCACCAGAGAATAAAGATACCGCTAGAGGCCAAAACCTAGCTTGGAACCGAGACGACTTGATTCGCAGTCTTACGCCCTCAGTCGACCCAAAATGGAGAATCGATGGAGTTGATACCGACGGCAGACGCTTCTTCGCCTTGCCGCTATTTGCCATAGACAAGCAGCCAGTCCGAATCGATGTTTGGCTCCCACCTTTTGAGGAGTACCCCCTCGAACTTCGAAGCATCTTGAAACCCGATGAGGCCATGTACACCCCCAGAGACCAACTTCTTTCGCTTCCCATCTCAAAGTTTCTGCTCAAGACTCTCGAAGAGTGGTCACCTACCGTACCGGGCTTTGAGCGAGACTATCTGGCGGCTCCTTTTGGCTCTCGCATCATCATCGCTGACATGGCCGCCTCCACCCGAGACATGACTATTTACCTGCTGCCTGATTACGACATTGAGCAGAACATGTGCAGCGTCGACCAGCTCAAGAAGGCCTGGTGTAACAAGGTGAACGAGGAGGACTGGCCCCCTACCATCGATGTGAGTGAGCTCAGCTTCAAGAAGCAGATTCACGAAGCAATCAGTCTTGTCACCTTGCCAGGACAATTGGGCGACCGGGTAGTTGCGCTCAAATCGTTGCTGAGAGACCAGCGATACATGTACAACGAGATCAAGACCCTTCTGTCACTCCGACCTCATGCCAACTTGGTGCCAAGGCCGCTTTTTCTCGTGACGAAGAAGGCAAAGTTTGGCGGCAAGAGGGGGGTTGCAGGCTTCGTGATGGAGTATTTTGAGGGCGGATCCCTCAAGGACTTGCTGCTTAGGAACAAGGCTGAGGGAACCGAGTTGGACATGCGCCAAAAACTCCGGTTTGCGAGGCAGTTGACAGAGGTCTTGATTCATGTCAATCAGCACCGATTCGGGTTCTATCCGGATTTGAAGCCGGACAATCTCGTCATTCGCTCCGACGGGAAGACAAAAGAGGTCATGGACCTGGTGTTGCTGGATTTGGAACAGCGAGGGGGTTGGTTTTCGTGGAGCCCCCCTGAGGTGCTGTACGTTGAGTATATGGAGATTCTTGCCACATGGCTTGACTATGAACACGGTCAACAGAAGCAACGCGCTACCGAGAGGTTGCAGAACTGCCTTGGTAGCTGGGAGGCCACTACCCAGTCGACGAGGTACAAGGACCAGGATGGTGGGTTTAGCTTTGCTTGGAAGGCCCTGTTGCAGGAAAGGCTGGAGACAAACAGCAAGAGGTTGGAAAGAGCACAAGTGTTTATGCTGGGGAAATTGTTGTGGTGTCTGTTCGAAGGTGAGGCGAGACTGAGGTGTGGCATTGACCACGAAATTCTCCAGGAAAATGATGCACAAGATGCCATTGGGTTTCCGCACTTCGACAACACACCCAAACATGTGCAGGACATGATCAGGGAATGCACAAGGGGGGCCCCAGAATGGGAGGTCGATGAGAAGAGAGGACGGAAGACTGGGTTGACCCTGAAGGGTGGTAAGTTGGTACAGACCAAAAGCATCAGTGTCGATGAAGTCACAGATACTGCGACAAGAAAAATCGCTAGAGCTTTCTGGGAACGAGAGCTGGAGCAAGCCAATGCTTTCATGGATGAGTTGCTCTCGTGCGAGCGACCGGGTATCGATGCGACAGGCTGCATCCTCCCCGAGGCAAAACGTCGGCCACTGCTTTCAGACATACTTTCGAGGTTGGTCGAGTTTGAGGAATGTGTTTGTGACGAGTTATTTGCTTTTGAGCTGGAGCGAGTGGGGCAGATTCAGAGGTAAAGGGGTTTTCAGATTGGTGTAAGCCAGCGCAGGATTAGGTATTTCTTGAGTTCAACTCGGCTAAATATAGTTTTGCCTGCAGTATCATAAACAATCACTCGGCAATTTGCGACGTGCCATTCTATCTTGATGCTTGATTACGAAGGTTTATCTAATGGCTTCCCATCGTGATTAATTACCCCAGTAGACGCTGGTCACGTTCGCCGCCCAAGCTTGCCCTGGAGCTGTAGCACATCGAGTTCTCCCCGATGTTGTTAAGCAAGTCAAGCTAGGAACCGTTGTCCTGAGATCGCCCGTAAAGGAAACCCTGCCTTTGGTCAGCATCAATCTTGTAAACAAGCGCATCAAGACACTCACGGTCGACTAGCGTCCAGGTCACTACACTTCCAATCCGCACTGAGGGATAGACTCTGCGTGGCGGCATCATACCGGAACGCACAAGCCGTGGGTGTTAGACTCTGCTCTCCAACACTCTCCAAAACACAAGGATACCATGCGGTTGACCCGCCCTCTGTGACAGACACCGAAACGCCGGATCTGAAAAAAGTAGACGGGTAGCCCGTGAACGCGGCTCCAGTGTTGAGCTCAATGCCGAACCTGATGCTTCCCAGGTTCGATCCGGACGCTACTATTGTTTCAAAGTCGGAGAATCTATACGATGGAGCGACAACTGATGAGATTGTGCAACTTGGGGCTGTGGGGAGAGGGTCACCAAGAGAAAATGGCGGGATTGGCTTTTCAGAAATCAGGCGGCCGGTAAACGTGGCTGGGTCACCAGCGCAATAGGTTGTCGTCTCTCCGACAGCGGAACATTCGAGTGGGAGCCGGGCAGTGCCAACACCAAAGATCTCAATGCTGTACGAAGCGTCAGCAAAGTTCAACACTCACACAGAGGAAAGCTTACGGCTGGGCAGGGTTCGCGTCATCACAGAACCACGTCTCGTTGACTGACAGGACAAAGGAGCCAGGACTAAATGTGAGGACAGTGTTGATGTTGTATTTTGGCGCTCTGGGCCGTCCAGTAGACTGAGCTGAACACTGCATAGTCGCAGGGGCGGTGCCGGTTAATGTCCCGAAGCAAGATGCACGGTAGTCGGTGATGGTATTTCTCAGTTGGATGAAGGCGTTTCCTCCTTCAATCCTTCCGGAGACGTTCCGGAGATTCAGCTGAGTGGAAAAGACCTCCCACGACGGTGTTCGTGACCCGGCTGCGCAACCCTCCTTGTCGTGACCAGAAGGCCCAGGAACTGCTGATGGGCTCAGCGGGAAGGGGGAGCTGAGGACAGACTTGATCAAGAGGGGATCGGTGGACGAGGGGGCGCAAGCGTCGGTATTGCAGGTAATTGGCAGGGAACCCTCTCCTTGGGCAGCAAAGTTGAGCCTATACAACAACAGTGTCAGGACTGATCAGAAATACCAAGTGAGAGATGACGAACGGTCTTGACGGAGTAAGATCATTGCACACCCATGTCTCGTTTATTCGCACTCGAGCTACGGCCGCCTCCAGCTGCACCGAAGCAAGCAAAGGAGAGCTGTCACTAGTGCAAGCTTGCCATGTTGACGTGTTTCTTGAAACCTGACAACTCAGTTGAGCTGATGTGTTGGTGGCTCGGTTGAGTGTCTGAAATCGCACAGTCGTTCCGCTGGATTCGAAATCTTCAATGAGCCAACTGGAGACTGTGAACGAGTTTGTCGTGCAGCCAGCGGTGAGTTGAGCAATGGCCAGAATATTTGGGATTGCTGGTGACAAGAGAGCGGCTAGGGTCGCAATGAAGACGATGGACGGCGCCATCTTGATGTACGGGCGGTTTGCACCGACGTTCCAGAGTCCAAGCTAGACAGCTCTGTTTACATCACAAACATGCTGGGAGTTCCGGTCATTTTATTATCTGCGTTGGAGAAGTGATATCTGGACCCCGCAGTTCTGGCCAAGGGTGGCGTTTATTGGGTTTAGATGAATATATTCCGGCTCAATCACCGTACCTGACGACAAGACCGGTAAATGACATGACGGCTGATATGCACACGCGAGAAGCGCTGTACAACCCGGATATTGGAAGATGTCGTCTCGGCTCAACAGCCTCAGCCGCCTTTCCACGTGGGATGAAATTACTTATATGTAGAACATGGAGGGATAATATCCTGGTTTTGATGACCCGGCTGCGGAGGACCAAGGCCTGGATTCATGTTGCAGGAGGATTGTGATGGTAACGCCAAGATACAGCTGTGATCAATATTTAGATTCCCCCCAAAACCCAAGGCTACCTAATTGACAGCTCCACCATATGTTGCTGCTGCAGGCCTCAAGTATCGGTTGTCTGCGATGGGGTTCAGCGGTAATATCGACGGCGGCGGAACGAAGGCCGCAGTCCTCCACAAGCACGGGCCACCCATCCTTTTAGGATTTGGCTGTACATTGATTTTGGCTAGTCTCAAACAGCCCGAAGCAATACGTTCAGATAACGCCTTCGACCACCGAGATACTGCGCATTCCGGAATTAAGATAGGTCTCATATACCTCCATCCCGTAATCAATTCCCAAGTTATTTCCTCACACTCTAGGTCCTAGGTAAACTCAATACACTGTTATAGTGGAAGGGAAGTGACAGGGCCAAACCCTCCGCAATGAAACTCAGTCAATTAGAATGTCGTCTTTGCTTTCTACATAAGAAAGACTCGACACCGACGCCGAGGCAATGTCTTTTCTGCCTACAGTACCTTAGTTAACCTAAATAAAGTTACCCGTCCATTATTACTCCCTTGTTAGGCATGTCTTCGCCGCAGAGACACCTATATTCCGCCAGACGCGTGTCATTCAACCGCTGGTTATTGACACTTGTGGCGTTTGCTTAAACTTGAATGCACCCTCGACAACCCTCTTGTGGTAGTAGTCTGTGTAGCTGGTCCCATTCGGAGCGTAATGGCGATATGAAAAGGCATGCCACATCTCCCCCGCAGCGGCAAGCGCCTCCACCATGTAAAACCACCATTCCATGGTGGGAGATAGTTGGCCTCCTTGAGATCGAATGTACTCTTCCTTGAGCTGCTGGTACCTTTGACCCTCCTCGATTGCCTTCGACCTCAGGACTTCTTTGGCCTCCTCGATAGACATTCCGTTCCACTTCTGGAGCAGGACAATCGCATTGACCAGCCTTGCGCCATTTGTTTGATGCGCAAGCAACTCTTTCTCCCAACAGAGGATATTATTACCCTAAACGCTCTCAACCTTCAGTGGCTTAAACACTTGGTTGATAGACTTTCTTTCTTCCGCCGAAATGTGAATACCACTTCCGAAAATGGTACATTTAAACATGAAACTGATTCAACGTCAGCACCCCAAAACTGCTTACTACTGCGCCCGGAATTCTTACTTCCATTCAAGGTCGCGTATACGCTCCAGGGCATATGGTTCGAGAGTTTGATAGGTATTAAAATGACTCCATACCGCAGTTTCCGCCTTTATCTAAGAGTTGAACAAAGAGATCACCACAGGTCCCTGAACCGGATCGAGCTCGGTTAGGCGAGTAGTAACCTTGGAGAAAGCCACTTTCAACTTAGCGCTTATTTCCTCGCGATCGCCAAGGACACGACGGCCTTCGATGTTATTATACTCGCTGTCGAACTACGAAAGATTGGTACCCCCGTACAAAGCTAACAACACTGGACTATACCTCGCTAGCGGGAGGAAGCTCGCAATCTGGACCTAATCAGTTATTCTCCGATGGATTGTAGTACAATCCGTGGAGAAGCGCACCAAAAAAACGCCCCACTTTAGAAACAGGGTGTCACGGCGGTTGCACCGTGACCGTCGTTGATCCAGTGATGTAGCTTGGCACGTGCAGAGCACGGGCCAATGCGACTTGAATGACTTCCCATCTCGCTGCCGCGAGACCTGTTTGTAGCTCTTTGAGCTACGTCTTGACAATAGAGCCTGCCCGTACCCGACGGAATAGAGCCCAGACTGTAGCATAGCCGAATATTACTATCATTATTCTGTCTACCTGTCCAGCCCGTGACAAATAATATATAATAATATATAATAATATATAATAATATATAATAAATATAAAATTAAATAAAAATCTATTAATAATATATATAAATAAAAAAATATAGTTTATTTATAAAATAAATATATTATATTAATTTATAGTACAGTTTATTTATAAAATAATATATTATATTAATTTAGGGTACGGTTATAGGCCTATTAAAATAGTGAGAAAATATACAAAATAACTACAATACTATAAATATACCCTCAATAGGTCTCAGAATGAATATACTTACGTGATAGTAACTCGCTAGCAGGCCGCACTTTACGTAGGACAAAGAAAAGATACTATAGGCTCGCAGGCTACATAATAAGCACCGGATTAGCCTAATCAGAGGGCTAGAATTGCCTGCACGCGTGTAAGGTACAAAATACGAAGAAAAATAAAAGTCGATATCCTATCTTAAATAGAATGCCCGAAGCAAATTACTTATATATATAGCCCCCCTAAACCTCTGAGCCCTTTAAGCGCCCCGCTTTTTTATTTATACTTTTAGGCCTGTGGCCGTACCCCAAACCACTATATATAGACTTCTCTTCTCTCTTATAAAATAGTTCCTTTCTTTCTTTCTTTAAGGGCTAAAGTTTAAGGCTAAAGCTAAAAGCCAAAGCTAAAAGTAATAAAAGTATTAGCTGGTAAGCCCTAATAGGCCTATAATATAGAACCTATACAGGGTTGCTGTAAAATATAGTAGTGCGTAAGCGGAAGCGGGAGGATACGACAGCAGTGCCGAAGGAAGGTAAAGTACTGTAATATAGTGAGGTATAAGGAATAAGAATTGCTTTTATTACCTTTAGCCTTAGCCTTTAGCCTTAGCCTTAAGCTTTTACCCTTAAGGAAAGAAAGAGAATTATTCTATAGGAGAGAGGAGAGGTCTATATATAGGCCTTCGTAAGCCTACTGTAGGTCCTGTAGGCCCTGGAAGCCCCTATACCACTTTGGGGTATTTAGTGGGCTTAGGTAGGTCTAGTATAGACTCACGGAAATCCATAAAACCTTCGGCAGTAGAGGTGCCCTATAAATTATGCTATTGTGGCGACTTACTACGTAAGCCTGTAGCTACTTTGGAAGGTTTTAGTATCCATTAACTAAGCTTTAGGCTATAGTAGCCCTGTAAGCCTTTAAGGGTCCCTTGTAAAGAATATTTTAAAGGGATCTAAGCCGGGAAGTTCCATTACTGTTTATAGTAGTACTGCCCACTGTAATATTAATCTGTAGGGCAGTAAGTAGGGCACTTAGTAATACTTATATATTAACAAAAGGTAATTCTTATTCCTTATACCTTACTATATTATAGTACTTTACTTTCCTTCGGCACTGCCGTCGTATCCTCCCGCTTCCGCTTGCGTACTACTGTATTTTATAATAACCCTATATAGATTCTATATTATAGGCCTATTAGTTATTCTCCGATGGATTGTAGTACAATCCATTGAGAAACGTACCAAAAAAAACGCCCCACTTTGGAAATAGGGGGTAGGATCCGTTGAGAATTTAGTTATACGATCCGATAAAATCTTTTTTACTAAAATAAAAAAGAAAAATATTATTAGAATTATCTAAACGAGTTACATAGAATAATATAGGATATATTATTGTACGAGCGGTATAGAATAATAAATAATAAATATGAAGTTAGGTGTAAGTATATTAGTAATATACGTGAATAGTAAAGTGAGTGAGAT
>NW_001914833.1:408878-412223 GCF_000226545.1 Podospora anserina S mat+
GTAAAGTAAGTAAGATTCGTTAAGAATTTATTTATACGATCCGAAAAGATTTTTCTAACTAAAATAAAAAAGGGGGATATTATTAAAATCGTTTAAACGAGTTATATAAAATAATATAGAATATATTATTATATGACTAGTGTAAAATAGTAAATAATAAATATAAAGTTAAATATAAGTATATTAGTAATATACGTAAATAGTAAAGTAAGTAGGATCCGTTAAGAATTTATTTATATAATCCGATAAAATTTTTCCAACTAAAATAAAAAAGGAGGATATTATTAGAATCGTTTAAACGAGTTATATAAAATAGTATAGGATATATTATTATACGAGCGATATAGAATTATAAATAGTAAATATAAAGTTAAGTATAAATATATTAATAATATACGTAAATAGTAAGGTAAGTACGATCCGTTAAGAATTTAATTATACGATCCGATAAAATTTTCTTTATTAAAATAAAAAAGAAAAATATTATTAAAATCGTTTAAACGAGTTATATAGAATAGTATAGGGTATACTATTATACGAGTAGCGTAGAATTATAAATAATAGATATAAAGTTAAGTATAAAGTTAGGTATATGTAAGTTAATAATACGCGTGGAAAATATAGTTAAGTTAGGTAATAGAATAGTAAATTAATTATACGATCCGATAGGATTTTTTTTTTAAAGTAAAAAATAAAGATATTATTAAAATTATTTATATTGAAATGGTGAGAAAACACACAAAACAACTATAATACCACAAATATACCCTTAACAGGTCTCAGAATGAACACACCTGCGTGATAGTGACTCGCTCGCAGGCCGCACTTCACGTAGGACAAAGAAAAGACACTATGGGCTCGCAGGCCACATAATAAGCACCGGATTAGCCTGATCAGAGGGCCAGAATTGCCTGCACGCGTGCAAGGCACAAAATACGAAGAAAAGAATAAAAGTCGATGTCCTGTCTAAAATAGAATGTCCGAAGCAGACCGCTTATATACATGACCCCTGAACCCCTGAGTCCTTTGAGAGCCCCGCTTCTTTACTTATACTTTTAGGCCTGTGGCCGCACCCTAAACTAATAAAAGGCAAGCCTACTAGGCTAAGCCTTTTATATTTTTAGGAAGACTTTTTAGCCGAAACCCGTAATTCGGCTACTTCTACTGCCCACTAATTACAGGCCCTACAAGCTACCTATAAGCCTATTAATAGCGAAAAGAAGCCTAGCTTTTAGGCTTCTTAAGCTCACCGGTCTTTACCAAATAAGGACCAAAAGCCCTATAAAAAACAGGGCAATAAGCAGTGGAAGAAAGGCCTAAAAAAGGACGACCGCTGTAACGACCGCTATAACGGCCGCAAAGACGGCCGTAAGGATAGTCGCAAAGACGACCGCAAGGACCAAAAGGACCTACCCGCTACCGAGGCTTTTACTATAGGCTACGACCTTAACTTAGGCACTATATTTGGAAGTAATATAACTAAAGAATATAGCGACCTAGGGCCTAATCCTTCCGAAAAACTAGCTAAATTTAGCCACTCAACCGCTATACTACGTACCTAATAGCTCTTCGATACAGGCTCTACAGTACACATCTGTAACAATAAAGCCTTATTTACTAACCTACAGTTCTCTTCTTCCCTGGGCTATGTTGGTACAGGCGGTAGCCCAGTTAAGCTATAAGGCAAAAGCATTGTAGAAGTTAAATTCTTTAGTGGTTTTAAGGGTAAAAAAGCGGTATATATTACTGTAGCCTTTAAGGAGACCCTCTATATTCTAGACTTTCTACTAAATATAGTTAGTAGTTACAGGCTTTATACCTCCGGTGGGACCCTTCTTAAGGACCGCCTATATTCGGCTTCCAGGAAGCTACTGGCCCTCCTTAACTTTAAGAAAAATAAGTTTTTTTTTACTATTAAAACTATAGTTCTAGCTAAAATAGAGTATTTAACGCTATAAGTATACGGCTCTATTTGGTGTTACAGTACTGAAGATAGCGATTCAGACCCTAAATTAATTACTATTACGCCTGAATTTCCAGCTACCACAGCGCCTACTATAGCGCCTACTATAGTGCCTACTACAGCGCCTACTATAGCGCTTACTATAGCGCTTACTATAGTGCTTACTATAGCGCCTACTATAGCTCCTACTATAGCGCTTACTATAGCGCTTACTATAGTGCTTACTATAGCGCCTACTATAGCGCCTATTATAGTGCCTAAACCAATTACCACTACGGCGCCTACCCCTCGCCGTATAGGGCATTCGCCCTACTAACGTAACCAAACGTTAATTCAGGCTACAAGACTCTAGCACGTTCGATTAGGTTATATAGGCCTAGACCTTCTAAAGAAAACTGCCTTAATTACTAAGGGCATACCTAATTTACAGAAGGTACAGCCTATAGATCTAACCTATAAGAGCTGTGACGTAGCTAAATTACTGCGTAAACCCTCTAAAAGGCCTATAACGGACCCACCGTATACGCTGAGTCGAATAGAAGGGGATATATTTGTGATTCGACCCACCCCACTAAACAGCAGGCCTTACGGGTTTATTTTAGTGGACCGTAAGACCCGGTATAGGCTTATTAGGCTCTTAAAAACTAAGGACGAAGTCGCTATAGAAGCTCGCTCTGCTATAGAGAGCTTATATAATACTTATAAGCGGTACCTGGCACAATTCCACTACGACGGGGGCAAGGAAATTCGAAAGCTACTACCCTACTTTACTGAAAAAGGTATAACCTTTAGTGAGTTTAGCCTATACGCCTACTACTAAAACGGCCTAGCCGAGCGCTCTATTCGGGTAATTTTAAAGCGTTTACGGGCTACTATGGTAGCCTCTAGCCTATTACTTACCCTCTAGTGCTACGTAATTAGCTTTATTGTGGATATTATTAATCGTATAGCTACTTCCATTAAGGAATTTACGCCCCACTAGTTATTTCTTAACGAATTGGTGCCTTTATAGGCCCCTCACGTCCCGGACCTCGGACTTTATAGGGCTATAAGCGCTGAAGTTTTAGTACTTATATCGCCTAAAAAACGCATTACCGTAAGGAAGCTAGAGCCTAAAGCTATTAAAGGTAAGCTTCTAGCCGTACTAGGCAATAATACTTACTTAGTGTGGCTAGGCCACCGGCAAGTAATCTAAACGCTATTCGTTAAACTATACGAAGATTATAGGCCTTATTTAGAAGGACCTATAGCCTCCACATCGCAATTAAGGCTTCTAGAATTAGAAGACATCGAGCCTTTAGAAGGGGAACCCCCTATAATTATAGAAGGGGCACCTACTGCAACAGCACATCCTAGGCCTACACTTACGGCAATAGCACTTC
>NW_001914833.1:412273-413974 GCF_000226545.1 Podospora anserina S mat+
AATAATATAAATATTATTATCGTACGAACGGTATAGAATTATAAATAAAAAATATAAAATTAGGTATAAGTATATTAGTAATATATATGGATAGTAAAATAAAGTTAGGTAATAGAAAGGTAAATTATATAATCCGATAAGATTTTTTTTATTAATATAAAAAGTAAAAATACTATTAAAATTATTTAAATAAATTATATAAAATAATATAGGGTATATTATCGTACGAGCGATATAGAATTATAAATAATAAATATAAAGTTAAATATAAATATATTAATAATATATATAAATAATAAAGTAAGGTTAAATAATAAAAGAGTAAGTTATACGATCCGATAGGATTTCTCCTATTAAAATAAAAAATAAAAATATTATTAAAAATAATTAAATAAGTTATATAGAATAGTATAAGGTATATTATTATACGAGCGGTGTGGAATTATAAGTAAAAAATATAAAGTTAGGTATAAGTATATTAGTAATATATATAAATAGTAAAGTAAAGTTAAATAATAAAAAAGTAAGTTATATAATCTAATAAGATTTTTTTTATTAATATAAAAAGTAAAGATATTATTAAAATTATTTAAACGAGTTATATAAAATAATATAAAATATATTATTATACGAGTAATATAGAATTATAAATAAAAAATATAAAATTAATCGACTTTTATTATTATATAATTTATTTAATTATCGGAATTACTAATAACTATAGGCTCCTAACTCTCTTCCGCCGTTCCTTCATTTCCCTCGCTCTTTTCCTTAACTTTAATACCGTTTTATTTAACGGTATAAAAATTATATTTATTACCGTAATCCCTTTACTTATAATTACTATAAATATTACCCTAGTATTTATTTATCGTATAATAATCTTTAAACGGCCCTCTATTAAATTTATTAATATAAGTAATATAAGGAAAGGTAGTTACTAAATCACGGCTCTAAATTAAAACTATATTTAAGTAACTCGGATAAGTTAATACTTTAACCTCCTTTACTTTATTAAAAACGTATTCGATATCGGCTAATAATAAAACCGAAATTATTTATTATATTTCTTATATATTTATTAATTTAAATATTATTATACGAGAAAAATATATATTAATATTAATATAGAAACTATTTATTAAGTTTTTAATATAAAGCTAGTTAATATCGATAACCTTATACGAGCTATAGGTAATAAGGATAAAAATTATTTTAAATATTTATTTAAAAGTTAATTAATTTATATAATTAAAAATTTATTAAAAAAGGGCTTTAATTAAAATTAAACCTATACCTCTAGAAACTTTAAAACCGTATTTATCTTTTAGTTTTTTTGCTTTTAAGATCTTTTATTTTAATTTTTTATTGTTTTTATATTAACAAACGATAATCCGATAAACCCCTTATTATATTTTTATAAAACCTCATTTACGTAGTTATAAAAACTAAAAAATACAAGTGAGAGAGGGGGGGGGGGGGCTATTTTCATGGGTGGGGGGGTGGGGGGTGGGGGGTGGGTGTATCGTCTTGTGGTTTATTTTTTTTATCTTTTTTTTTATTTATATATAACTTCATTTATTTGTTTTATTCGTTATTAATTTATTTATATTTTTTATTCTATCTATTTTATTTTATTTATTTATTTTGTCAATTTTTTAGTTTTTGTCTTCTGTTACCGCTACGCCACTATTTTTCTTT
>NW_001914856.1:0-5736 GCF_000226545.1 Podospora anserina S mat+
GTATTACCCTTAAATAAACAGTTAAATAAAATGATTTAATTAAACTGTAAAATACTATTTACAGAATTATATTAATTTCGAGTAAAATGATTAGGTTAAATTATTGTTCATAGTATAGTTAATATATTATATATTGTGAATGGAAACGATTAAATAAAATAAAATATCGGAAACGGTATTCGAACTAAAGTTACTTCATATAATATATGTAAAGTTATATATTTTTTATATTTTACTTTTAGAACCTGTATTCTTAATGAAGTCAATACGTAGGAAGTAACAGAAAGAGAAAAGAAAAAGTACCATATTAAAGAAATATTAAATTTACGGTTTAATAGAGGTTAATTAAAATATTTAATTCGTTAATTAGAATATTCGGCTATATATAATTCGTAAGAACTAAAAGTGAATTTTAATTATTTTAATAAATAAAAATATTCTACCAGTAATATTTAAACCGGCCTAGATAAAAAAGATTTTTTTAAGTTTACGGACTTCATTTATAACTTTAAATACAGAATTTCGATAAGAATCGAACCCGTACTTAAAGGAATCTAGGCTTAATTAGTATTACGTACCCTAACCGCCGTAAACATAATAAAGGCGTATTACGTAGCGAGATATTTAAAAAGAACGTATCTAAATTTTACGGGGGTTTACCTATAAACTTAAATATTAAGAACCTCAATGGGAGTCGAACCTACGTTTTTAGCGAAGCAACTAGCGTATTATATATTATATTATAAAGTTAGAAGGTATGAGGGGACCTAAATATAATTAGCGTTATATATTTTAATTATTTTAAAAAAGTTAGAGACGTATTACCGGTAATACTTTATATATTTAGGAGGGAAGGATTAACTATATTAGAATCGAAGGAAAGGTCGGAAAGATAGTTAAGGCTTAAAGAAGGGTCCGGGACGTAAGGAGATTATGTAACGGTATCTTAAGCGGCGTCCGGCCGCGTAGGAATACTTAATAAAAAACTAAGTAACGTTGCGGTTACGGACTACGCTACTTAGGTATCCTCCTCCTGAACGTTTTTCGTAGGTATAGAGGGAGTAACGTATTTATTTTACCCGGATAAACTTAATACTTAGTTATAAAAGTTATTTTTTAAGCTTTTACCTTAAGTTAATATTAAATCCGTTACATAGAATTTTATATTATATACATTTGAATATTATAAAAATCTAGAGGTTATAATATAAAAGATTCTGGAAATAAATTAGGTGGAATAAAGTATTACGGTAGAACTATAATAAAGGATTTCTAAAGTAAAAGAAAAACCTATTTAGTTTTATAATAACGATTCAATATATAATTAAACATAATAAGAAGTAAAGAAAAGTAAAGAAAAAAATTTATAATATTATAGATAATAATGGAGGGCTAGGCTATAGGGACTTCGGCCTAGAAAGGAAATATTATATTACGGTTTTAGAGAATAGTAGGGTTATAAGGAATTAATTAGGATTAAACTAAGCGATTAAGCGGGGCCTATAGTTTAGGTGGATCAGATAGACTAATAAGATAGGGACCGAGGACCGCGGTAGAGCCTACGGTCTATGGTCTAGCATCAGCTAATTAGGAGTAAACCGAGGACCGTCTATAACAGTCCACCGGTCCCTAGATCTATATATACGGAGGAACTGCTTAGTATAGATAGATAGTTCCGCAGTATATAATTTAAGTTATAATTGTTAGTATCTTAGTTATTGTAATCGAGATAAGCTATTTGTTATATACTGTTTAGCTATACTAAACTAGGATTGTTTAGAAGTGCCTTTAACTAGTATCCTTTTCAGAGATTCTGGATAGGAGTTCGTTATACTAACTATTTAAATATATTTTATATACCTTGAGTTTTTTATACACTTTTTGGATTTTTATTACAATAATCAAAATCTATTAAAGAATATAGTTTTTCTAAAGGGGTAGTATTTAATATCATAGAAGTTTATTTTTATTTCCATTACTGCCCTAATAGTTGTTTTACTGACGAAGCTGGTGCTAGTTAGGTAGCACAATTTCGCCGACTACTTAGCTTAACACCACGTGAACCAATCCAAAAGCCCAACGACGCTGCCCAACGATATCTTCTACCCTTCGCTCCCTTCCACACACAACTACTCCGGCAACAATACTCGATATGGACTCCCAGTATCACAGTACCCTTTTCCACATCCCCTTCGAGGTTCGGGATGCTATATACTCATCTCTTTTCAGTTCTACAATACTTTCCTTTGCGACTTCAGTTCCAACCGACGATGCAAGACTCAATAAACTCCAAGCGCCATTACATGCTATCGCTCTGCTCCGCACCTGCCGAAGGGCTAATGCGGAAATCTCCAAGTCATGGCTCAGTCACGTCCTGTTTTATTTCGATGATCCGATGTCGCTGCTTGACAAGCTCGCGCCTATCCCCTTGGAAGAGCTGTCCCTCATTCGATATATCTCCGTGCGTGGGGATCCTCTGCTGCTTACCTACCCGCCAAAAATACAAGTACATCACAATCTGGTTGGTGTATTGAAGCTTCTTCCCCGGCTACAGCTACGCCAACTTACGGTTTTGGGGAGCGGTAGCGACAAGTTCCAATATCGGATGTTGGACGAGTTCATCAAGCATGGGAACGGTTGGCAGGAATTACGTTTCATTAGTCACGACTCTGGGATGCTTGGGTATGCTTATTATTGCCTTGATCCGACACTTTGTGACCGGTACCAACGGCGACCACAACCAGAGCATTGGCAAAGAGTGATGGAGGAGAGAGACGGTGTACATTCTTACCCGTCAGTCTCAATTTATCGAGGAAAGCGGGCCGGTCATTGCGGAGCTGTCTTCAAGCCTGAAACCCGGGAGGTGATGGCGCAAAGTCACAACGGGGCACCATTTTCAGTGGATGATTACGGAACAGCGGAGGACCCAGTGTTTATCAGTGAGAGTGAACGAGGCAAGGAGCTCATGGTGGCTGTCAGAAGAGGCCAGCGAGGTATGGACTACGAAGAAAAGGCCAATAGTCCATTTCTTCCAGGTCGCGACATTCGGAGAGACTTTCCGGGCAAGACTTGGGTTGAGATCCGCGCTGCATGTACCAAGGCAGCATATTGATAGTCGGACGGCCGCCCACTTGAAAACAGCCTCGATCTCTACCTGGGCATCGATGAGCTCATCTGAACTTCGCGTTGTACCTATGCCCTAACAATCAGAGCACCACTATTAGAAACACCCTTGAACTCTCCAGGACCACGAGCTCTTATCTGTATCTGTTGAATATTACAACATCCGGGCCAGATGGTCATATCGCACTCTCTAACCACGCTTCTAGCTGACTTAAGCTGCCTCGACTTCGAGGATCCTCTTGACGGACTGTATAGGCCTCCAGATTTCGACAATGTTGAGCCCAGCGCTGGCTACCAACTCACGCCACTCTTCCTCGGACCGCTCAGCCGCGGCAAGACATGCCATCATGGTAAGATCGGATACAGTAACCCTTGAAGGCGTCTTCACGCTGCTCACCAAACTTTCATGTATCAGCGGTCTCGGATAGCCTTTCCTCACAGCAGGTGCCAAGGTCTGCAAGATCTTCTTGGCCGTCTCAGCTGGTTAGCCATGCAACAATTTGTCCCTGAAATAAAATCGGGCGCCCCTTTGATTTTGCCGGCTGTGGAGTGAAGAAATTGTGTAGCTGTAACTGGATGACGGGACCGACATTCACTCCATTGAGGGTACCGAGTAAATCTTGAAGGGCCAGACAGCCAGGGGCAGTCTCTGGATGCCGGGCCAGAAACTTCTTCAAATCATGACCTTGACACCGCCGATATTTACGACAAGCGGGCGAATCTTGTCGTTGTCGATCTGTGAAGGAAGGGCGAGGATGGTGTCGAAAGGGTGTATATCGACCCAGGGCGTCGGGTTGTATTTGGAGTGGCACTCCAGAGCATCGTTGAAATCTGATGTCAGGGGCGTACTTGTCCATACATGCCAGCAAAAGAAAGATCCTCAACCAGAGCCTTTGCCCACGGGGTTCGCGCATATGTATATTGTGCAACTTATCTGATCAGTGACTGGCCGGATATGTATGGCACGCATCATGCGCCCTACAAGTTCACCACTCCAACATCAATGTCCGTGTTCCGTATCACACTTTTAAGCAAGAGGGAAATGCGAATGAGAAGCTCATCGGCACCCGTGAGTTGAGCCAATATGGAGCATGTTATGGGGGCTCCTTCACGCTCGGCCGCCCATTTTGTAAACACGCCAGCGTCGATGAGGATTTTTAGTGCAGTGTTGATGCTGGGGATGACCCAGTTTTGGTCCCAGGCGATGTCCCAAGGACATTGAATTCTCCGCAGGGCTTCGGAACGCTGCGTCTCTCGCACGCATTATTTCGGTGTTTGAGAAGTACGTGGCGTCAACGCACTCAAGACTGGCCAGGAGCTGGTCTGTTGGTATCATATTGTGCTGTCGGTAAAATTTTATCTCATTTGAGGCTGTCGTCGAGTGGTAGATTGGCACGGGGCCGTGTGTATTTATCATCAACCTCACTCTCCCCCTCATTCCGATACCGCCACGCGGCCCCATGTGCGGATATCTGTGGTTAGAATGATATGGAAAGTCCAGGGACAAGCTCAAAAAAGACTGCTGCACAATACAAGTAGTTCGTCATGGCCCCTGGTCATAGGCTTTCTTTGTGGCCCACCTGACCACTTTTATGTTGAGTACACATTGGTATAACAACCATATCCACCCCTTGCTAAGCACTGTTGTCAAGCTTTCCGTGTAGGCTCGAATCAGGATAATAGGCGAGCAAAACAGCGCCAAGCACCAACGGAGTATCGAAAGTTGTATAATCTTGTTGATGACCTGGGCACCATTTTGATCCCGCCTGCGGTGGGCTCAGGTGAAAATCATTCTGAGATCCAGATGTCCTCCCCACGCATAGCGCTCAACGTGGGTGGATATTGAGTGAGGGATTACACGAGTACACTAAGAGGTTTCAGTACATGGCTTGTGTGATGTTGGGGACTGGGGAGTGTAGTTTGCTAATCGAGCATGCTGCGCAGCGTCTGCGGTGACTTTCATAGCCCGGTTCAATCTTATCCACTCGGTCTCTCAGGGATGCACAGTGTCCACGAACAGGGACACTTGACTAAGTATGAAGAATTCGTTCCAGGATATAGCCAGGTCTCCCGTCAACAGTGACGTCGGGTAAGATCTCGCGACTAAGATAGATAGCCTTGGAGGAGCGACCTGGAAGTCGGAGGATCCACAGTATGATGGGTGTGTCCGTTGCTTCCCACTCTCTGGGCGGGATCATACCGCAAGGGCATGCTGGTAGTTTACAGACCAAAAGTGACAAAAAGGAACAATCAAAAACCCACAGCTTGCAGTTTCCAGTTGTTTGTTTCATTTTAGCTTTGACAGTGGGTGGGGCCTTGTTGGGGTTCCCCCCAGCATACTCCGTTGCTCCTCTCGCTCTGCCCCCCCCTCTTCAAGCCTCTCTTCATCTCTCTCCAATACTGTCTACAGTTTCCCTAACCCCTCCACTCAATCTTCGCAACCAACCTGCTATGTGGGGTCTCGAGCTGCCACCGAAGTGTTGTGTAGTCTGTAACGTGTGTGTCAATGTGTCACGTTTATTAGCCGAAGGCCATCGTGTGACGAACCCCTGTACAGAACCTCTGAAAGGGATACGGGGTTGGAGGGAAACGTCCGACAATATGGTCTGGCGC
>NW_001914856.1:5993-7725 GCF_000226545.1 Podospora anserina S mat+
GTATAAATATTACACAATCTTGTGTACATTTCTGGTTTTGGTAATTTGTTATGGTGTGGGGAGGGGCTAGTTTATGTTAGGGATATTTATGGGAAAGCAGCTGTAGTCGGGGAGGTATGCTGTTCTCTTGACCGTTTACCATTAGGTTTAGATGAGAATACATCGGGGTTGTTCCCTGCGGAAGATTGAGTTGAGGGTTTGGAGGGCGGGGGATGCGGTGTTGGATTGTTTGGAGGGGGGCGGCGGGGTGGGCGGGGACGGGGGAGTGCAGGAGGGCGAGGGTGACGAGGCAGGAGTATGAGGAGAAAGGGGGGGAGTATATGAAGGTGAGATTGCCCTTGACATTAGTGGGAGAGAGAGATGTGCTAACAAGTGATATAGGAGCATGATTTGGGGAATGCCTTTGCTGGGTAGATCAGTTTACACAGAGACATAGAAGGGAGAGAATGCAGGTGATTGTGGGACAGGAAAGGGCGCGATGGTTTCGGATGCCTGGAGGGTCTGCATAATGCGATAGGCATAGCAGTGTTATAAGATGTTTATTCTTGTATTGTTCCAGTTTTGGGACTGTTGAAAATGTCCTTGCGAGAATTCTCTCGTGGTGTGAACACCTCATATGTCTGCTGCCCCTTCTACACCTAGACTTGGGACTGCTAAGCATGGCTACTATCCTCTCATAAAACCCATCACATATCAACACACAATCCGCCCCGAACAACCACATACGACCACAGACAGCTGAAAATACGGGATCCCGTCCGCTCTCCCCTAGTCAAACAGCTGATCGCCAGACTAGTACTCAGGTGGGTGACCACTGGGGAATCCCTGGTGTTGTATGTTTTTTGTTCTCCATACCGGTGGATCTTTTTGTGGTGTTGGAGTCCTTGACTGACTCGAACATGTTGATCGGGTTAGGGTTGAATGTGAGGAGTGAGAGCTTGAGCACAGGCCATATCGATTGGAGAACCGGAAGCTCGGAGCTCTTTAAGCTCAAGCTTCGAGTTGGAAGTGAACAA
Source organism: Podospora anserina S mat+ (assembly GCF_000226545.1). Classification (NCBI taxonomy): domain Eukaryota; kingdom Fungi; phylum Ascomycota; class Sordariomycetes; order Sordariales; family Podosporaceae; genus Podospora; species Podospora anserina. Next base: position 7,010 of record NW_001914856.1, read on the forward strand.
CGTCACTTTGTTGCTTTTTGAGCCTCAACTTTGTCTTTTTGAACCGGTCGACTGAAACGGAGCTGGTTGTACGGCATAATTGGGACTCAATCTCCGTTTTCAGAGAAGAGGCGTCGACTTGCTTGAGGAAACGGCATTGACATCTGCGAAGAGCTGCCGCCAAGATCAAGCTTCACCACCACCACCACCACCACGTCAACACAGTTACAACACAACACATCCACATACCACCACCAACTTTCATCCACACCCTACAACCACAACCACACATCCCAACCAGAAAAACGCGCAAGAAAGGAGCAGCAATGGCAAAACAATACTTCTCCCCCTACGCCCCCCGCACCCCGCGCTCCCCCCGTCTAATCCTGATCTGGATCTCCTGCTTCCTCTTCCTCGTCTGGCTGACCTGGTTCCTGTCCGGGCGTTCCATGGACGAGAGGGTAGCTCGCACCAATTCCCGGCTTCAGTTCGGGAAGGAAGGCGAGGGGGATGATAGGAGTTGGCATGAGGCCAGGGATGAGCACAACTAAGAATTTACCACCGCCACGACGAGTATTTGACTCACTTCACTTCATCATTTTACACTCTGCAACCTAAACTGTGGTGGGATGTGGCTGGATTGGATGGGGGAGCGGCGTGGGGGAGGGGGGATGAAATGGGATGTCAGGGGTGCTCAAAGGGGATGGAAAAGGGTAGAGAGAGAGAGATTAGGAGGG
>NW_001914856.1:7764-30514 GCF_000226545.1 Podospora anserina S mat+
ATATAACGTGCATAATAAGCGAGCGCCGCAGATAAGCGAGCGCCTGTACTTTTCGACGCGACTTAACCCTCTACATTTAATATTCCATTTCTGAACCAAAAACCATATCTTCTACCTCTAACGAAGCTAGAGTAATTCTGGCCGCTAAAGCTATAAAAAATAATAAAAACCTAAATAAACGAGCCGCAACGAAGATCTATAAAGTTAACGATAAAATTATTCGCCGTTAACTTACCGGTATACCTATACGACGCGATACTTTAATTAATTCGCGTAAACTTACGGATTTAAAAGAAAAAGAAATTATTTAATATATAATTAAGCTATTTATACGCGTATTTTATCCCCGGCTTTCGTATATAGAAAATATAGTTAATCGATTACTACGCGAACGTAACGCGCTTTCTATTAGCGTACGATAAGCTTATAACTTTATTAAACGTTAATTAAAATTTCGGACGCGTTTTACATATAAATATAATTATTAGAGGGCTAAATATAAAAATTTAAAAGTTATTAACGAATAATTTACTTTTGTACGGAATATTAAAGTTAAATATAGTATTATAGATAATAATATTTATAACTTTAATAAAATTAAATTTATAATAAATATTATTATTATTATTATAATTATTATAATTTTTAATAGTTGTAGTAAAGTTAAATAGGTTTAATTTAATAATCGTAAGTAAATTACGGTTATTTAAAACGTAAATACTTTAAATTAAATTATTTTATTATTTATTATTTTAATTAAATAATATTATTTTATTAATTAATATTAAAAATATAATTTTCCGGCTATTTAGCGTATTATAATAATTAATAATTATTAATGTGTGGGTACTATTAAGTGCCTTACTTACTGCCCTACAGATTAATACTACAGTGGGCAGTACTGCTATAAGCAGTAATGGAACTTCCCAGTTTGGATCCCTTTAGAATATTCTTTACAAGGGACCCTTAAAGGCTTACAGGGCTACTGTGGCCTGAGGCTTAGTCAATGGATACTAGAACCTTCTAAAGTGGCTATAAGCTTACGTAGTAAGTTGCCACAATAGTGTGATTTACAGGGCACCTTTGCTACCGAAGGTTCTATAGATTTCCGTAAGTCTACACTAGACCCACCTAAGCCCACCAAATACCCCAAAGTGGTATAGGGGCTTCCAGGGCCTACAGGACCCACAGTAGGCCTACGAAGGCCTATATATAGACCTCTCCTCTCTCCTGTAAAATAGTTCCTTTCTTTCTTTCCTTAAAGGGCTAAAGTTTAAGGCTAAGGCCAAAGGCAATAAAGGCAATTCTTATTCCTTATACCTCACTGTATTACAGTGCTTTACCTTCCTTAGGCACTGCCGTCGTATCCTCCCGCTTCCGCTTACGCACTGCTGTATTTTACAGCAACCCTATATAGGTTCTATATTATAAGCCTATCAGGGCTCACCAGCTAATAATAATAATTAAATTATTAATAAAAAAAGTATAAATTAAATTCGGTACTTCGATTTTTATATAGTATTTCGTACGAAAAGTAAATATCGGTTATTAATCTTTAACGGCCACGAAAGTTATTACTCCGAAAAATTCGAGACTTATTATTAAAAGTATAATATTATTATATTATATATACCTCCGTACTCTTTTTATATACTTTAATTATTAAATATTAATTATTTTACGTTATTAAAGAAAATATATAACCGTTAAATTAAATAATTAATATAAATAAATATTATATATATTAGTAAATTAAAGTTTCTTTATATATTTAAAGAAACGTTTTTTACTTCGATTATAGAAAAAAAATATTTAGGGAGGTTTTATTAAAGCTAACTTTATACTATATAATTTAAAAAAAGTAATATTTAAACTAGATATATATATTCGGACCCTAATACCCCTAGCCTTAAACTTAATTACGGTATTACTTTAGGTTTCTTAAATACTATATAACCCTTAGGAAATTACTTTATAATTAATGTTTATTAAAACTCGAATTTTTAACTATTAAAATAACTTTTTAACTTTAATACTAGCCGCTATAAACTAATTTATTAAGAAAATAATAAGTATAATATACGAGGTAACTCTTTTCCGTATAGAGGTCTCTTCGCTACGTAAGGCCAATAAGGAGCTTAGTAAGAGACGGAGAGCCAAAAAAATATATATGCGGCTTAGAGGGTCACTTACTATATAAGAGGCACAGGATCTACTAGATTAAAAGGCTATAGGTAAGTAGGTAGCCTAAGAAATATAATAAAGTGGTGGTAGTGCAGGGGGGTCTCGTACGAAGATTCGGTGCTGTGGCGTGTGCGGTAAGCCTGGCCATAATGCACGTACATGCCAGGAGGCTGCAGAATCATCTGATTCATCTATTTCTAGTTCAGTTATCGTTGTTTCCTAGTGTTGTGGTTGTGTAATTGAGGATAGCTGTGGTAGGGTAGTAGAAAGTGCGGCGCTCGCTTGTCTGCGGCGCTCGCTTATCATGCACGTTACGTTAAAAAACTTCACATTTAGAAGGATACTAAACTTTGTAATTTAATTTTTATAATATCATAATTCTTATAATATCATAATTCTTATAATATCATAATTCTTATTTTTAAATAAAAACTATTAAAGGTTATGCCTCATACAGCCTGTAGGTGTCACGGTTCTGGTAGAAGGTGGAGAACTGGCGGACCAATAAGAACTGGACCGGGAAGGTGAGCGGGGCTTACGGTCCAGTGGCCAGGACGGACTAATGAAATCGGGACCGGGGACCGCGGCGGGGCTCACGGTTCATGGTCCACGGTCCCCAGGTCTATATATACGGAGGAACTAGATGGGTAGCAGATAGTTCCACAGTATGCAATTCAAGTCACATTCGTTGGTATCGAGACTCTTGTGATTGAGACAACCCATTTGCTGTGCACTGTTTAGCTGCACCGGACCAAGATTGTCTAGAAACGCCTTCGACTAGTATCCCTTTCAGAGGTTCTGGATAGGGGTTCGTCACAATAGAATTATAATTTGATAGAAAAAAAAAGGGAGGAAACAGACTATTAAGAGATGTCATTAACTTATAGTAAAGACACTGCGGATTATCTACAGTGCTCGCTGCACTACTCCCACGACTCCCTCGGAGCAAAAAAAGTTAAAAATGCGAGGCAGAATCAGTCGTCTCCATGTCTCTGGCTCTGATCATCCAATTCTTTGGTGATTCCCCATCCCTATGCCACGGTTTCTCGTGACATGGCAGAGAGATATCCATCAACAAGGCAAACAAGGGGTTTGTCAAAAACCCTCTCACTGGATCCCGATGACAGTGTTCAAAAGGTCTCTTGATACCTCCTTGCCTGAGCAGAAGGTTGATATTTGACAGCCGGAGACCAGAAGAAACAATAGAGAGAGGCGTCACCAGCATCCCTCGAAAGTTTACCTGCTCTGTAAGCCTCACCACCGGCACATTTTTGATCAATTCAAGTAGCACGAATGGTGAGCGCTCATTAAGTCTCCCACAATAATAAACTAGGTACGGGAGGTAATCCGCCTCGGGGTCCATCACTCGTGCCAGCATTCTGACGTGGAAGGAATTTCGAGCATGCGCTAGCAGGTAGCCCCAAATCTCTTCCAGCGGACTCTCGTCAGATCGCTGGAGATAAGAGTGTAGGACGAAAAAGCCCTTGAACCCTGTAGTCCTCCAACGCCACCAGTCTGGCTTTGCGGTACAGCCAGTCAGGGTCGTGCTTGAAGCAGGTCTCGTTGCAATACTTGATCAGCGATCGAAGACAACTTACTGCATCGAATCTTAAGCAGAGCTCCAGTAGCAGGTGCATACCCATAGTGTGATGCAAACGGTCGTTTTCGCCGTCCAAAGCATCGCGGTACATGAGTAGCCCGAGGAACCCAATGTACCGGTTGTCGGCATTGACTCGGTGTTGATGGCCATACTGACCAGATGAGGCAGGTATATGAAATAATATAGCGTTGATGGTGTTCTAGTGCTTTGTTGGTATGTGTGTATTGATGATGAATGAAGTTGGATGGCCTAGAAGTAAGGTCTGAAGCTTGGAGGTGGATTTCGATTACTGAAATATGCTTCTACCGATAGCATTGTTAATTCATAAGTCCTTTCTTCATCCTGAAACATACATGTGGCGTGTTTCCGTGATGGATACCCAGTTTCAGAAAATACAAAGTACAGCAAGACAGTCCTGTAGGTAGAATTGTATGTCTTTGTTGCTTCTACACAATGACTTTGTCCCCGGCTATAGACATGTCTTTTTTTCAAAACAAAGATTTGATGGCCAACAGAAACAGCGCCTTTTCCCAGCCATGCCCAAACACCAAGCTGGCCAGGTTCTGTACAAAATGACACCCCGACAGGCATAATACATGCGCCGCTCGATCCATCTTTGATCAAGCAAGCCGGTCATCTTGTTCAACCCGACTTGCCACGCAAGAGAGCCGTTGCAAGGGTTGCAGGCTGTTCCAAGATGACAGCTGGACCAGCAATGACAGACTCCTTTGTGGGCGCCCCCTGTCGATCCGCAACGCACGCAACGATGACCCCCTTGGTCTCAAAGTTGCGAGGGATAGTCACCCAGATCTCCTCGCGGGGCCAGTGACGCGTGTTAACGGGAACACTGATACTGGCCGTTGCATGAAAGAACACGGCATAATACTGGATGCGCTTGTTGAAGTAGGGCTGGTTACGTGGGTCGTCAAAGTGCAGACTGATCCTCGAGCCTGGCGTCAGGCTCACAGTGTCCTTCCCAGCCGAAAGGGCCGGCAGCCGTTGTCGGTTGTGGGGAAATTCCGGGTTCTCATGCGGACAGCTTCCAGGGACAATGAATGCATTGGTGGAGTCCAGAATTTCACCGGCGAAAGGGAAGATGGTGTCGGATGGACCGCCGAATGGATCTGCCTTCCAAATGTCCAGCAGCGCCCACACCTCGTGGCGGGTTTCAACCTCGGCGATGGCCAACATGGCTCCTTTGTTGAAGTCGAGCTTGGGAAGCTGCACCAGACCCGTAAGGAAGGCCATGCTGGAAATCTCAAGTACCGTCATCAGCGCCATATACCCAACGGGCTCAGTAAAGGGGAACCGGTATTGGCAACGACCGGGCTTGATGGAGGTCGGCGAGATTTGGTTCTGGAAGATGCGCAGATGGCCGGCCTCGTTATTGCGGATCTCCATCAGGCGCCTATACGTGGTGTTGGGCATGCCCGCCTTGACGAAATCTTGTGGGGTGAAGGCCTCAATACCTTGCTGATAAAACTCAAAGATTAGCCATTCGGCCGACAAGAGGTTCTGCCAAACCCAGTCATCAACACCAGGGGGCCCTTTCTGGGTTGGGAAGATTGGATCCGAAATGTTGCCTGGAAAAGGTCTATCGGTGCCCCAGTAATAATTGTAAAGATCTGACTGGCCTGGAATTGGGCCGTATGTGGGATCCGCCAGTCTCTGGGCTTCTCCGGAATAATGAGGCGGTACCAGAGAAGCCGGGGCTGCTCTCACATGGGCGCACAAGAGCGTCACTGCCCATGCCAGGAGGGGGGATTTGACGGCCATAATGCCGAGAAGTATCGAATCTGAATCTCGGACTTATTGTTTTGAAGAACCTGAAGGTTGAGGCTGGACTGGGAAGATATTATATGAAGACAAAACGGGGGCTGATCCCAGCACGCGATCAACTTGTTTCGAAGGTAAAGAAGACAGACAGGAGGCGGTCTTTTGAGATACGAGGGAATTGAAACTACTCACGGAACGGGCCCAAGAACACCCAAGAAAATCCGGCTCAAAACCATCCGGTACGCGACTCATTCCGTCTGCGCACCGGGAGGAAGACTGCAAGTAAAACGTGCGGTAAACTAGGAACGTGGTGTTTTCACACTGAAGCTGCCTCAAAGCCATTCGCAACCGGGCGAACCTTGAGTAAGTAGTCGGTGCGATGAAAGATTCTCGGGTCGGAGTCTTGGGTAACGGTTGCAGTTGAAGAAAGAAGCAGATTTGGACGGTCCCTCATCATTGCCGCCGGCCTTGCGTATCGCGACCGACGATGCACCGGCGTATACCAGTATTCTCTCGGATATTGCTGAAAAGGTCATTAAAACCCTGGATCAAGGCGCCGTGGGTGACGACCTTCCCTCCACGGAATATCAACGGCTGACCGAGCATTCGGGACTGTCTCCAAGCTCCGGGATCCTGTCGCACTACATCAAGAGAGGAGACGGTTTTCGTGAGCAATGCTTTTCTTGGACCTCTTACTCTTCTGTTGACTTATACCTACCCTGCGTTTCACCTTTCTGTTATCATGTTCCTGTTTGCCCTCGCAGTGGCAGCGGCTATTTGCGTGTTCCAGCTTGCTCACTCTATCCAGAGAAAGAAATCTGTCCGACGGCGAAATGATGAAGAAGCAGCTCGGTTGGGATGCAGCCCCGCTCGCGTGATGCCCACCAAGGGGTTCTTGGGGTTCGGCCGGCTTGTTGAGAGTGTCAAGGCCACCAAGGCCGACAGAGGTCCCCAGTACGTCGTCGAGGCCATCAACCAGGAGATGGGCAAAGATGTGCACACCTGTGTGGTCCCGATTGCCGACTACGAGCTTATCGTGACCCGCGATCCCGCCAACGTCCAGGCCATGCTCGCCAGCAAGGCCCCCGACTGGGATGTTGGGGAGCAGAGAAATGCTAGTTGGAAACCGCTTTTTGGCTCCGGCGTCTTCACCAGTAGAGGCGAAGCCTGGAAGCACTCCCGTGCTCTGGTGCGACCTCAGTTCACCAAAGACCAGATCAACGACCTTGCTTTGATCGAGCGCCATGTCCAGCAGTTGTTCTCTGCCATTGACAGATCATACGGAGCTGGTGAGAAGGGATGGACCGCCAGTTTCGACCTGCAGCCCCTTTTTTACAACATGACCCTGGACATCACCACCGAGCTTATTTATGGGTACTCGGTTCATTCTCAGAACCCATCGGAGCGGGTTGAGTTGCCAGTTATCCCTGGGTATGAACCTCCCGACCGAGAGAATATCGGCACCCACATGGACGCCGGGAAGGCTTGGGTAGAGACACGAGGAGCCCTCTGGAAATACCGCTGGCTGCTGCCGACCAGGGAGTTCAACGCCCACTGCGCAGCTGTGCATAAATACTCCGAGTGGTTTGTGCAGTTGAGGCTCCAGCGCGGAGACAAGTATTTGGCCGGGATTCAGTCCGAGACTGGGCTCACCTCTCCGGGTCGCTACATCCTCTTAGATGAGCTTGCAAAGCTAACACAGGACCCCGTTGAGCTGCGCAGCCAGACACTCAACATCCTTACTGCCGGTCGAGACACCACAGCTTCCCTAATTGGATGGGTTTTCTACTTCCTGGCACGCCATCAGGAAGTCTTCAACAAGCTGCGAGAGCAAATTCTACAACAGTTTGGTCCATACCACCCATCCCAACCGAGCGGCATCGAGTTCAAAGAGCTGCGAGACTCCATCCCATACATCAACTCGGTCGTCAATGAGGCCCTTCGTATGGCGCCTGTCATCCCGCTCAATGAAAGAGTAGCCGTCCGGGACACGGTTTTGCCGCGGGGCGGCGGGGACGACGGCAACGACCCCATGTTTGTGCCGAAGGGAACGCAGGTCCTCATCCCAACTTACGCCATGACGAGGAGGGATGATATCTGGGGCCCTGACGTGAATCATTTCCGACCTGAAAGTGGGGAGGAGAATGGAGGCCGCAAATTCGGCTTCGAGTTCATTCCATTTGGCGGCGGTATCCGTCAGTGTTTGGGTCGTGAGTATTCGCTCCTCCCGTGGAGGTTGGCTCAGAAGAACCTGGACTGACAGAAAGACAGAACAATTTGCGCGAACGAAAACCGCATATGTTATTGTGAGATTACTGCAGCGATACGACAAGATCGAGAACGCGCAAGAGCCAGCCGATGCCCCTATGAGGTTCCACCATACCATCGAAAACAGAAGCGGGAGCGGTGTGCAGGTCAGGCTGCACGAGGCATGATTTTCATTGGCGTGTGTTTGTAGTATCGCTCTGCGAATAATTTATGGCGTCCTGGTTTTGAAGCATGTTGATGATCAGGTTTGTGATAAGGCTGTTCGCCAAGACACCCAATACCACTCCAGGATTGTTCTGAGTGAGGGTCAGGACGGCCGGTTCCGAGATTTCCAGACCTCAAACTCCACTGCAGCGCAAGAAAGCTTCAGGGCCAGGCAAATGAGGGCACCAATCGAGAGTCCTGAAGTATCGCAGAATTACTCCGATAAGGGAAAAGAAGCACCCCACATCGCATCATCCCCAAGGCGTGCTATCCCGGCACGCCCGGCTTGATAAGACACCACCTCGGAATGTGTTGTCCAGATCCCCGCACAAACCAAGTTCAAGTCAAACTATTCTTTTCATAAACTTGACTTTCCTTTCCTTTGAATACATTCCTATCATCCGTTCCACATCAATAACGAAAATGACAATCAACAAGACCCTGCGGGGTCACAAACTTTTGATGGTCATGCCCTGGGAACAGCCGGCCGAGTTCATGGAGAATCTCAAAGCTGAGTTTCCGGGCTTGCAAGTGGTCACCTATCGACAAACAGAATGGGACCAGACTTGGGCCCCGTTCCCTGACGAGGAATGGAAGGATGTCACCGTCCTCTTGACTTTTACGGTGTTGCCGACGCCGGAACAAGCCCCAAAGCTGGAATACGTCCAACTCATGAGGTAAGAATAGCATGATTGGCACAGGACCAGTACGAAGTACGTGGCATGGCTGATTAAACCTCCCTTTGATGAAGTGCTGGCGCCAACCATGTGTTGGATCTGCCAATCTTCAAGGACACCGAAGCAAAGTTTTGTACAGCCAATGGCGTTCACGGCCCCCAGATATCGGAATGGATCATTGGCACATATCTAGCCTTTCAACATCGATGTGGGTGTTTTGCTTCGCCTCTTCCCTCCTAATACCTGATTTCATCTTCAACACTGACCCATCTCTCCTCCCCAGTTCCCCAGTATCATGAAAAACAGAAAGAAGGCCGATGGGATCGATCTGACTTGAACCTTATTGATGATGCCGTCCAGAAAACAATGTTGGTCTCCCCGTGCTGTTCCCTCCATGCTTTACCTTTACCGTTGGGCTCATCAAGATTAACACGCCGTCAGCGGAATTCTGGGCTATGGCTCAATAGGCCGTCAAACAGCCCGTCTAGCCACTGCCATGGGCATGAACGTCCATGCTTACACCCTCCATCCTCGCACTACACCCGCCTCGAAAAAAGACCATTCTTGGACGCCCCCAGGGCTTGGAGACCCCGATGGGATCTACCCTTCCAAATGGTTCTCGGGCTCTTCGCGCGCAGACTTGCATGCTTTCCTGACCTCTGGGCTCGACCTGCTGGTTATCGCCACCCCCCTGACGCCCAACACTAAACACCTACTCGCAGCGGCCGAGTTTGAGTTGCTGGCGGCGGACGGCAGGAAGGGAAGGACATTCGTTTCCAACATTGCCCGCGGACCTGTGGTCAACACACCAGATATCATTCACGCGCTGAAGGGAGGGTTGATCAAAGGTGCAGCTCTGGATGTGACTGACCCTGAACCTCTTCCAGATGGACACGAGCTCTGGAGTATGGAAAACGTCATCATCACTCCCCATGTATCTGGCGCATCGACACATTACAATGAAAGAGTCCTGTCCATCTTGGAATACAACCTCAAGAGATTGAGCGAGGACACGGAACCGGTCAACAAAGTCAATAAGAGAGAGGGCTATTAGAAGACACGTTGAAAGGACAAACAAGTACCTCGTACTGTTGGATAGGGTGAATTGACTAATGCGGCGGATGCTAAAAAAACAGGAACTTATCTCCCAATCGAAGAGTATGCATTCAATGGCGTGTATCAACCTCTTCCGGCCAAGCTCTAAAGGAGTAACGAGAAACCGACTGTGGATGCTACATCAGTACCCACATTCCATACAGAATTAAATATTAAATCTACCGAACGTCAACTAGCCATCATAGCAGAGAAGTCGGCCTTCTGATTCCCAGATCATCACCATCGTCCTCGTGGTCTGTAATGTCGAGATCAATATCGCCAAAGTCTGGAATCTCCAAGATGTCTGGTGTTGCCAGCTCGTGTCGGTTGCCGATTGTTTCTGGCATCGGGGAGGGCATTTCGTGCACAGCTGTGAAACTATCGGCTTCGTGGATTGACGTGAACGGGTGTGTGGGCGGTTTCGTCAGCCCCTTCTCTCGAAAGATCAGAGTTGATGTATTGTGTACCGCGGTGCCAGGAGTCGGAAGAGGAGGAGGGGCAAGAAATGATTCGGACGAAAAGAGCGGCGGAATTGCTGATTTTTCCGTGGTCATCAACCGTTTCTCTTCACGGCGTATCCATGCTCGATGACCCAGCCATGCGAGGACGAGGAGAACAGCCAGCCCGGCAAGGACGCCGCCAACAATTGCGATAATGACACCGGTGGATGGCCGTCCCCCTCCGACAACTGTTCCGTCAGAACTGTCCGAGCTGTTCGATCCTGGAGGCAACGATGTTGGGTTCGGAAGGGGCGACCTATACTCATCGGTCGGAGTTGCTGTGTTGGAGGGATCGGTCGAGTTTGCCCCACCTGTCGAGCCTGCTACTGCCTGGAAGAACTTCTTGCTTGAAGCTTGTGACGGCGACGTCCCTGATCCGCCGAGAGATTCCAGCCCATTATGACGCCCACCTCCTTCGTCATCGCCATTCCCCCCATTGTCCCCGCTTCCTTTGTCATGACTTGTTTCGCTTCCAGTGCCTCCCTTGCCGCCAGTATTGCCCTCGTCGCCATGCTCCCTACTGCTTCCACCGCCGCTTTGACTTGTCCCGCTTCTACTATCACCACCGCGCCCGCTTCCAATACCGCTACCGCTATCGCTCCCGCTTCCACCACTGCTCCCACTCCCACTCCCACTCCCACTGCCGCCGCCGTTGCTACCGCCGCCTCCGGTGCTGGTTCCGCTTCCACTCCCGCTTCCTGTCCCGCCCCCCCAGCCGTTATCACCCCCCGTCGAGGTGCCTGTGCTCGGAGGTGGGTTCCGCCGAACACATCTCCTCTTGATGCGTGGTTCTTCATGAAACCCCCACAACCCCTTCCGCGCGATGGATATCGTGTTACCCATCTCTGTGTCTCTTTTCCAAGAAGAAGTGTTATGCAGCAAAATAAAAGAAAGGCAGCGAATGCTAAACTGCGCAAAATTGAAAGAGTGTAATCAGCGCTTCACACTGGGAGCCTTCAAGAAATTATGGCCTCGTGTGGGTGGCCGTCCCATGTAGAATGGTGGTCGTTGATAGTCGCACCACAGACGATGGCGAGGTGTAACCGAGCACAAAAGAGAAAGGAAAGAGGGAAACGCCACGAGGAGGCAAGACGGGAGAAAAAGAGAAGGCGGAGGAGGTCGGGGAATGTTCTCCTGGTACGGCGCAGCAGACCACCCATGCCACCACCAACAACTTTGCCCGGTTTTTGGTGTCGACTGTCGATATTGAGGCACTAAGCCCATCCACTTCCAGGAACCTACTCACCTGTGCCTCGAGGACCTGGACAGGATGCCCGTGGCATCACACCGCAGTGCGTCTGACAATCTCGTGACTCGAAGGTGCACGGGTCGTGGATGATGGGCGGGTGTTGGCTCCGGCGAGAACGAGATTATGATTGAGGCACAGGATGCAGGTTAGGTGCAGGTAGATGGGTTGATCATGGTGCCAGCAGCAAGTCACCGTCACCTGGGGGCCGGGGATTGAGGAGTTGGCATGATCCCGCATGCGGGTGCTCATCTTGTTTGTTGGTGCAGTTGATGGGGAACGCGGCGAACGGAGGCGTGGCATATCACTTCGAGTTTTGAATTGCAGATGCACGACACCTATTTACTGTCATTCCTCATCTGTTGACGAAATAATACGCTGAAATGTTTTACTATATGGGTTGTGTTCCAATGATTTTGATGATGTACTCGAACTCCTCACCCTTACGCGAGTGCTCACTTATAGATAGACGGGCGGTGACAACAAAAATGACATCGCTGAGTGCAACTGTGTGAGAAATGAATAGATGAATAAAAACAGAAAGCGTCGGACTTTGACCATGACAAGAACTGGTGGCACTGGAGATAGTGTGTAGAAAAAGTGCAAAAGATATGTCGACGTGGGCCTGATTCGAACAGACGCTCCCGAAGGAACAAGATTTCTAGTCTTGCGCATTAGACCACTCTGCCACCACGCCTTATCGATGTGGAAACGAATTTATACTATTTGTACCAATCTATCACCGCTCAAATGACAGGGTTGTCAGGCCCGAGGACTTGAAAGAGAGGTCTAAAGAGAAACGAACCGGACAATCAACCTTAGGGATGGGTATCCCACCCCATTGCGTGCTGTTGAGCTGGTGAGGTGACTCTGGACGGAAGACCCCGCACCGCACATCAAGGCCAATGCTCCCTTGATGATAGACAGCGTTGCATGATGCACGGCGACACGTGGGCGAGGATGATAACCGTAAAGACCCGGGCCGAATGTGGTGATGGGTGGAATTCTTCCACCAAAACTTCCAGAAGAGATGCAGGTGCTGCATGACGTTTTGGCTAATTGCGGACCCCCAATCCGAGCTCGAAGCGGAAAGACCCAAGTCGGCGAAATTGAATCTGCCGGCAGTCACCGCCAGCCCAGTCCAAAGACAGCGCGCCAAGAGATTGCCATGTGGAGGAGGCAGGGGAACCAGCGCCAAAATGGAGCATGGGGTTGCCCGCTGCAGCGCTGAGTGGACAGCCCTGCAGGGTCGCAGCAGCGGTCAGTGCAGACACCGGCAGTACAGACGCTTTTCTTCCCATCTTCCAGTTCCATGAGGTGCTCAGGTTGTTGATCAGCCTGTTTGACAAGGAAGTCTCTCTCCCCGTTTGCACCCAGGCAACCGCGTCTCGACCCTTCTTTTCTTTCTCTTTTCCTCTTCATGTCCGCTATCCAAAGCGCGATTCTCGCTTTCTGAGGACTCCCTCGCAACCACACACAGTAGCAAGCAAAGAAGGTTCCTTTCGGGTGGCACCACGCGGCTCAACTTACAGCAGACGTGCAACCATGGCGCCGGCTTCCCTGTCCGCGCTTCCGAATGAGCTCCTGGAGTTCATCATCGAGGACCTCGACCGCCTCAAGGACATTGCATCCCTTGCGCGCACCGACAAGCGGCTCTATGATGCGGCAAACTCCTATCTCTACCGGCGCGCCGCCGAGCGTGGTGATGCATGGCCGCTGGCCTGGGCCGCGCAGTGCGGCATGGTCAAGACGCTTAAAATGGCACTCGCCGTCGGTCTCGATCCAAACATCCAGCTTGTTGATCAACTTCCGTCCAGTGAATGGCAAAAGGCCACTGCCACGGCCAAGAGCGCTGCCCTGGGGAATGCCGACGACTGTGTGTGGGAATCTGACAACGAGTGCGAGTCCAATGCCGTGGTGGAGTGGTCCCTCGACGCCGAAGAGAGCGACCATGCCACCACCCTCGATACCAACCAACCTTCCAGCAGCATTGGAGCCTCGGACCATTGGGGCCACGCCGAGGATTCCGAGTCGGATAGCGAGAGTGATGTGTTGATGGACGACATGATGTCTTCCGACACCGACGATTCCACCTCGAGCTTCGACGGCCACTACGGAGCAGGTCTTGGCCCGAGAATTCCCACGCGGAGCCCCGGCACCGTGACCCGTCGATTTCATCCCATCCACCTTGCCGTCAGAGGTGGTCACACGGAGATCGTCCAGATTTTGCTCGATCATGGAGTGTCGGTCATCGCCTGCTCAGAAAACTTCTGCGGCTGCACCCACCTATATGGTGTCCTCAACGCGCTAGAGTCGCCCGAGAATTCGCACGTCCCTCATTGGTCACCCCTACACATCGCCATTTGCCATTCCCGCTCAGATGTGGCCCAACTTTTGCTGTCTCGTGGGGCAACTCCCGCCATGGACCTGTGGAATCCCCATGGTGAGCATCGGGGCCTCGAGGATGGCGCCACAGCTCTGCATCATGCAGCCGCCATGGGCCTGACAGACGTCGTCCGGTACCTTGTGGACAATAAGATCCAGACCAACGTGGATGTCAAGGACAACAAGACGCTAACACCCTTGTATCATGCCTACGCCAATGGCCGGTTCGACTCCACGCTGCCGCTTCTCCTGGAGCTTGGCGCAAACATCAACGTCGAAACCAAGATGTACATCCCGTACACCACCATCACGCCTTTGGGTGAGGCCTGTCGACTTGGCGCTTTTCAGGATGTTGACAAGATGGCCGAGCTAGGAGCGGATGTCAATCGTGGCTTCATGCTCACCACTAACGGCGGTGGCTTGTCGCCGCTTCACATGTGCAGCATGCCGTCGGCTCGACCGGCAGGCCAGAGTCCTCTCGATATTTGCGAGGACGAACGGGCGATTCCCCGGATGAGAACAATGCAATCTCTGGTCTCTAAGGGCGCCGTAGTGGATGCCAAGGACTGTTACGGGGACACGCCGCTCATGGCCGCTGCCCAGCACTGCAACGTCCCTGCCGTCAAGGCCCTCATCAAAGCAGGTGCCGATGTCCACGCACGAAACGCCATGGGCCGAACCGCTCTGATGCAGGCCATCGTGGGTCCTTCGAACAAGGCAATGGCTCCGGCCAAGGTGAATCACAATGCCCTGGCTCAGACCATGCGAGCACTGCTCCACGCCGGCGCTCGCATCGACGAAACCGACCTAGATGGAAGCTCAATGCTGCATCTTCCTTTTAGACGACAGAAATCGTACGATGAGCTCCAACTATTCACCCTGCGCTTCTTTCTCAACCTTCCGGGGATCGAGAAGCTCTTTTCCATCACCGACAACCGAGGCTGGACGCCGTTCGTGAACGCATTCATGACGCCCAACATTGCTGCCTGCGATATTTTTGTGCGCAAGGGATGTCTCCGCAGCGGCCTCGAGCCTGATGTTCTCAGGGATCTGTTTCGATATGCTGTTAACGATGCCCCGACGGCTTCCATGGACAGTCTGCTCGAGATTGTTTTGGATCTCGATACAGACAGGCTGTTGACTTCAGATCCGTCCTTATTCATGACCATGTTTAACCAGGCAAACCAACGTGCCACTCGAGCACTGGAGACAATTGCGCGACGCGGACTTCCTCAATTCACCCCTGTCGATTCCACACGTGTCCTGTGCCACGCACTGCGGACGATGGAGCTGTCGGTCGCTTACTCCCTGATCGATGCCGGCGCCAGCGTCAACACTCCCGACGAATCGGGCGACTATCCATTAGCCTTGTTTGTCAAGAACGCCATCATGCAGTCTCCAGCTTTGGCCATGCCGTCGGCTGAGCAGCTTCTGCTCGCTTTTCTTCACCACGACGCCAATTTCCATCTGCCCATTCGCCCCGGCTCGTCTGAGAGGATCTTGAACCGAGTCATCGCCTTGGAGGCAGAAGAGGCGCTGACATTAATATTCAAGATTCAGCCCCTTTCAAACGACCCACGTGCTGCCAACGGCTTTTACCTGCATGGCGCCCTTTCCCTTGCGGCCGGCCAACGTCTGTGCAACGAGAAGGTCATTGATCTCATCCTCGCAGCGGGCCCAGACTTGACCGAAGTAAACCGGGCAGGAGATACACCCTTGTCTGTCCTCCTGAAAAGTCTTTGCCGGGAACGACGGTGGACATGGAAATATCACCGCTTTATCAGGGCTTTGACGAGCCCTGGCTTGGACATCAATCGTCAAAACATTGATCGCAAGTCTATTGTAGATTACCTTGAGGATCTCATGCACCCAAAAAATGGAGGTGCTGGTCAAACCACTTTCTTGACGCGTCGGCTTCGCCTGGTTGACCTTGAGGGAGGCGGCAAAGCGCTCAAGTTTCTGCCTCGTCCACAGAAGAGGATTAGACCGAGAAACATTGTGGACTCTTGAGGGCACCTGCCCGCTCTCCAACTCCGGCTTGGCAATTGCTTACCTGAGGAACAGGAAAGACCATTCTTCCCTCGTCCGTATCGGGACGCTGGGCTTGTTTTCGTTCTTTCCTGCATCTATAACACTCGACCGCAACCTTCCGTAGGATAGCGATCTGTCAGTTGACCAGCAGGACCAACGAGTCGGTACCTGTATCGTCAGACCTCTCTGTCCTTTTTGTCAGTGGAACATGCATCTTCAATAATCCGTATTGGCCAACGCCACCCATAGTGCAACGCCGACAACTCCCTTGCCTTGATGGGCGACACGCGGCTCAAGATGGTAGGGGGCGCCACAACTTCGTCGTCCAGTACCCTCGACAGACCAAATTTGAGCCGCCTCACACGACGCTCGCATTCTCAGAGATCCTCAGACCCAGGCGATTTACCTCATGTGTCTCCTTTGCCCAGCAACCCGCTGGATGCGATGGAACAGGGGTACATGGCGGATGACCATCACAATTCTCGACGTGCGCAAGAAAAGGGATCGGAGAAGATATCCTACCGAAGAAGTACTATCACGTTTATCAGGACTAGGTGCGAACCAATTAATCCTTACTGGTTGCTTTGTCTTGGTTCTAACTTTGTTTGCGATGCAGCTGGGCTTCTTTTGTATCGTTTTCGAAATGGGCAGTACGAATATTGCTAGGACAAAATCCGGCGTGGAACAGTGCGATCATGGTCCTAGCGACATACTTGGGTATCCTGGTGGCCATCTCTAGCATCTTTGGATGGCCGGTGCTGCCCTTGATACGCATCCGAGGGCGACAGGGGTCGTCCGTAATACCGTTTGGAGGGGGGAGTCTCAGTCGCGCTCGCCCATGTCATACAACCACCATCAACAACTATTCTCCGACTACTATCAACAACTACGTCTAAGATGAGTAGCCAAGTCCCAACGGGACCGGATATCACATTATTGCTGCTGAGCTGTACACTACCTTCGGAGGTTCCATCATTTTGTGAACCAATGCGTGCCCTGGCTTTTCTGTCAGCCCCTGGCCCATGCTGAACAAGATTCGATATGTTTAACAACTGTCTTTTGACCCCTCGGTAACGTTGCAATCGATGAAGAGATAGTCCACTGCAACCGTGATACAACCTGATAGGTCAGCATGTGGTAGGGTGGGATTCTGCTACCAGGGAACTTTGGGTGGGGCATGTGTGTACCTGATAGTTTTCTTGATTCTTGATGAGAGTGCCGTTGCTGCGGGACAGCCCGACGGCTGTGCCTCTCCGGTAGTTGAAACTTATATTGTTGCTGGAGGCAATACTGGTGCCCAGATATACGTAGGTTATTTGAGGGTCAACCGAACGGGCGGGTGTCGAGAATAAGCATGTTATCACACCTCTATTGTCCGAAAGCACATGATTACCCAGCACCAGAGGAAAGCCGATAGCCAGCTGGCTCCAAATCTCACCGCGAGTCTAACCCTATTCGCGAAATCTCACTTCTCGGCCGGAAAGGCAGGATGGCAGATGGGCTTAACGCATGCTGCCACAGTCTAGACCAAAGCAGACCTCGGTACTCCTTCGACAACCTGGACATGACTTTTTTGGTCAGGGGTAAGTTGGAAACTCCATGTAGCCTGTATCGACCTTCCCAATCTGGACAGTACGATCATGGCCGGTGCCTGGTGATCACAATCACGTTTGTACTGGATGATACCTGGTAAAGGACTGACAACACCTTGGCTCTCTGATTGGAACTTTTCGACACACCACCTGCGTCTTGTCAGAACGGCATGCTCCCCTCACTTCACCAATTTGCCTGATAGCTCAGGTAACACCCTCGACGACGGCGGTTAGACTCCAGAGTAGTGTTGCATCCAAAGTAGCCCGCAGCAGCATAGACACGGCCTGGGTTGGGGATAGTATTGGTCATTTAAGAAATTACCGACGGCGAATGCACTGAAAATGTTCACAACCACAACACATGCGCATGTCAACGAATTTTCAAAGGTAGCCATCGTGCTTCTTAAGCTCTCCGGAGCAGTCTTCCGCGTGAGATGGACCGCGGCAACGTTGCTATCGATCGGAATGCTTATGCACCCAGCAGGCTGGGGGAGATGGAGTCAATGGTGGAGGTCCTGGATCTCTCCTGGGACCATTCCTTGAAACAACGTTCTATGGGAACTATAAGAGGAAACAAAATGTCCGCTGTTTTTACTTGCAGACTCTGCCAGCAGCTGAGACGATTATTTTTGAACAGGGGTATCCATTTACAAAGCAGTTCGCTTCAGTGGGCCTTCACCTCAGCTGGTCCACCACCCAGCCTCAGAAACACCATCACGGAAAACACCAAAGATTCAAAAGATTGATTTTTCCCAGCCTCTGGATTTCAACCCGAGTACTCGAGCAAAAGCTGCTGTGGGTGCAGTTGCGACTCGATTTGATATTTAGGGGGCGGGTTGCTGTCGACTTTTTCCCGAGCGAAAGCTTTCTCATAACATTCTCCCCCTCATCCCAGCACGCTTGGTGTCTGTCTGTCTCTCACTACATGTTTTCAAGTCGCTGAACGACCACAATGTCACTCTTCTCCCTCAAGAAAGCGGCGCTGGCTGCCCTTTCTTTTTGTTCGCTCGCTGCCACCGTTCAAGGATCACCCCTTCCATCTCCAAGTGAGGTCGAAGTCACCATACGACAGTCTGGTGGTTACAAGAATATTGTTTATTTTACCAACTGGGTGAGATATGAATGTCATCTTGTCCTGAAGAACAATCGAGGCTGACTCCGATCTTGCAAAAGGGCATCTATGGACGTAACTACCAACCTGCCCAGCTGCCGGCGTCACAAATTACTCATGTTCTCTATTCCTTTGCCAATCTTCGACCGGATGGCGAGGTCTATCTTTCAGACACCTATGCCGACCTAGACAAGCACTACCCCGGCGACTGTATGTTGTTTCCCCCTTCTTCTTTCTTTTTGATTTTTGATTGTTTACTTACCCCTAGCCCGCCCCTTTTTCACGACGCCCAACCGCTTACCTAATGTGTCTTAGCATGGAGCGAGCCCGGCCGCAATGTCTACGGCTGCGTCAAACAGCTCTTTCTCCTCAAGAAATCCAACCGCCATATGAAAGTCCTCCTCAGCGTCGGCGGATGGACGTACTCCACCAACTTTGCCTCCGCCGCCTCAACCCCGGCCTCGCGGGCCCGCTTCGCCGACTCCGCCGTCCGCCTCCTCGCCGACTTGGGTTTCGACGGCCTGGACATCGACTGGGAATACCCCGCCAGCTCTGGCGAGGCGGCCAACTATGTGCTCCTCCTTCAGGCGGTCCGGTCCGCCCTCAACTCCTACTCCGCCACCCACGCCAGCAACTACCACTTCCTCCTCACCATCGCCAGCCCGGCCGGACCGACCCACTACAACACCATGCAGCTGCGATCCATGGCCAACTACCTCGACTTCTTCAACTTGATGGCCTACGACTACGCCGGCTCCTGGGACTTCCGCGCCGGCCACCAAGCCAACCTCTACCACACAAACGACACCGCCACCCCATATTCGACCGAGCGTGCCGTGTCGGACTACATCTCGGCCGGCATCCCCGCGTCCAAGATCGTGCTCGGCATGCCAATCTACGGGAGGGCCTTCACCAACACAAACGGACTGGGGCAGGCCTATTCCGGCGTCGGCGGCGGGAGCTGGGAGAATGGTGTGTGGGATTACAAAGACCTACCCAAGCCCGGAGCCCAGGTCGTGTACGACGCCGCGGCGAGCGCCACGTACAGCTATGATCCGGCTAAAAGGGAGCTCATCTCCTTTGACACGGCCGAGATGATCCAGAGAAAGGTTGCGTACCTCAAGCAGAGGGGGCTCGGGGGCAGCATGTTCTGGGAGGCGTCTGCTGACCGGACCGACGGGCAGAGCTTGATTGGGACCAGCTTTCGGGAGCTGGGGGGCATCGATTCGAGTCCAAACCAGCTCAGATTCCCTGACAGTCAGTATGAGAATCTGCGGGCGGGGTTTGTTTGAAGGGCTGGGTGTTTGGGTAGGGGTGGGGGGTGTGAGGAGAAGAATAACATGATCCTCTTGACGACCGGTGATATTCTTTGATTTCTGCTTCTTTTTCTTCTTCTGGATTCCAGATTTTTTTGTTCATCGAGGGGGTCCTTTCCTATCGGAATTACTGTATGATGATGACGATAACGATGAATGAGTGTACATTAAATAAGCGTTATTTTAAGTCAAGTCCATGCTTTGCTGTTGCTGTGAATGTTGCCTGTCCTGACCCGCATCCATCTCATAACTTGGATGGTCCGTTGTTCTGCTTGATGTCTCGCGTCTTCGCACGTTCAAGCTGCGTATGAGAGATCAGAAGAAAAGTCATGATTGGCCCAAGCCATTTCCCGTCCGGGCCTTTTCTCCCGTTGTAGCGTCCATGAGTGGACGAGGGAGAAAATTCAAGGTAAGATTCTCTCTGTAATAAAATCTCTATTCAAACCAATAATAGCTGTTGTTTGATGTCTTGAACGACCCGCAAGGGTCAGTGCAGATAACAGGGTGAAAAGAAAGCAACTCGGCTGTTGCCGGCTGAGACAGTCTCCGCCCTGCAGTTCTGGTTTCTTTTCGTTTGGTCGAAGGAACTTCTGGTCACATGGTAAGTGCCTCCGGCGGCCTGGTCTCATGGCAAAACGTTTCTTGCCAGGCCATCGCCAGTGCGTGGCAACTGCAAGCCTTGCTGATCATAGTTGCTGGCGGGTCCAATGATCATTCTGGCTCACCTGCGTGTATGTCTGACAATCAGAACACCCGGCCGAGTATCCTCGAAATTCAACGTCTTCTGTCCTATATCCGGAACATGATCCATGAGAGGCGGTGAGGCAGTGCTTGATATCTCGCAACTGAATGGTTGTTACAAATGCGAAGGAAATTGAAAAGAAAGCACATGTAATTAGGTATGTGACCTCCGATGGAGTGAGCATATGAATAAATAGGTAGGTAGAGGAGTCTTATACTATGACCACATGCAGGGGTTAGTGTATGAAAATGAGGGCAGACGAAGGAAGCTGTACTACACCCAAGTCCTTCTCTCCAGATGGAAAAGAACACGGGAGTCGTTCCGGGTGGTGCCTTGGGTAATTATCTCGAACGAGATAAAATGATCGGTTTGGGAGTCCCGAAAGGTGCCAGCCTGTGTCGATCTTACCATCACAGACACCCTATTGCATCTTTACTCACAATGGGATGCTAAGGATGCCGTCGTCAAAAGGTACAGGTGGAAGACGTGAGCCGACAGAATGAACGTCACATCACCGGTGCCCTTTTCCGAGACAGAGCTGGACCAGGTATGCCTTGTCCAGCTGGTTATCGTGACAGTCGTCGTGATAGGGAACAGAATCAGGGGGGGGGGACACGGCCCGATTTCCAGGGCCTTGGGGTCAAGGAGACATGGGAAGAAACTGAAAAGTTGAATGGGTGTGAGGTCAATGGCTGCTGATAGGCTGTGCCGCCATGGAACCGAAGAATTGGTGCATTGAACTTCTGATCTGTTGTTGGTCAAGGTTGGTGGTGGCAGAGAGAGGAGAAGTTGGGCGGCATGTACAGATTGAAGGACGACCTTGGTACCACAATGGCGTCTGAACAGACTGCCCAGCTTGCGTTGGTGCACCAAACGATTCCTGGGACCATGAATACCACTGCTGTGGGTGGGACAAGAGGAGAGGTACCGAGGAGAAAAGTGGCTGCGGCTCAGCACCACACGAACTTGGGGTTGATCCATATCTGCGGGTTTCTGCCGGTCCCTTCCAGGCTGGAGCGCCAAAGGCTCTCGGGGATTCGTCGTACAGACTTGTTAAATCAGACATTGCCATTGGTTGGATGTTCCCGTTGTTTTTGATTTGATGGCGGAAAATAACCCCTCACGGTTGCGCAATGCCTAGAGAGGCGCCGATCCTCTTCTGAGTATGCACCGATTCCCCGTCGTCCGTGGCTCGTCCGGTCCTTAGCGAGCGATGCAATGGCCGGTGATGATGTGTTGTGTGTGTCTCCCTTGTTGGGTTGTTCATGGTACCGTGGTCAAGGATCTCGCCAGAGGAACAGACAGGGCTGACGGAATCAACACAAGGTGCAACATTGTTTAGTCTTGGTCGGGAATTTGTTGAAGCCAAGCCGGGAATCCAACGGGCAGATCAGAGCAAGACAAGCTCAGAAGACGTCTGCGAAGTTCATATGAAGCACAGGCTGATAATGATGAGAGAAGAGTCGTTGAGGAAATCGGCATCCGCTGGAGAAATGCAGGCTGCCATGCAACCAAACCTGCAGCTGCAGGATGGCCGCTTGTTGGGTCGTAGAGCCAACATGCAGCGAACATCTGCCATCTGCCATCTGATCTGCTGCATGAACTGGCGCGTTGATGGCGGTTGGGGACGATGCTGCTTGTGGAAATGCGCGGCGTCCATGTCTCGCTCAGCGGCAGTTGCAAGCTGAAATGGGCAACTCCAAGCATCAGAAACAGGAACAGCCCAGCCCAAAGTGGACACGAGCAAGCCCCGGGAGCATCATTCAGTCCCACTTGGGACGCCCAGGGAGATCCCAGTCTGGGATCTGGGGATGTCGATCAGAGCCGCTAGCGGCCCTAGATGGTGAACGCACGCACTCTTCGGTCAGGCTTGGAGCGCAACGGCCCGAACAAAAGGCAGAGGGGTGCTGAAAACCAAATGATCAATAGGTATCTCTCTGTTGAGATGCGATACCTGGGTCTACGGCCCAGCACCCTGGAAAGCGATGGTCCCAAATCCCAGACAGCCCCCACACCCCCCCCC